>NC_065889.1:10607187-11209375 GCF_905147045.1 Nymphalis io
CTAGATCGATTTCGGCCACGGTTGCCCATCTCAAGGTTAGCTAGCTATCAGTGCAAGATATATTATAGTGCACAAGGATGTTCGCAAACCAAGATGCGATCTCTATTTCTTCACTCTTATAATCCTATGGAAAGAGATCAGGCGCAGGCTTTCTCAATGGCCTTATCTGCTTTCCAAGGCAAGTGTACACTTCCAGAATCAGTTCTGCAATTTAGGAGCTTCGACGGAAGAAATCAAAAACTTTTTATTGACCCATATTAATAACATTAACAAGTAATCAATTAGGTGATCGCTTAGGTCGAACAACATTTCTTAGAATTTTAAGGACTAGTATCCTCTGTTATATAAACACTTAATCTAATTCGTTTTGTGTTCAGTGTGTTGTTGAAAAGGAATACAATTACGGTCTTATTGTTTAAAGTAAATACTATATATTATACAATAATGTTATTTTAAATATAGTATTTAGTAGTATTCAAGTAGTTGATTTTAATTATAATTTTTTTTTAATGAATTTTATTGTGACGCTTATACCATTATTGTTATTTTGCCTTAAGCGTTTCACACTACAGATGGTATTCCAAATTATATTTACATCTCAAATTTTGTGTGTCACTTTTAAAACCTCTATCCCGACTGGCCGTCCTCCTCTTAGCTGTGTAAAAGGACTTCCAAGTCCTCCACCTTAGCTTATTCCTTCATATTGTGCCTGCGCAGTTTGAATAAACATGTAGCGGTTTATACGAAAAATGCACGTTTCCTTCCGATGTTATAATGAATCTGTTTAATATGTGCTATTAATATTAACGATTTTTTTAAAGTCTTCATTTTATTATTGCGATTTAAGGTTTAAGGCTTAAGACATTTATTTCCTAAAAAAGATCAAAGTCCACTTAAACTGAGAAAATAACATTAAATATAAAATACTATACCATAACTTATAAGTCTACATTTTGTGCCAGTTAATAACTTTTTAATCTTTTTTTTTTCAATATATTGATTGAATTTGCATTCATAACGTCTTTTGGTAATGAGTTTTAAAGCTGTGCTCCTTCAAATAATATATATATATATATATATATATATATATATATATATATATAATTTGAAGGAGGAATAATATATATATATATATATATATATATATATATATATATTATTTCCGGGCCTTATATATATATATATATATAAGGCCCGGAAATAAATATATATATATGTATAAATAATTGCCTTATTTCCGGGATGATCTATATAATTATTTTATTATAGTAAACAGCAGTACTGGGTCAACCAAGTACTGCTGTTTAGCAAACACAACAATTTGTGTTCCGGGTTGAAGGATGAGTAAGCCAGGGTAATTAGAGGCACAAGGGACTTACCATCTTAGTTACCAAGGTTCCCAAGGTGGCGCATTGGCGATGACAGCAATGGTTAACATTTCTTACAATGCTAATAATAATATAATGCTAATAATAAAATAATGTCTATGGGCGTTGGTGACCACTTAACATCAGTTGGTCCATATGCTCGTCCTCTTAGCTATAGTATAAACCAATAATAAAAAAATCATATATAATGAATTAATTCATTCATTATATTAACACATTTACAAAAGATAAGTTAAGCATCCGGTTCTTTTTGTTTTTTATTACTTACTATGGATATGGAAGAACAATGCTTCTGCGCTTTTACTTGCTATTTCAAATTATGATTCCAGATGCTTGTTCTATATACGGTGAGAAGGTAGCTGTATACCTAAGTGCATATAATTAACTAAATATCCGTAGACTTTGCCAAATAAGTTGACTATTACAGTTATTATATAAATCTGTTCCTAAAATTCCTAGATGGAAGTCATGTATATTTTTTAACGTCTATATTTCAATCGATCTTGTAGTTCCTGATATTAGCGCATTCAACCATATGAACTTTTTGTAAAACCAAAATATTAATAAAATATTACTTGATAAATATAAGAAAAAAAAACTAGATTCAATGTTATCTATTAATTGATTCAGATATTACGATTATGACGTTAATACAACGACGTTTGTAATCGTTGTTTGTAGAAGCTTATAGTTAACAACGTTATTTCAAAAATCGATATTTAATGACGATATGTTCGCGAAAAATCGATATCTAATTAATAAAATAATTATATATATTATATATATGTTTACAAATTTCGAGATTCCTTTATGATATAATATATAACCGAGATGGCCTAGTGGTTAGAACGTGTGAATCTTAACCAATGATCGTGGGTTCAAACCCGGGCAAGCACCACTGAATTTTCATGTGCTTAATTTGTGTTTATAATTCATCTCGTGCTTGACGGAGAAGGGAAACATCATGAGGAAACCTGTGTGCATTTCATTGAATTTCATTGAAATTATGCTACATGTGTATTCTACCAACCCGCATTAGAGCAGCGTGGTGAAATAAGCTCCAAACCTTCTCCTCAAAAGGAAGAGGAGCCCTTAGCACAGCGGTGGGACATTAACAGGCTGATACTGTACTGTACTGTATATAATATATACTCAGACATTTTATTACTATAATGCATTTTATAATGAACATAAAGGTTACCGTCAAATAATTATTTGAAGACATAAGCGGACATACCTTCAGTATTATGTCGCATATTTAAACTTTTTTAATTTGTTATATCAATGAATATTTTAAGTCACAAGGTAGTACCTTCAATTCTCATGTTTTAAAACTTTTATAAACGTAATGTATGAATGGCTTATGTACACGAATAAGCAACCAAATCAAAAAGTATAAAACTGCAAATTACTTAAAAACCTTTTAGTGTTACATGATATCTTTTTTCACTTGTCTTCTTCTATTTTGAGTATTTTCTTTCATGAAATTAATTTTAGATTTAGTTTAATATGACTTGCTTTATTAAATTTAAAAGTAAAATATAATAAAATAATAATTAAACTTTTTAATTGTCACAACATTGTTTATAGATAATACATATTAAGCAAATATACTGATTTTACAGACCATAAATCCGCACGACAAATAAACGTCCACTTTAAAGTCTTTATAAAATTTCTTGCGTTCGCTTCCATCTCACCTTGATCATATGTAATCAGGCACTTCTTGTGGCCAGCTATATAAAACTATTGATCTTGCAGAATGATGCTTAGTTGTCATACAGTCACAGTCGGAAAATCAACTGACGATTTTTTAACACGACAAAATGGTTTATTGTTTCACGCTGTTCGCTCTGGTCGTGTTCTGCGCGATTCACGGAGCACTCTTCGCTCAAATACGTAAGTTTTTTGAAAATATACAATATTAAATTAACATTTATTCATTGTACTTAAACGCTTCCGGGTTATTTTTGTTTTAAGAATACGTTTTCATTATAGAAAGTATTTCAATATAGTTCGTTAATATTCTTTAAATAGTAAATAACGGTGTGTAACCAAAAGCCTTATAATACGTGGTATTAAACTTAAATTCTAGACCATAAGGTCGTAGTAACTTAGTTTCCAATTCGCATATTGATAAATATTTGTAATAATTGCAATTATATGTTTGTCTACTAGCATGACCAAGCTCTTAAGCTCTTAACCTTTAGTATGACTTTATTTATTTAAATGATTCAATATGATTCGTTTTATTTTAAACGGATAAAATCAGTTACAATAGCAGAACTGAGACAATAGTTCGGATTCATCGTTAAATCATCAAGTGCAATCGTATTGTTTATATTTTCACCACGTAGTCGAACGTATATAACGTGTACGACATACATATGTACATCTCTATAAAGGTAAATAAATTTATTTTATATCCGGCACAGTAAAATAAGACATTTCAGTCACATTATATGATTATTAAAAAATAATTACAATTTTTGTAATATATATACTGATTTGAATAATGTATATTCAAAATGTAGTGAGCCGAGATGACCCAGTGGCTAAAACACGCGAACCTTAATCGAAGATTGCGTGTTCAAACCGGGAAAGCAACGAACTTTTATGTGCGTAATTCGTGTTAAAATTTCAATTCGTGAAGGAAAACATCATTTGGAAACCAACGTGTGGTGCAACAATCAACCGTATTGGTGCAGTTTGGAATATGCTCTAAACCTCTTTCTTAAAAGAAGAGGAGGCCTCAGCCCAGCAGTGGGTCATTTACATGCTATTATTTTACTTTACTACTCTTATACTCAAAATCAATACGTAATTTTAAAAGCAATTTTGAATCGTCATCTTATAAAGTCAGTCTTTATTTAATATAAAACTTTTATACTTGCTTATTTATTGCTTTTAACACGAAAAGTATATAGTTATGTATGGATGTATATATGATCTATTTGTTCGCTGAATGGTTTATTCACAGATTTGAATTGACACATTAATTTTTTCCAACGAATGTCAACAGGCAACATTAGCTTTTTTCAATGATCAGCAATCATTTTTATAGAAAATGTGTTAGCCTTTTCGATGGATCAACGGCGTTTTAACAGAATTCGGTAAAAGAAAAGTTCTAAGTTATTTTTGAGGGCGATTTACTTAGAAATTATACATTCGATTTCTTACGATTCCTTCAATGGGGTAATGTGTATGATTTTGTTAGGACTGCCTTAGTGGTCTAGTAGTTAGCTGATGAGGTTGCAGACCCCGAGGTCCAGGGGTCAAACACCAGATAAGACAAACTGAGTTTGGAAGTTGGGACCGTTTACACTCACGTAAGCCCGTTGGTTCTGCACCTGAACTTCAACTAGTCAGATTACGGTCCCGTCGGATTACGAGAATAAAGAGTACCTACACTAGTATTGGGTTCAAACATCTGTGCAGTATAATCTCTCCTGCACAGTTGTCTAATTAAAATCACTCGGGGGGCGTAATACTAATAGAAATCTTCTAGTATGTTTGTAATGTATAAACAAACCTTCCACTCAGTAAAGTGATTTATTCCAGCAGTGGGAGTGGGACGTTTACAGGCTGTTTCGTTTTTTATACAGATATAGTCAATATATTTATCGGTTGAAGTAACCGGTTCGGTTAAATAAAATTGCATATTAATGACCTCCTTTTATGATAAAATTATAAACCTATTATTAATAAAATAACACGATATTAATTTCCCTTTCCCTTCCGGATGTTATACTTATTTATACTTTTGTTACAAACTAGTCGATTTAAAAATGTATAATATTTATGTGTAAACCTGATGTTTATTGTTAAAACATTATTTGCTTTCATTGCTTTAAGTAATTGGAATTCTTAATTGCTTATTATTGCATTTTTTAGTCAAATGATAAAAAAAATTTAATAGGAAGTGTCTGTATTTGTTTGCGTCGATATTTTTACGAGAAAGTTTTTTATTTTTTTCCTTTGTGTTTGGTACTTTTTCATTTTAGTATCTTATATACAAACTCAGGACTTGAGAAACATTTTTTTTTTAATAACTAATCGAAATAGTAATTTTTGAACGATGCAGGCACAAGTAACATAATAAAAACAAACAGATCCCATTTGAATGAAGTGTTTTGCATCCACTGTAATAAAACAATATTTCTCATTTTGATATTTATTTCATACCGGTTTTCCTGTTACTCATTCATGTAATCTTATTTTTATGAATAATAAGTGTATAAATATAATTAAAACAAATTTAATAAAACAATAATACGTAAATATATAACATCTAGGATCCAGTATCCACGGGATACGCAGGGGAGCGCTTGACAGTGTAAGAAAGTATTTATGCATCGCATATACCTAAAGGCGGAGGTAGACTTACCGTCGGCTGGCCAATTTGTTTATACATTCATACAAAAATATATTAAAAAAAATGTTATATAGAATTTCTTCTCTTGATCAGATTCAAGATTTTGTTATTTCGTCTTTGCTTCCTTGCAAATACAATTATTATTCTATTTGATTTTACCCTTAGTCCGAATTTCGCACTAACTGTAATATTATATACGGAAATAAAGGATATGTATTGTGATCGAACCATGACCTACGCAAATATTTGATATGACCGGATGTCCAACTCGCGGCATTGGCGCTTTATATTTTGTGGTTAATTATTCAGTCATTTTGGTTTTCAATTAAAACCAGCGAAACAATATCGCACATGTATATAATATTTATTGAATTTAACAGTAGATTTTGTAACATTTATCATAAAACGTTTAAAATGTAAAATTTATTATTGTTTATGGTAATTCAATTAAAAACACCTGTTACTTCCGGGTATTATTTAATTATTTCATGTATTAGACTTTATTAGTTTTTTTATTATATTGATATTTGAGATAATCCTAATAATTTTAATCGCTCGATAAAAATTATATGTGCTTAGAATAACCGTTAAAAATAAAATACAATAATATATACTAAATAAATAAAAGTTAAATGTTGTTCATTATATAGCAATCATAGAAATTATCGGAAAGCCAGCTACATTCGGCTTATTTGGTTTGTTTGTTATATATTTCCTTATATAGATTCACTAGCGGGCCGTATGTATATATTCACTTGACGGGCCGGTTGGCGTGGTTGGTAGATTGCCTTTCACGCCGAAGGTTGTGGGTTCGATTCCCACCCAGGAAAGACATTTGTGTGCATGAACATGTCTTTTTGTCCTGAGTCTGGGTGTAATTATCTATATAAGTATGTATTTATAAAAGCGTAGTATACATAGTATATCAGTTGTCTTTTTCCATAATACAAGCTCTGCTTAGTTTGGGATCAGATGGCCGTGTGTTAATAATGTCCCAGGATATTATTATTATTACTTCTGGTGAACCACGCAGTGATCTATAGCCGGAAAAACGATATTTTTATTTTCTGGTATAAAAATAATATGACGACACAAAAATAGAACTATACCGCTGATTTGATTTATTATTAAAAGGTCAAAAGATTTTCAGGTTTATATAGCAATAATTAAATTTATTGAGGTTTTATTACTATAATTATTGATTAACGAGTGCAGGGTTGACAGCCTACTTAAGAACTACACTTTTTTATAATATTACATATATAATAATAATACATAATATGCTTTAATAATTCTCATACCTCATTTTGAGTTGGAAAGACGAAATATTCTTTGAGAATTGTTATTTTAGAGCCGAGATACACAATGACACGTGAATCCTAATCGAAGGTTCTGGATTCAGACCTAAGCGCGCATCGCTGGATTTTATAGTATTTCTATAAAATCTTTAATTTCATATAGTTGACGTACAAGTTTAAGTGTATTTATGTATAACTAATTTAACCACAATTGACGCATAAGAGTTGTTTTTTTTTATTTGTTATGTAGCAATAAATAAACAAATATGCTACAGGTAGTATATTTAACAGTATTTACGCTAATAAGCTCAGTTCTTAGGTGAAATTTGTGTATGTGTTAGCATTTTTAGCTTGCTTAAATTGATGTTTATTTTATAACAATGGGTAGGTAACAAATAATTATACATTTAAATGAATACTTACCATAATTATTTTAAGTTACTTTTATAATAAAAACTTTATGGATATAAATACTGCCAGTATTTATATATCGATCTTCATCACCTCATAGAGCATAGCGCATTAATGGTTCTGATCGACCACTTACTTAACCATTATGTGGCTCATCAGTTCCCCCATCTCTTTATTATTGATTATATTGATATATAATGGATGATTATTTATCTGACTGCCTCGTTGGTCTTGTGGTTAGATATAAGGCTGCAGATCCCGAGGTCCCGGGCTTAAGCCCCAGATATTGGGTTTTTCTGCTATTTACCCTTGTTTTACTCAGGATGGGTAACTAGTACAGTGTGTTCATTTTTTTATTATTAACGTTGATTAAGATCTAGATTTAATGATGTTGTATAAGACACGTGTAAGTTTGTAATGCTAAATGCATAGCAATTGTTTATATACATTTCACTATTATTTGTCGTGGAGGTCGCATCGCTCTGCCTATAATCATTGTAACGAGTGTGATTTATTGTTAATATATTTAATTAACTTTCAACTGCTTTGTATCTGCAAATAAAACTGTAGTTAAGACATTTGTGTATATATTATTTGAACGATTCAGTTTCAAGTTATATCGGTTTTAAAGATATAAACTTCCTCTTTGCAAATATTTAAGCATTTGATTCGATACCTTCAGGAATTATTAATCAATCAAATTAAATATAACATTACACATTCGTGGTGTTGTCATAAACTGTATCTGTCTTTCTTATAAACGTTGGTTAGTGACGCGAATCAGTCATTAGTTAAACACAGATTTATCTCTTTCTGTCATTGTTGATTAGACATTCGAAAGAAGAAGACAGCAATGTTTAACAAATCACTCGCTTTTTCTTTAACTTTGGCGTATAACATGCACTAAGAATAAAATGCATGAATGACTTCAATTAGATCAAATTTAAAAACTCGATTATGTCTCATATGTTTTGTTACAAAAATAATGCGAAGTTTTTTTTTAATGAAAATGGCTTGTTATTCACCATCACACTTTTTGGGGGCTCACGATTTTCCTTGGGTTAATTTAATGTTATGTTTTTAAAGATAATATCTCCGGTATTTATATTATTTACTTGGCCTTGAGCTAGCCTCTGGGTGGATACTCACTCGTCAGATATTGTACAGCCAAACAGCAAGATTTTGTTTGTTCAAAAAACACAACAATGTGTTTCTTGAAGGGTGTCAGAGATAGAGTAACTAACCAAAGTTGGTGGTGAATTGGCGATGTATGGAACTGACATAATTTTTTGTCTACAAATCTTAAATAAAAAAATATATACCAAAAATGTTTTTTTTATAATCCTATTAAAGCTAAACAAATCTAGAAACTGAATGAATGCTCAGCTAGCATAAAACATTCTATCTGGTAATGTCATTTCATTTATCATTTATTTTTTATTTCAGCGGAATATATCAAAATCTGCAAACGAGAACAAAGCACAATAAACGAATGCGTCAAGTCCTCGATAGAGAAGCTCCGACCCAACCTCATAGCTGGTATACCTGAACTCAACGTGCCCAGTCTTGAACCATTCTATATTCCAGAGGTATTGTTTATATAAAACATACACTAGGCTTTACACCGGGGTCTCGATACCCTATTTAAATAGTTAACTGACTAATTCTAACTGTAACCTCTATCCTGGTAAAGTTACAAAATATCACGAAACGATGCAACGTTTCATGACATTTCAGCTTGAGATAAAATGGTAAACATAATAAAAACGATAAAAGAAACTCAAATAATCATATTATAAGTAAGGATTGTATATTTTGATTAATTGTTTTAAACAATGGAAAACTTTAAAACCGAGCTCATGTTACTAAATCTTTTATTTTTTAACTTGTTCGTGAATGGTAAAGGAAAACATCGTGAGAATGTATATACCTGCTTAGTATAATTACCAATACATGCAAATCTTCCTAGACTAGTGTGTGAAGATGAGATATGTCTTTAGCAGATTGTAGCTAATAAAACACGAACTGTTACCGAAAAAACTCGTTTGTTGTTAGTGCATAAGAGTAGCCCGTATAAGACAGTTAGTATTTCAAGCTATTACGTCTCTTAGAATAATATATGCTATACCTAAATTCACTCTTGTATAGAGAATAGAACAAATATATAAACACTGTCGAGGAGGAAAATAGCATGTTTTTCATAGCGACAAAGACATACTTTAAAGGCAGTGCCTATATATCGTTTATAGTACATATGTACGTTACAATAAATTTGAATTAATAACGAACGAATGAATAGACCGATAAAAGGACGTTTCCGTGAACTTACTACCTAACATCCACCGAAACATGAGGGCGAAAATTAATTATATCATGTTGAATTCGATTAATTTAAGCTCCGAATAATAAAATATAATATACTTATACATAATATACATTTAATTGGTTAATGTATTTGTAATGAATATTATTATTAATATTATTATGATTATTACTTATAAGTATTATTATTTGATTCATGTTTTTTAAATATATATTTATAAGTGTTATAATGTCGATTAAATTAAAGAACATAGTATGTACCTTACATAGTTGTTGCTTATTGTGTTGCAATTGAAAACGAGTTTCACAAATATTCCTTGAACTTGCAACTTTTGCGCTCCTTGACATACAAGTATGAACTCATTGTGGATATGTTGCAAAAAACCCCTCAAACAATGATAAAAAGATACCCTATAAAAATTGTTTTGTTTTTGTAACATTGTCATTGATCGTTAATGAAAAGGACTTGGCCGACGATTTATTTAAAGTGAAAAAGTTATACAAGTGCAGTAAATGTTAATCGAAAATGATCTCTGAAGTGATTTCGATTGAAATTAGTTTATGAACTTACTTATAAACGTAGTTCAGCTGGTGTTTAGTTAAATACTGTTATTTGAAAGAATATACATTACTGTTTAATTACTTATAATAATAATGTTCTCCAAACCGATTTCGGCCACAGCGGCCAATCTCAAAAGAGATTAGCCAACTGCGCAGGAGATATTATAGTGCACAAGTGTGTGCGCAGACACTGGTGTACTCTCTATTTCCTAACTCATAATCCGATGGGACGTCAATCCGACACGACCGGAAAGAGTTCAGGCGCAGGACCAACGGCTTTACGTGCTCTCCGCGGCAGTGTACACGTGTACAAGTGTGTACACTTCACACTTCCAACTTCCAGACTCCGGGCTGCTACTGAGAATTTTCTGATAAAAATAACTTTTTATTGGCTCGACCTGGGAATTGATCCCAGGACCTCCGTGTCAGCGGTCTTATATCAAGCCACTAGACTAATATAATTATAGAAATATAATTCGATTATATTTACTTATACTTATTTATATATTATAGATCATTGCAGTGAGTGGTGACCTTGTACCTCTCAAAGCTTCAGGGAAAGACGTTAAAGTGTCAGGAGCTGGTAACTTTACGATAAAATCTATTTCGTAAGTATTCATATTGTATATTTATAATAAAATTTCTATAATAAAATACAGACGAAATGGAGTAATCGTCGAAAAATGTGTACCACCTTAAGCGAAGAATGGAGGTTCAAATCCATACAAGCTCTGTTGCTTGTTGTATAATTACTATTGTATTTAATGGTCAAGTAAAATATTTTAAGCAAGCATATTGTAAAAAAAGCCAAGATGGCCCAGTGGTAAGAACGCATGAATCTTAACCGATAATCGTGGGTTCAAACCCGGGCAAGCACCACTGAATTTTCTTTTGCTTTACGGTGAAGAAAATCGTGAGGAAACCTGCATGTGTTTAATTTCACGGAAATTCTGCCACATGTGTATTCCACCAACCCGCATTGGAGCACGTGGTGGAATAAGCTCCACACCTCCTCAAAAAGGGAGAGGAGGCCTTAGCCCAGCAGGGGGACATTCACAGGTTATTACTGGTACTAGTAAGCATTTTGCGGCATATTGTGTTGGATAACAATCTATTTGACGTACATACACATATGTATATACATATATCTATCAATCTGTATTAGGCCAGGGTTGTGTAATTAGTTCTAAATTTTACACTATAATGAAAAGAATGTGTTGTTACTATGTAATTAAGACGTATCAATTCCGTATTGTTATGATTGTTGGATGATGGCACTGCTACGCCATCTATCATAAAACTTATGAACTACTTTGTAATTTTAAAAAGTTTGGTGTAGTACTATTTATTTACAACAGATGGCAATTTTCTCAATAAATGACCTAGTTACTTAAGAACGTTTTTTTTAAATGTGGTAAAGATTTAATATGGGATTTTTTTTGTTACTTTCAGCGTGGATCTCGATACATTTACTTTGCGCGGTCGGGTCCGTTTCCCGCGACTTCACTTAGATGGACGGTATAATTTAGATACGCAAATTTTGATAGTGCCTCTACGTGGTGAAGGAAATCTTGTTGCTAATGCTGGTGAGTTTTATAAAATAATAATTATAAATATATATATTTAATAAATAAATTACTTTTGACATGATTATTTTATTTTTTTATTAAATAATTACGTCACTGAATTTATATTAAAGTGAACCTCTACCTGAACTATTATTCTAGAATAATTGTTTATGTTTCGTTCTTTATCACACCACTTAGTTGTGCTTGTCTTCCTGTAAATGATTTTTCTAATAACAGACTTCCATTGTAATGATTTTAAAATTTTATTCTAAAAATAATTAAAGTTTGATTCGAGTACAATAATTAATTTCGATAATTTTTGTTTTATTTCAGTTAAATGTGACGCCGATATACTGCTGAAGTCTCAGAGAATCATGCGGGATGGTAAGGAGTATGTGATGTTCACGAGTCTCAATGTTGATCTTACCATTAAGGATTACCGCATCCGACTTGATGGACTCTTCAACGGGAATAAGGCTTTAGGTTTGTTCTCTATATTTATGTACATAAACTACCATAGAAATATTTAAAAAAGGCAATAGTGTAAGTTTTGTTGGATAACTAAACTACTAAGGTTCTTGGTGGTTCTTCTCGGTAGAATCTACATCCTGAACCGGTAAGTAGCTTTATATGAAATTCTACTTGAATAAAGTATTTTTTGATTTATTCTAAATTGTCTCTTCCTGCAGGTGACGCAACAAACGAAGCGATCAATCAAAATCGCGATGAATTCTTAAAGACTACACAACCTTACCTCGAGAAGACTGTGGCTAAAATATTACTTGACGCAGCCAACAAAATAGTAGCGAATATTCCGCTAAACGAATTATTACCCGAGTCTTAAAACATTGCCAATGACCATCTAACATTTCAACGTCCACGAGACATTGTCTTTTATTTAGAATTGCATGACGGGTGTGTTTATTTTATGTGACAATATTTTTGTTAGAATTGTTAAATGTTTTTTTTTCTAATAATGTGATATTACGTACAATCTTACTTATCTTACTAAAGGCAGTGACATACACTTTGGAAGCTACAAGTTCATTATTTTTATTTGACAACATGTGATTAATCATATTAGTTTTGTGTACAAAATTTGGAAATAATACGTCTTGAGTTGTTTGTTGGTTAGAATGTGATAAATATTAAGAGTTTAGTACAATCATTTATTCAGTGCGATAACATTAGTGCGATCAAGATAGAAGATTTGAATATTGAAACTTAATATTGTTTCGAGATACAAAGAATATTACATACAAAAACTTTTTTTTTGTTTCCTCATTCCTTAATTATAGGCTAAGAAATTATGTATCGTGAAGTTTATTGGTTCATTTGCTTTCTTAATCAGAATAGTAATATGATAAATAAGAAACAGTGACTTAGAGGTTGAATAAGTTGACAATTTCATATTATTTTGTAAATAACTTTTAATAAAGGAAAGAATATTCAAAATTATCAATAAAATAACTTCAATGTTAATTATATGAATCCAAAAATAAATATAATTTATTGTTTGGGAATAAATTTATCGTGTAAATTCAACAAAAATATTTTTTTTGCTCTCAATAACACGATTTTTTAATTATTTGAAATATAAGGCGTATTTTAAATATGTTGCGTAAAGATATTAACAATAATTATGACCAAACTGTATTTTGTAAATTAAATGTCCACTTGCACATTACTTCAGTGTTATTAGTTTTAACATAAACGGAACATCTAATCATTATAAAGCTTATTAAAAAATTAGTGAGACGAAAACGTATTTATAAAAATTATTATATAATTAAATATTGTTATAGACATTAAAGTTAAGCATATTATTATTATAATTGTATATCATTGATTAAAAAATAAATGAATATAATTTATATTTATAAATGTATTTTGTTTTTTATTACAAATATATTTTAACTCAATAAAAAAATTGCGTAGTCGATTATTAATATGTATTAACATAGAAACAATTTTAAACGCAATCAATAAATGGCTAACGACAAGCGTGAGCTGGGTGCCCGTGTACTAATAACTCTAAAGTTCAATACTCCAACTTTCCAAACCTTGACGAAGGAGGGTTTCCAATCTACCATAATTGCGGATAATCGGTTCCTCGTTTACAAAGCATCCTACGGTCCTATCCGTTGTGTACGAACGATTCGTAATAACACGCCGGTTGAGAAATGATAACGATATATGAATATTCCTTATCCAGTCATATTTCATACAAAGAACACGATATCATCATCATAATAATATTTTATGTAATACTTGATGTAGTTAAAAATTATAATAGGTTATAAATAAACATATTAATGCTTCTAATATATAACAAAAGACGAAAAAATAGAATTTTCTTATTTTTTGAAGTCGTTTAAAAATACCTCTATCGAAATTTAGTTTTAACACGATGAATTATTTGTCGCTTCCGTACTGACCTTGCTTATCAATCTCGATTCAATCATCTAGCTCATCTGTTACAATTAACAATATTTATAAGTGAGGAGTTCGTGACCTTCCTTTGCAGCGTTATGTAGAAGTATATTTTCGAAATAACGAATTTAAAGGCATAAAGTATCAAAATGTATATAGAATTTTCCTTTCGTAAAGTTATTGTGATCGCTTGATGACACTATTACGTAAATAGCCATAGCGTGTAAGATCTTATTTCTGCTGTTGCCAATAATCCACAAGCTGCTGGATCGCCTTGACCACGTGTTGCCTCACCGCGCCGCTCGCCGTCGGAAACGGAATTAATGTCACTCGATACCTGCTTAGGAAATGAGAGAGGTTTTGCTGACTAAACTATTTTAAGGAACATCATATATCACTTGATATACGAAAAAAAATATCATTGATCATATTATTTGACGGGCCGGTTGGCGTGGTTGGTAGATACTAGCCTTTCACGCCGAAGGTTGTGGGTTCGATTCCCACCCAGGACGGACATTTGTGCATGAACATATCTGATTGTCTTGAGTCTGGGTGTAATTATCTATATAAGTATGTATTTACAAAAGAAAAGTAGTATATGTTGTATATCAGTGGTCTGGTTTCCATACTCTGCTTACGTACGTACGTACAAGCTCTGCTAAGTTTGGGATCAGATGGCCGTGTTTGAATTATGTCCCAGGATATATTTATTTATATTTATTTATTTATTGCTAAGCAGTATAATTATATTAAATTTTTTTTTATAGTCTAGGAAGGTGGACGAGCATATGGGCCGCCTGATGGTAAGTGGTCACCAAACGTCCTTAGACATTGGCATTGTAAGAAATGTCAACCATCGCTTACAGCCAATGCGCCACCAACCTTGGGAACTAAGATTTTATGTCCCTCGTGCCTGTAATTACACTGGCTCACTCACCCTTCAAACCGGAACACAACAATATCAAGTATTGCTGTTTTGCGGTAGAATATCTGATGAGTGGGTGGTACCTACCCAGACGAGCTTGCACAAAGCCCTACCACCAATAAATTAAAGTACCTAATATTCAGTTAGTGGACACAGCTGGACAAAGGCCTCTCTTCTTGAGGCGAAGGTATAGGTATAGATGGCTCTTGCCTTGTTATGAATCCGTAACTTTCGATTAGATTCCAGTGTTCTAACCCACTGGGTAGCTGGTTTCGGTAACGCGTTATTTGCGATTTTGTGAGTATATATGAATTCTGGAAAATGTTAGAGAATTGTTGTATACATTTTTACCCGAATTAGCCTTCGTGTAAAAATATATCCAACAACACGAAGGCTATACGATTTCTTTCAAAGTAGGTGAAATGTTTCGGCAAGGAAATAACTCCATAGAGCGCCTTGTCATTCAAGGCAAGGTGGATGGCACCAGACCACGTGGAAGGACGCCCATGCGATGGACCGACCAAATAAAAACAACTGTTGGCGGTCCTTTGCATGAATGCACGAGGCTTACCACTAACAGGGACATATGGCGAAGGCTCGTGAGGCGAATAACATCTGCGCCGAATAATTCATAGCACTTCATGGCGACCACGACCGCTCAGACAAGAGTGTCACGACGAAGAAGAAGAAGAAGGTGAAATGTTGCCAATCACACACAGGCAGATCGTGGGGCTAGGCTTAAAGTGAGGAAAAAATAGATTACTATTTTTATTGTATATATCATTGTAAGGATCGTCAGATTGTAATAAATTTAATTAAAAATAAAATGCAAAAAGAATCGATAGCTATGTTCGGTTGTAGTGTGCTTATATTTAACTCAAATTGGCCCATTGTATTACAAATAATATGCGTCGTTCATAATTTTTCGTGAATTTCTAACCTGGCTAGTTATACTATAAACTAACTGTGCTTAAAATTATCGGGTAACGTATCTCTTTTTTTATAAATTAAATAGACGAGCGGACAATTGGGCCACCTGATGGTAAGTGGTGACCACTGTCCATAGCAATGTCTATGAAAGCTATAATACACCGTAAGAAATTTTACCCGTTCCTTTCTTCACTAATTCGCCACTAACCTTGGGAACAAAGATGTAATGTCCCTTGTGCCTGTAGTTGTAGTGCTCACTCGTCCTTCAAACTGTAACACAACAATATTAAGTTTTGTTGTTATATATGGCGAGTGAAGCCCTACTCAGTCGGGATTGTACAAGGCCCTCTCACCATTTATATACATTAATGAATCCATTTAAATATAATTTTATTTTTTAATAATAATTGTTGATTATTTAATTTTAATTATAAATTTGTAATGTATAGTTTGTTTTTATTTTAGTTTTAGAATTGTTTTTTTTTATTATGGTCCATAAAATCATTACCCGATTTCTCCCTCCTTCAAGCGGATATAGACGCTCTCTCTCAGTAGTGCAAATAAAACAAAATGGATATCAATATTAATAAATGTTTTTATGTCAAATTTATGAAAAAAAAAACCGAGATGGCCTAATGGTAAGAACGCGTGAATCTTAACCGATGATCGTGGGTTCAAACCCGGGCAAGCACCACTGAATATTCATGTGCTTAATTTGTGATTATAATTCATCTCGTGCTTGACGGTGAAGAAAAAACATCGTGAGGAAACCTGCATGTGTCTAATTTCACTGAAATTCTGCCACATGTGTATTCCACCAACCCGCATTGGAGCAGCGTGGTGGAATAAGCTCCAGACCTTCTCCTCAAAAAGAGGTGCGGAGGCCTTTAGCCCAGCAGTGGGACATTCACAGGCTGTTACAGTCAAATTTATAAGTAACAAAAACCCTATTTTATCTAAGTACTCAATTTATATTGTAGTTTTGTCAGAAAGTAATACAATTCGCGACCGGGTAATAAGTAGATAATATAAATTAAAATTTAATAATTATACCGATACCGTAATATGAAAGACTTGGAAATTGTTAGGGTTTGTAAAACGCGCCGGTAAGGATTTCTAAAACATATATACTTTACTTTGTATTTATTATTATCTCGTACGTTCTAATCCGTACCCTTTTTTAGCATCTAAAGATACCAGTTGTCCTTGTCGTGCTGACTATAAAACGCGACTTGCACACTTTAATATGATATCCCTCGAAAAGTGCCGTAAAATGAGTTATATTTTGATTTTGTTGAACTGATTCGAGGTGAAATATCATCGCCTGAATTACTCCAGCATGTCATCCCAGCAATTCCTCGTATTATTCCAAACATTAAATTAAAAAATCCTTTTGCACTCCAACCTCAAGAACAAATTTAGGTAAATACGCACCCCTTAACAGACTTATGATTTCGTTCAATTACTTGTCATATAATGGCGATATTGAATTATTTTTCGAAGTTTTGTTAAACTTTCGAAAAATCTTATTAATCGATCTCATAGTGTACTTATTTTCGTTTTATAATTTTTTTAATTTGATTTTTTTTGTTAAGAGATATATTAGTTAAGATTTGACAATTTTTTATATTTAGTTAGTTTTGTTTTATATTATTTTTTGTTATAATGGTGAATTTCGTAAAAATATCTGTTTGAATTGTTAATTTTAAGTGCTTAGTGATAATTTGATGTGTAACTATCTCAATAAATAAATAAATAAATTTTATGTTTGGTGAATATAATATTCCAATATCGTCGAAATCGAATTATAACAACTGTAAGTCAGAATGTTGTTTTATAATAAACCTTTTTTTGAGACACGGGTACGTACTTCCAACTTTCAGACTGAAGACGGCTTCTGAGAATCATCCACAGAAAAACCCAATAAGTTTTTGAGGCCTGAACCTAGGATCTCGGGATCTGCCTAATATCTAGCCACTAGACCAACGAAGCAGCCCAACAAAATAATATTATTGATTTAAATCGTAACAGAAATTGACAAAGGAATATTTAGGGAAAACGGAACCAGTCTTTGGTCCTTATTAGGTCCTAATTGGACAATTAGGAAGATTAAGTAAATATGAATATAAAAGTTATTGACTATGACATTACTTATAAGTTTTTATGTCATACTTAATTTTAAAATATTCATATATTTTAAATACCGATAAAAATATGTTTTATTTATTATGTTAGAAGTGTTATATTCATTGTTTGAGGTCGTAAATTAGTTACGGTTATGCGTTTTATATGAATGTGCATATAATATGAGTTTTATATTTTGAGTCACAACACTACAATTAATTTACTTTCTTAAACATTACAACAATAAAAATAGAAGAGAGATCGAAAATGTTCGAAACAATAGGAATATTTCATTCAAACAAGATCTTTTTACTGAAATAATTATTAAATTTATTAGTTCCTGAGGTCACAGATCATAAAATTATCTGTAAATACTATTATATAATATTCCTATATAATAACTTAAATAATGTAAAAAATAAACAATCCTGGTGAATCAGTCTAAAATTAGCGTTATTAATTAAGTAAACATTAAGTAATTAGACAAAAGCATTAAAACTTAGTATGGCGTAACATGTTATTTTTCTTCAAACTAATTAAAATGCACAGCTGCCAAAGTAAGATATATTTTTTTATTGTTTAGACATATATGACATTGATGCAGTTACTCCTATAACATAAAAAAAGACAAATTGTTTATATATGTTATCTTATGTATTCATAGATCTTAATCATTGAGTGAAATTAAATTATTCAATTCGATATAAAAAACTATACATGTTTCATTTAAAATATAACAGAATAGAATATCATTTTTTTTGTGACACGCGAGCTTTTGTCGCGTTGAATTCTTTAAATAAAACTATTGAAATTTCAAACTTTCGGCCTCACTTTTTTATAGCATCGTTTAGCGGGTGATTAGTTAAACAATCTTCTTATTTCGAATGTCAAATCAATAATGAAAGAAAGAGCGAAATTAATGTTTAATTAAACAGCTAAGCAAAGTTTACGAACAAGGCCGTAAATTATTTAGAACGATGTATTTCATAAAAGAATGTTCACAAAAAAATCTTGTAATAAGAAAAAAAAATTGCGTGCCTTCTTAACCTTGATCTATAAGTGAACAAGCATTAACAAAAGTTATTTACACAAAACAAGCAAATTTGGCATTTTTTCGACGTAGGATCCATTTGATTACTAAGTAAATTGCAAAACCGCAGACAAAGAGTGCTTATTATTCATATTTCGACGTCAAACTGTTATAAACAAACTAACATAATATCATGTATCTGCTTATATGAGTACACCTCACCTTTGCAATAAACTCATTAATCGAAGGATAGCTAGAGAGTTAGACTGACCTAGCAATAGGATAGCGAGGACTTTCTTAATCGTATTTCGTTGTTTTATGTAACTTATGTAATAATGGTTAATGTCTTTTATATTTGAATATTAAAATAATTTATTCTAATTGTTATCATGTTAAAAGCCGAGATGGCCCTGTGGTAAGAACGCGTGAATCTTAAGCGATGATCGTGGGTTCAAACCCGGGCAAGCACCGCTGAATTTTCATGTGCTTAATTTGTGATTATAATTCATCTCGTGCTTTACGGTGAATGAAAACATCGTGAGGAAACCTGCATGTGTCTAATTTCACTGAAGTTCTGCCACATGTGAATTCTACCAACCCGCATTGGAGCAGCGTGGTGGAATAAGCTCCAAACCTTCTCCTCAAAAAGAGGAGAGGAGGCCTTTAGCCCAGCAGTGGGACATTCACAGGCTGTTACGGTACGGTACGGTTATCATGTTAGTAAAGACATATATATAAGCAACAGCAAATAAACGCTAAATTGCTGCGTAGTTAAAAAGAAAGCGGAGCGTAATTGTACCCAACTTCACTGCTGGTTTTAGTACATTTCCTAATTGTCTTTTAACTCCTAACACGACATGAAATTTATGGTTCATGAAAATTAGTTGCTTGGCTAACCTGATACACATAACCTTCGAATATGAGCCACATATTCAACTAATAAATCAGCTGCCAACCCGAGATATATAATATTTTTTAAATTGATACAAAAAATATTTTATGTACAGACAGATGTGTTACAGATTTTACCGTATAGAGTTTTGATGTGAATTACAATGTATACATTAGTTTACTTTATATGAATTAATTTTTTTTGTTTGTTACTGTAATAATGCCTAAAATGCAAATTTATCGTTTTTGTTAGAAGTTTCGTAAATGTTTAACGTTTTTTTTATAACTAGTTTAATTATTAAAAGTAGATGTCGTTGAACCATACTGTCTAGTCGATAAAGCCTTGCAAATTACGTGAGCAAAGCTGCAATAAGTCGCTTAAGTAAGTAATAACTTTATATATCATTTTCCGTTTCTTGTACATAACGACAGTACAAGTAACCAGTACGCAGCAACGTGACTCAATCACGTGTTTGACTTAGATTATTTAAGGATAGTTAACTTCCACCTGCAACATCGGAAACCATTCCAAAACCTAATGCTTACCATCTCTTTTTAATGTTACTAATAAGAGGAGGAAAGCGATAAAACATAGGGCATAGGCTTTTCAAATCCCTTGTACTGAGACATTCACATGTCCTTAGTGTAGAGTAGGCTAGTGGTGGAGTGTTGTGAAGGCGCAGTGCCGGTCCACACCGCGACTCGGCTGGGCGAACCCACGATTGATTTCCACACTAGTGCGTTTTACGAAATTGTTGTGCAAACATGCTGACCACTGCGGTGATCCTGTTAGCGCTGCAGTTCGCTACAGCCGAAATACGTGAGTTCAAAATTTTTATTATTTTATCTTTTTAATCAGGTCTACAACTTGACCGTTATGATCATTCGATCTAATAATACAGCTAATGACATAGACCTCTTTTAGATGTTATCTAAAATTGTTTTCATTTAATATCGCTTAGACATAATTGTTAACAACATAGAAGGTACAATTACGATTTTTTAAAGTGAATTACAGTATAGTTCTACTAATTAAGTCACTAAAAATATGTTGTGCCATGTAGTACTAACGTATGCATATGTATATGTACAAGAGCTAAAATTTTACTAAAAGAAAGCGATTAAGATAGAAAACACCTTCGCGCACTAATAATACTTTTTTTTTTACTTTTGTAGACGAGATAGTTCGCAAAATTTGTAAAAATTAAATGGTTTAATAACATAGCAAATAACTGAAACCATAATTATAAAATTTGTATAATATATAAATAAAATAATTATAAACGTAAAAAGTTTGACGATCAAGAACAATATTAGATTATGTGGAAATTTAACCTGAGATGCAGTGAAATGAAGATTGAAGGTTTTTAAGAAAATATTAATGAAACTACTATTTATTATTTTTAGTACATCTGTGGATTCGCGGTTCATGTTGTGTTATACTAAGTACTGTATAGGTAAATCTTGATATTATATATAATGGATGCGATTGTTAATTTGAATATTATGTCATAGACATAATATTTGTCATAAAAATATTATAAAAGAAAAGATTTATAATGTTTTTATGACGTATATCAGAATATGTGGCTCATATTTCGTCTATTTCAATATGTATCCTGAAATCTCAATTCAATTTCTCAAAGTATATGTTGTCTTTATCTTATGAGCTTAAAGAAAATCTAATGTACCGTTACAATTTTCTGGGGAAATAAGGAAAATCTATAAAAAATATATTAGCCTTTAGACGATTTTCTTTCTAAAACAAAATACTACATTTCTTTTTTTCACAATATAGTAATTTTTTATCGATATTTTGAAAGAAAATATAAAATGAGAGACTAAAGCCTGCGACTTAATTTGAAGTGGCATACTTTACTACATATAAAACAAAGTCCCTCCGCTGCGTTTGTCTGTCGCGTTCAGCGACAAACTCAAACACTACCAAACATATTTTCATATAGTTTTCAGCAATGGACGAAAAGATGTACTCTTATGAGGAAGATTGTTCAAAATGTCAGCAAAAAATCATGTTGATTGGGAGCTCTGGCGCAGCGTAAACCTATAGAGTTATATGTTTTACGATATTAACGTTTTTAAGAGCCTAATTCTGCGTGTGCGAAGTCGGGGCTGGTGGGTAGCGAGTATTATATTTGTGTACGTCACGATGTCTACACTAAAATACCTTCGGGTTAAAATTTAATTTCCCATGTTACGAATTTAAAATAAGCAGCTGATAAAGCAAATCAATAAAGTGAAAAAAATGACTGCACGTGGATTCAAAACTTGGCAAAAACCACCTCTACCATTAAGGAGGAGCTTCATTCACTAAGATCACCTTCTCCTCATGGAATATACATGTGGCATAAAAAACATATAAGCAGCTTATATATGAAATTTTTTTTTACTTGTAATCAACACCGTTACAGAAATGGTTGTACAGTTATTACCTATTATTAAAGGCCACATAGGATTACAATTTTATAATACGAAGCTTGAAAAAAAAAATTAAAAGTAAAGACAGTATAAGTATTATTATTTACAGTAAAAAAATATTCTTGCTTTATATTAATACTTTATACGATAATACGTTAAGCTTAGTTAAGCTTTAAAGTTACGTCCGGTTCCAAATGTAGATTCTCCCGGAAGTAACTGGCATAATTACTTAATAGTTCTTTTTTTGAACGATATATCGAAGACAGAGGTTGAGCTACATATTGTTGTAGTTAATTTTAAGTACGCGATTTCTCTAGATTAGTTTTGACATTTGACACATTAAAATATTTTCAATCGAAACAATATGAAAGACTTAAGATTAAATAAAAATCACCATGCTTATTAATTAAATTATTTTGCTCAGTGGTACGCATACACGAATAATTATATTATTATTAATCCGAATCTTGCTTCTTTTCTATTTTACTTTTTTAGAATGATTCTTAAGCATTAATTTCAGTGAAATTTGAATCGGTGTTTAATGAAAGCCGCTTAGTTTCTAATATCTAGCCATTAGACCAAAATAAGTTAGGCGGTCTTAAATTTATTGTTTCACCATTAAAAACAATATTATTAAATGTTTGTTAATCACTACATGGCTATGGTTTAAATATTTCGAAACAGCAACACGATGCCATTTAAAATTAGTGTTATTTGCAATATAGTAACACTTACCAAGAGAAACGAGATGGACGAGTACATAGAACATGTGAATTTCAATTAAAGGTAGCGGTTTCATTAGTTTTCATATATCCAATTTGTATGTAAAATTCATCTCGTGAATACGACGGGTTCTCGATGACAAATAAAAATCATGAAGAAACCTACATATATTACACGAATTTCCGTTACATCTGCATTAACTGAACCCGCTTTGAAGTAGTGTGGCAAAATAACAAAATCAATTTAACAAAGTTTCTAGTAAAGAGATAAAGAAACTTTGCCCAACTTTGAGTCATTTACGAGTTGTTATATTGGCGATGTCTTGAATTTATTTGAAAACTATCCGAAACGAATTGCGATGAAATATTCTCCGAGCTCAATTTTATACCGCTTGAACGCTTACACATTGGTGTGTTGTAGTCAGATTGGACAATTTATATGGTGTAGGTACCACTCACACATTATAATATATTCTACCGCCAAGAAGAAATATTTAATAGTTTTGTGTTCTGGTTCGTATGGTGCCAATGTAACTATATATACAAGGGATACAACTTCGTAAAGAACGGTTAATAGTTCTTACATCGAGAATGTCTATGGGGTGGTGACCAACTACCATCAAGCTGTCTATTTATCAGTCGGCCGTACTCATTACATAAAAAACAATACTAAATGTATTGTTTTTTATGTAATGAGACAATTATTAGTCTTAGCAATAATATAAGGCCTTCATAATGTACACAAAAAGTAAATGATATCCGTGTTGATTATTGAGAGGTGGTATGTTGTCATATCGTTGCGCCACGGTCCATTTGTCTATTGTAATATTTAGAAACGCAATACGAAAGTTAGTTTATTAAAAAAAATGTATTTGGAACAAAATCAGTTTCGTATCGGTGATAGTTTTACATACAACCTTGAAAATGACGATTCAAAAGCCCTTGTAATCGAAAAATGTATGGGAACTATGTAGCAAGGGAATGTTAAATATGAATTAAATATAAATAATAGGTTGTGCTATTATCGAGATATTTTACTGAATATAGTATAGACATCGTGTGTCTAAAACAGATTTATATAATATTTAACAGGTGAAACCACTGGGAACAGAAATTAATTATTTTATAATCGATCGTTGCAGAGTAGGTTAATTGACTGCTACTCGATGGCGTCGAATAAAATCATGAGAACAAAATTATTTTATTTATAATTTTTTAATTAATTCATAAAAAAATATCAACATAACCTTGTTTTACATGTAAACTAACATTAATTGAAAAGTTTAAAATGATTACGCAACGGTTCATACAACACGTTAAACTATATATCCTTTTATGTTTTAATGATTGCGAATGTGCGTTCAATTATTGAAATTATTATAATTAATGTAAAAAGTATTTATATTGAAGACTTAAATAATGTTTATATAAACCACAACCGCGTGAAATTATGTTAAGAATAGTAGCCGAATTTCGTACATATGTTATGGACATTACATGCCCTGATAGGTGGTGATAATGAAACAGGATATTATATATTTTAAAAATATTCTTGAATAATTACAACTAAGTTTACAAATAAATCATTTAGAGTTAGACGAATATTACCGTCGTTTGTTAGCATTTATCGTAGTACGTAAATATAAACAAGACATTGTTTGAGATCGATAAAGTGATATAATTGGCTACTTAACTGAATCTTCTGAAATTATAATTTCAATGAACCAATTTTTCGTTGCTTACATATACTAGTATAATTAGTAGTAAGTCTAACAACTGGTTGTAAAAACTCGAAAAGTACTAGGCCTTACATACGGTGTTTATTAGCGATGCCACAGTGATGTAACGTCTAACCGAACCTGTTTTCATTCAAGACATGCATTGGGGTCGTACATTGTTGTTGCATTAACGTGAAATATTTTCTCTATTATTTGTGAATATTTGTTATTTCATAGTTTTCGTTATTCATGAAGTAGAATATTAATCGAGGGTAGTGCCCGCTACTTATTATTCTACCGCCAAATGGCAATACTATGTATTTCGGTTTAAATGATGAGTGAGTTAGTTTGCCACAGGCACATGGTAAATAATCTTAGATTTTAGATGCCATTGTTGGTGACATGTTGACCGTGTAATAAGTGTTTTCTTAGTGACAGTAGCTATGGTTGAAGGTGACCGTTTTTTTTATAGAATATGTATGTGGACGAGACATATGGGCCACCTGATGGTAAGTGGTCACTGACGCTCATAGACATTGGCATTGTAAGAAATGTTAACCATCGCTTACATCGCCGGCGCATTGACAAACCTTGAGAACTAAGATGTTATATCGTACCTGTAATCACACTGGCTCACACACCCTTCAAACCGGGACAGAACAATACCAAGTACTGCTGTTTTGCGGTAGAATATCTGATGAGTGGGTGGTACCCACCCAGACGGGCGTGCACAAAGCCGTACCACCAGTTACACTACCACAGCTTACTCGTCACCGAACGAGGGCGGATCAGGTAGTCAATTTGCTTGTCTGCCTATGACAAAAAATGAATAATAAGAATGCCAAGCAGAGGTATAGAAAAATAAATATAGGCTTAAGTCAGTCAAATGGATTATAATTCGATTATTGTGATATTCCCTAAGGCCAAGTTAAGCACAACGTTGAATAGGGCAATAGAAATATTTACATTTCCACTTTAGCAACATGATAAATATCTTCAGTTACAAATTATTAATAAAAAATAAACTATTTGTCATGAGACGTTTTTTTACCTTTTTTATAAAATAGCCACACTTTTAATTGTTTATTATGTTTTGTATATGTATACAATATTACTAATGCTATTTTATTCTTCAAGTGAATTAAAACTACTTTTATTTATTATAAAATTGATCCTTTAATTATCATTAACTGTTTTTATGTTGAAGCCGTGATGGGCTAGTGGTTAGAACGCGTGAATCTTAACCGATGATCGTGGGTTCAAGCCCGGGCAAGCACCACTGAATTTTCATGTGCTTAATTTGTGTTTATAATTCATCTCGTGCTTGACGGTGAAGTAAAACATCGTGAGGAAATATGAATGTGTCTAATTTCATTGAAATTATGCCACATGAGTATTCTGCCAATACGCATTGGAGCATGGTGGTGGAATAAGCTCCAAACCTTCTCCTTAAAAAAGGGAGAAGAGGCCTTAGCCCAGCAGTGGGACATTAACAGACTATTACTGTACTCTGTAATGTACTGTTTTTGTATGTAATTTATTGAGTAAATATTTGCTAACAAAATAAATAAGTTATTATTAATTATAAAGTAAGTCAAATTGCGGTTTTAATATATAAATGCTATGTTTTTTATTTGTGATTATATAGTTTTCATGGCATTTGATTTCAGAAATTCAATACTTCATCATTCCAAGGTTGTATATACAAAGTCATAGCTATTGAAAGATTATGTTTGATTATTTATAGCAACCATGTAATTTCTTACTATGTAAAAATAATAAATAGAAATACGCATATTATTTAATCATATTTAACAAAAAAAAAAAAAAAATTACATAACAAAAAGTTTTATAATAGTAACCCATGATGACAATGTTTTTCTTCTTTTTGTACCTAATGACGTAAATACAATTTTATTTTTTCAGCTCCATATATAAAAGTTTGCCAACGGAGCGATCCAAATGTGGACAAATGCATCATAAACTCTGTGGAGGAACTGCGACCTAAAATGATTAAGGTAAGCTCCGCACGCATTCAAATTTTTAACGTATTTAAGTTTTAATTGTCAATATAATGTTTTTTTTTAAACACTTATAGTTAAGACTTTTATCTGTTTTATGTACGTCCTCATTTTAAAATGTATAAGCAAAGCATTAATCGGTGCCTGATGTTGCTTTTGCTTTAACCTCAGCCTCTCTGTTCTCTGTTTTTATTTTTCTACTTTGTCATGTGGATCGGATGGAGGTGAATCTTCAGGATTTTGTTGGCCAGGTTGGCTAGGTTGTGAATTATCATCTGAAGATGGTTGTTGATTTGTCGGCCAACCCTGATCTGGTGAAGATGGTTGTTGATTTGTCGGCCAACCCTGATCTGGTGAAGATGGTTGTTGATTTGTCGGCCAACCCTGATCTGGTGAAGATGGTTGTTGATTTGTCGGCCAACCCTGATCTGGTGAAGATGGTTGATTGACTGGTGAACCCTGATCTGGGGAAGATGGTTGATTGACTGGTGAACCCTGATCTGGGGAAGATGGTTGATTGACTGGTGAACCCTGATCTGGGGAAGATGGTTGATTGACTGGAGAACCCTGATCTGGGGAAGATGGTTGATTGACTGGTGAACCCTGATCTGGGGAAGATGGTTGATTGACTGGTGAACCCTGATTTGGGGAAGATGGTTGATTGACTGGTGAACCCTGATCTGGGGAAGATGGTTGATTGACTGGTGAACCATGATCTGGGGAAGATGGTTGATTTACTGGTGAACCCTGATCTGGTGAAGATGGTTGGTTATTTGACGGTGATCCCGGATCAGGGGAAGATGAATCTGGCTGATTGTTGGATGACGATCCCGTGTTTGGCGATGGTGGTTGTTGAGGGGAAGGTTGTGGTGCGGTAGGTTGATTAGACGGCTGCGAAGTAGGTGAATTCTTAGCTGGATTTGGCTGATCTTTTTGTTTATCACCAGCAGAAGCTCTTGATAAGGAGGCAGAAATAGATTTTGAATCATCTAAGACATATATGTCTTCTGTATTGCCCGGTTCAGATTTGCCAACGTTCGGCTTTTCATTTAGGGTGGCAATTATGTCCGTATTGGCTATTGATGTTGATGCTGAGCTAGACGCTGATACTCCTTTGCCTCCTTTAGCTGAGGAACCACTGGTACTAGATGCTGTATTATCATTCTGCAAAATTATGACTGTACCATTTTTAACGGAATCGTTACCATCTTTTCCATTTTGTGATGAATTATCGGATTTATCTTTGGTAAGATCTATTATGATATTCGTTTTCGTATAAGATGGTGGTCTGCTGTGATGTGAATTTATGTCGACTCTATCACATCTTTGACATTTAGATCCTCGACACTTATAACACTCAGGTCTATTGGAACTGCCTGGCTGTTGG
Source organism: Nymphalis io (assembly GCF_905147045.1). NCBI lineage: Eukaryota > Metazoa > Arthropoda > Insecta > Lepidoptera > Nymphalidae > Nymphalis > Nymphalis io. The sequence goes on from NC_065889.1 coordinate 10,635,728, forward strand.
TACGGATAGGGCACAAATTCCACAGGATTATTTTGGTTTGGATATTGTATTGTAACGTTTGTTCGATTGGGTATTTTTATTTGCAACACCGTACTTCGCCCTTTGCAGACACCGGCTTGTGTGACGTTAACCTGCAATTACAATTTACCGAACATGGAAATATAATAATGTAATAAGAAATTAAATATATACACATTTTATTAAATTAATTAAAACTCATTGTTTGACTTGAAACCACAAACTCTGTATGAACCATATTAGGTTTAAAAGTTTAATTAATATTTAATTAAAGTTATTCCGAAATCTTACCACAAAAACTAGCGCAGTCGCAACTAGTATAACCACTCTACACCAACCCATTTTTGTCTGAGTTCCCAAGATAACATTGCACAAGCCTTTTATACATAACTTACATACTCAGATAGGATAACAGAGTCTTTTGTCATTGCTTCTGATTCATTCGTCAATGCTTTATCAAAAACGTTTTAGGCACGTATGTTTTCTAAAATGTATTTGCATTTACGTTATCGCTTGGCAGGTGTTATTGTAACAAATTAGTTGTCGTTATTAATATTTCATACTTTACACGAGTTACAATTTAAGTTAGATAATACAAGTGTGTAATACGTGGATATTTGTTTGTTTACGTTAGTCGTACAAGTTTTCTGACGTCTTTTCAATTAATTTCTGCTCGGCAGCCTTTTCTTTTCTGTTAAGCAAGTCGATTTCTAATATAGATTAGAATCCTGGGCAGATTGACATACTTTAAATATTTATGTTTTTGATTTATAATAATGCGAGGAAGGTAATTTTCGAAATTTAATGTAAAATGGCGCTTAGGGTTTTTGTAATATTATGATTAAATTATAATAAAGTCATCGTTTAATATATTATTTATTTTTAGAACCAGAAATCGAAAATTTACGCTTTTTTATTTCTATTTTCAATTAAAATTAACCCTTAGTTGATGTTTCTAAAACAATGTAATTCCTTAACTTCATTCATATACTAAATCATGAATTTATAAATGTATATAATATAAACACATATAAATTCGATGTGATTTTTTTATTTAGAAGACAGATTGAACTATAAAACATTAAGCGATATATAAATAACCATTTGTGTAATTTTATAAATATGTATATTTATATATAATTGAACAATACAGGTCTCGCTTAGTAAATAATTTAAAAAATATTTATAAAAGTCAAATCTTTAAAGAGATTGTAAATTTTTGATACAAAAATATATTATTATAAATTATATTTACATTTATTATAAATTATTGTTTAGTCCTATATTCCAATTAGTTTTTCATATTTGTTAATATGTTTATTTTTGGACAAATATCTCGGAAAACTATAGGTAGTCTTTATATGACAAATTATCACAATAAAATAGGCCGGATAATTATTCTCAGTTCATTTCGCTGAATCATATTAGACAGGGTGATTTCATTTTCAAATCGCCGGTAGCTCTGACTTTGACTATCAATAATTACATGATATGCTTCTACATTGTAGGATCTTGAATTTGTTGTATTGATAAAATCATTATACCCAAAAAGGTTGTGAGTCAGTTCCATAACATTTAAGGTAAGAAAGAGTACTTTCAATTATCACAAATGCTGATCGCTATCAGATATCATAAAAGTGATTTTTAAAAAAATTCGAAAGTGTGTCATTGTCATTTTGTTTCATAATATAAGTAAAGTATGTCGCGATGACAAGTGGATATGTAAACATTATGTTTGTTTGCTTAATTAAAACTTAAAGCAATATAAACATCGTTATATTAAATCTTAATTCTTGGTGGTAGGGCTTTGTTCAAGCCCGTCTGGGTAGGTACCAACAACTCATCAGATATTCTACCGCCAAACTACAATATTTAGTATTGTTGTGTTCCGGTTGGAAGGGTGAGTAAGCCAGTGTAACTACAGGCAAGGGACATAACATCTTAAGTCCAAAGGTTGGTAGCACATTGGCGATGTAAGGAATGGTTGATATTTCTTACTCCAATGTCTATGGGCGCCAATAACTGTCATCAGGTGGCGCATTTGCAAGTCACCTATATCTGTCATATAAAAAATCCAAACTAATATTATGAATTTATAAATGCGAAATTAAATTTATTTAGTTGTTTGTTACGCTTTCATGTTTTAACTATTTAACTGATTATCATACAATTTGCATACACGCTATCAGAGGTAAAGTGTAGGCCATATAGCACCTAAGCTCAGGCGGGTGAAAATAATATTAAAAAAAATTAGCTTTTGTTTCAGTTATGAACGCATAATGGGGGGAAGAATGTTTGAAGTATAAGTTACTTTTTACGATTATACTTACGATTCTAAACAAGGTTATACAAATGTGTTGTAAATAACTTTAATAATACAATATGATATTATTTTAATTCCAGGGAATACCAGAACTGGATGTGCCAGGTATCGAACCCTTGAGTCTAGGCCAGATAGCGCTCGCCCGTGGGCCTCAAGGGGCCAAGCTAACTGCAGTCGTCAACGATGTTAAAGTTAGGGGACCCAGCAACTTTATCATACAGGAGCTCAAGTAAGTACCTATAGTTTATATTTTATCTGTTAATAAACGTTAGTTTCATTTCATTCAAGTTTAGTAGGTCCTATTTCCTACCGAATCATAATAAGTTTATCAAAAATATGAATAATGCTACGAATGAGAGGTTTTTTTTTATAGTTGCAATTTAAAAAAAATAAAACTAATGAACCAATGTCCCTAAAGTTTAAACAAGAAGATCTAGCTTTTCGGATCACTTTCGTAATCATGGAACGTAAAAAAAAGAAAAACCATCCTTAAACGTTCATTTTAACTTTTACTTTTTTAATAAAGGTTAAAATGCTCGTATAAGAGAAATGATGCCAAGGTGAATTCTATTGATGTAATTGAATTGGATATTGATTCAAGAGTATTGCAAACATATTACCGTATAAGGTAACAATAACTTGTTTTGATATACTTACTACTTATGCGAAACTTTATAATTACCACACTAAAAACAGGTATAAGTTTATCAATGTTTTGTTACTCTGATATAATATTTAATTTATATGTTATACATACTATACAGTAAAGTACAGTAATAGTAACAGCCTGTGAATGTCCCATTGCTGGGCTAGGGCCTCCTCTCCCTTTTTGAAGAGAAGGTTTGGAGCTTATTCCACCACGCTGCTCCAATGCGGGTTGGTGGAATACACATGTGGCAGAATCTCAATGAAATTGGATACATGCAGGTTTTCTCGCGATGTTTTCCTTCGCCGTCAAGCACGAGATGAATTATAACCACAAATTAAGCACATGAAAATTCAGTGATGCTTGCCCGGGTTTGAACACACGATCATCGGTTAAGATTCACGCGTTCTAACTAGGCCATCTCGGCTTCAACATAAAAACATTAATGGAGAATTAAAGAATTAATTTTATAATAAATAAAAGTAGCTTTAATTTACTTGAAGAATAAAATATCATTAGTGATATTGTTTTTTTTTTTTTTTTTTTTTTTTTTTTTTTTTTTTTTTTTTTTTTTTTTTTTTTTTTTTTTTTTTTTTTTTTTTTTTTTTTATAGAATAGGATGGCGGACGAGCATATGGGCCACCTGATGGTAAGTGGTCACCAACGCTCTTAGACATTGGCATTGTAAGAAATGTCAACCATCCCTTACATATCCAATGCGCCACCAACCTTGGGAACTAAGACTTTATGTCCCTTGTGCCTGTAATTACACTGGCTCACTCACCCTTCAAACCGGAACACAACAATATCAAGTACTGCTGTTTTGTGTACATATACAAAACAAAACTTGTGATTATAATTCATCTCATGCTTAACGGTGAAGGAAAACATCGTGTGGAAACCTGCATGTGTCTAATTTCATTGAAATTCTGCCATATGTGTATTCTACCAACCCGCATTGGAGCAGCGTGGTGGAATAAGCTCCAAAACCTTCTCCTCAAAAGGGAGAGGAGGCCATAGCCCAGCAGTGGGGCATTAACAGGCTGTTACTAATAAAAAAAAAACTAAAAAAATACAAAACATATTAAACAATTAAAATTGTGGCTATTTTATAAAAAAGGTAGAAGAACGTCTCATGACAAATAGTTTATTTTTTATTAATAATTTGTTTTTAACCCGGGCAGGGTTTGAACCCACGATCATCGGTTAAGATTCACGCGTTCTTACCACTAGGCTATCTCGGTTTTTTTTATATACATAATCAATTAATTATTATTTATTACTTTTTTATTTAGTTTTCAATTGGTCGTAACATATTTATGCAACATTTGACTCATTGAGTCGACTAATTGATTGTGAGTTGACTAATTAAAAATGTGTTCCCTAATTGAGAATTAGTTAAATAATTAATTATGTTTCAAATTATAAAAAGTTGTATATGTTTTATAATATTAAATAAGATTAATTTCACACAAGGCGAAAAATATTATCTAAGAAGTGTTTTGAAATATCTGACTTACATTGGAGTAACAATAAATTCTTCAACAAACTGTATTATCATGATTTAAATAGCTATTGGTAGCATAGCCAGGGGTAAGGAAACATATAATTTAAGATACACATTTGCTGTCCCATTTTTGCAATCTTTCAATTTATTATTTTCAATAAAATAAGGCTTATACACTTCGCATGTGTTGTCTAAAGGTGGAACTTAATATCTTCCATAAAAATAAATACATATAAATATATGTTTGTACTTATAATGTTACAGCTGTATATACAAAATATATAAAAAGTAATGAACGTTACCTTTCTGGTGAAACTGTCACATTAAGGAAATAGTTATACGTGTATGAGTTATATAGTTTAATTCTTACATTTATTTATGCTACTTATATTATTATTTTGTTTGTTCCCAACATACAAAGATATTCTAGGTCGAAGGCCACTCATAATTATATCATTTTAAATTCGATAAATATTAATAATGTCCTCCAAACCGATTTCGGCCAAGGCAGCTAATCTCAAGAGAGGTTAGCCAACTGCGCAGGAGATATTATAATGCACAAGTGTATGCGCAAACACAGATGCACTCTCTATTCTCTAATTATTGACAGAAAAACTCAATAACGTTTTATTTGATTTGAACCCTGGATCTCTGGTCTGCGGCCTTACATGTAGCCACTATACCAACGAGGCAGTTAGCATATTATTAACAAATTAATCAATTAATTAATCTTACAAGCATTATTTTGATTGTAAACCAACAAAATTTCATTTAACATAAACAAATTATCCGACCAAATATAGAAACTGATATATTAAGAAATCCCATGCTATTTTGCTAACAACCCATTTTTTTCGAATTACAGATCAGACTTAGATAGAAACCGGTTTGATTTCAAACTCCTACTACCTAGACTCGACTTCGCGGGGAAGTATAAGATGGATATACAAGTACTGCTCTTGAGATTGCAGGGCAAGGGAAATATCACGGGATCGTTCAGTAAGTAAATTTTTTTTTCTGTTTCGCCTACGTACGAAGCGTTTCGAATGCACCCTTTTCATTCGCACTGCATAACTGTGGAATACTTTGTCTGAGTCTATATTTCCTGATTGGGACAACGTTGGTGTCTTCAAATCCAGAGTAAACACGTTTCTTCTAGGCAAGCGTCCTACATCCTAGACCTTGTCGATGCTTTTCATCTGGCAAGTCAACGGTCAAATGCTGGCCTATAAATAATAAAAAGTTAAAGAAAACTGCTAAATTTGAATTCAAGTATCAGGAGCTCCACGCATTATCATCCGTGTTAAAATTTATTACTTCGTTCTCTTGGGCCGTGCCGTGTTAAGTAGACCTTTCTCAATAAATAGATCCTTATATTATAGCGTTAAAACACACACTCAATCTATCTTTGATTGTATGTCTGGCTGTAAAATTATATAGTTTTAGTATCATGCGATTTTTTATGTCAATAATTTGATGTGTCAATACGATAAATGCTCTATAACCTCTAATAAATGTTCTTGCCTCCGTCTAAATCCTCGGATAACAACAACATTTTTTTAATTAAATCGCTTATCCCCTACGTTGTCAGGTGTTCTTTATATAGAACCACTTACAACAATATTTGATTTTATACTACATGGAAGTAATACTTGTAAATTTAAAATTACGTAAAACAAAATAAATAATCGTTGTTGAATAGTAATTAATTAATCTTACAAGCATTATTTTGATTATAAACCAACAAAATTTCATTTAACATAAACAAATTATCCGACCAAATATAGAAACTGATATTTTAAGAAATCCCATGCTATTTTGCTAACAACCCATTTTGTTCGAATTAAACTTTATGAGCATATTATGCATGCTAATTTAAGAATAGTATTGAAACTTATTTTAAACGAAAAAAATTGATTGTTGTTATAAAAATTTACAAAAAGTTTAAGCAAAAATTGCTTCTTATGTCTTTAATATTTAATTTATTTAGTTTTAAGTATATGTATTTCATACTACAAAAATACTCTTAATTAGGCCAAAGGAAAAATTGGTTCGTTGCTCGTTTCTTTAAATTTTGATTCAATTAATAAAACTCTTCTCGCATCTCGTTATTAAAATGTTTGACATGTTTGCGATTTTTGTTAAAATATGTATTTCTTGTTATAAAAACTAAGCGTCAACGCAAAACATTTATGTTAAATGCTAAATATATACAGCATTATCTAGTGTGCCCACACCAAGCCAACGAATAAATTAATAAACATTTTTCTTTCTTTTTTGCAATATAATAAAAATATTAATTGCATTTATCTCGTAGTGAAATAAAATTACTTTTATTATTACATTAAAGTAATGAATGCTTTGTTTTTGCCTCATTTTCTATCCTCTGTTAATCGATAATTTAACAGTTTAAGAAAGTTTTATTACAATAATATAAACGATTCATCAATCAAACAATAAGTTTAAATTGAATAAAACATACCGTGCTATACTGTCAATTGTTTATAAATTGATACCCATTTGGAATATAAATTGTATGGTAACAAACCCACAGCATTAAGGAATATAATATTAAAAAGATTATAAAAAATAGAGACCTACAGAAAACCGAGGCGATTTCTTGAAGCTAAGGAAGCGATGATTAGATTGCATAACATATGTTACTTCGTATCCACAGCTGCTCAATGTATATTGTATGAATAGGAATGTTGCATGTTATATACTTGTAGTTTTCTAGTATCTAATTAGTTTAAAATCTAATTAATTACTAACATAAATGTACAAGGTCGCGGATGTATATGAGAACGATATAATAGTTAGTTTTCGTAATTTAATAATCGGAGCAAACTAGTAAACAAATCAAGAAAAAGAATAAACTAAGATACAATCGAACATAACTATAGAGAAATTGTTATAGAATAAAAAAAAGTAATAGGCCAGTAAGGCCTAAAAAAAAGTAAGGCTATCCAGTAGAAGACGTAACTACTGCTAGTAGCAAAAACGTTAAAGTATCGCGTAACATACTGAACACTTATTTATCGTGTCATAGTTGTTGCCATTGTTATTATTTTCTTGTCGATATTACAGGTTTTTTATGTAATAGGTTTAACAAGTATGAATTGTTGCTTTGTTATCGATTTGGCCTTAAATTTATATTTATGTTTAGTTAAGAAATTAGATTAGCTTCTTCCTTTTTGTTAATAATACACTAACTAGATTGAATGAAATGTTTTTACACAGAACCAAAATATCTTCAACATTTAAAGGACGAAAATAAAAACAAAAAGTATTAATTATAAAGCTTTTAAAGAGTTTATTTTGAAAATGACGTCTGTTTAATGTTGTCCAATGCGAGTAATACGCATTACAAGATGTCTCTAATGTATTCAAATTACAAGATGTCTGTAATGTATTGTATAATTAGTATTCGACAAATGACAGACTTAAAATCCACCATTGTTAACTTTACATTTATATTGGTATTGCTATTTAAACCACCAGTCTTCTCTATTCACGTCGCGGTAGCATGCGCAAGCGATCCCGTGGCGCTCCTCAGTAAGACGGAAAGGGTACCGCTGGTCTTTTAGTGGGTATTATGATGTTCGGGGCGCACTCGGCGCGGGATATCGGCGATCCCCTCATACCCCCCCCCCCACTACTCCCGTGGGGGAAACGCGTAATGCGTTTAACCAGCGATAAAAAAAACTCTTCTCTATTCTAGTGACAGGGACTCGTCCTAGTTAATGGACAATTTTTAGGCTATAAATTAAAATAAACATAAGTCCGTCTTAATAAAATAAAAATAAAGATCGTCATAGTGAATTCAACTATTTATTCATACTTCGACTATTATTCATACGTCGCATAATGTAATGTTAATTCCATTTCACGTTCATTCACTCACATTTATTGTATCCATTTCTAAATTTTATGCGCATTTGCAATTGAAACTCCTTTAACCTCAATAGTATAATATTTGTATGTAACGTTTGAGTGAAACATTAATATAAAAAAAAGTTTAATTTATGTTATGTGTACTGAGTTACATGATTTATATGTATTTTTACTATTCAATCTCAATGTCGCTATAATCCTAATGATGGCAAATTATACTATGAGTACTTGGTGCTAGAGATTTGTGCAAATCTGTCTGGGTGGGTACCACCCACTCACCTCATATTCTTTAAAACAAACAGCAATATTTATTTTTGTTGTGTTCCGGTTGGGTGGATGCATGAGCCTGTATACAGGCACAAGGAACATAAGATCTTAGGTCTCAAGGTTGAGACATTCCTTAAGAGACTTAAGGAATAAATCACAGTTGTAACGGCACCAATGTCTATATGCAGTTGTGACCACTTACCACAACACCACCACAATGGCAATCCACTTACCGTATATATAAATATAATATAAAAAAATGATTGAAGTCAAAAGGAAATGTGTGATTTTATAATTCATTAATGAAGAAACAATTTACAGAGGATTACGCCTGTAACGTCACAATGCGGGGCCACAAAGAGAAGCGCGGGGATAATGAATACTTAACCTTTGAGCCTATGAAAGTACAACTCCGTGTCGGGGAATCCTCAATCTACTTGACAAACCTCTTCGACGGCGATCCAGTCCTTGGACCAGCCACCAACAGGGTCATCAATGATAACTCTCAGGTATTCCTGCAGGAGATAAGTCCGGTGTTGGAGAAAAGCTTGGCTGATCTCTTCACTGAGATGGCGAATAAGATTACGTCCAAATTCACGTATCAGGAACTATTCCCTTGACCCTTAGACGGGCGATGATTTTATTGTGATATTACGATAGAGTAAATATTTAGATTCAGCGATTGTGTTTGCGTCTGTGTATTAAAGAGTTCCATAATGTTTGATAAAAATCAACTTTTGACAAATGATCATTTTTAGAGAAAACCTTTCGAAACTATTCAATTGACAGTCACATAAATATCTATGCTTAATACTATAAATGTTAATGTAACTCTATCTGTCTATATGTTACGTTTTCACGGCTGAATTACTAAAATGATTTTGATTATTTTTGTATTTGATGAAAATGGTCTGAAGTAAGCTTGAAGATGTAAAACCCTCCTCTCCCGAAACACCGCCGCAGGTAAAAACTAGTATGTAATTAATACATATAGATTAAATTAAAAAAAAAGATGTTCTATCATATTATCTATTATTTATGAATACAATTATTAAATCAATAATTTGTCTAATTATATTTTATGAAATTAAAATTTGTCTGGTAATTACTTGTCAAATGAATTATTTGAAAACGTGTAGTTTATGTATATATAAAGTGTTATTTATAATATTGCTAAAGTTGTTTGTAAAATGAAAATTTATCATTTGTTTTTTTTTTATTATTATTAAATGTCAAACATATTTTAATTACTTTGAACGTTAATAATACTTCGTTTATAATAAATATTTAAAATATATTATTTCGTTAATGTTTAAAGTTCCGGCAGTTATATTTTTAATTGGTTCAAAATCGATTTGGACCTAATGATTTATTGTTTATTATGTGTTTTTATGTTAGCATTAATGTTATTACTAATTATATTGAATTACATATAACTTTTCAATTTAATTAATTCCTTATGACCATTTTACTGTTTTTTTTTTTAAATTCATTTGGCGACACATTTCTTTTTCTTGTTTCTATTACTTCCGATAAAACTGTATTTAAACAAATACATTACATTAGCCTTAATGAGAATTAAAGTAATTAGAAATAAAACCTTTAATGAACATTACATCTTTGACATAATTACAATATTTATTAGTTTATGTAGATTTAAAATGTCAGTAGGTAGAATATCTTTCAACCATTGATATAGCATTCGGTATAGCACATATGTTTTATTATCAATTAAATAATTAAAAAAAAATACTTTGAAACTTACTGTTAATTTGTACATAAAGACAAAATCTAAACAGCTGTGCCAAATCAAACGTAAATATCAAATCTATAATTAAAAAGTTAAATGACGGTTTTGGTTTACTATAATTGTCATTAAGGAATGCTAATGAATCGTTAACTGAGATGGAACTTATTAAATACTATACTAAGAGCGTCTTTAGTGTTCGTTAAACTTTTCTGAGTTAAATGTAAGTTTTCCAGATTAAAACTTATCGATTGGCTATACAATGAACAATGTCAAATTAAAATGAATCTTATGTCAATATTTTTAGAGAACAAATTCCCACTATGTTTAATTAATTAAGCATTTTGTTTTTAAATACGATTATTATACAATACTTTTTTTTTGTATTTTTAACTACATCGATGGTAATGGATTATATTTAATATGAATAATGCGCTATGAAGTACCTACGATCTTTCCAATGAGAAATGAAATTTATTTGTGATGCTATTCACTTGATGTTAATTATAATTAAAATGTATATACTATAATATCTATAATCTATATGTGTATGTATATTATGAATCTCAAATTATATAAACGAATTATTTGGCTTTAATATAGTAGATTAAGATGATTATTTTTGTGTAATAAATATTGTATAATGTATTTTGTTATATAATAAGGTATCTTATAAAAATGATTGGATGAAAATGATATATTTTTTATTTATTGACCTTATTCATTTATTTTTGTAGATATTTAATAAATTAATTTTAATGTAGGTGATATTACAGTCTACGTACACGTTATATACAAGTCTATGTATACTAGGCATATTATTATATTTTGGTTTTTATAAATCAATAAAATATACATGGAATGTATATAAAGTTAAATTAATATGTTATACATGAATTCATATTCCTTAATTTTAATGAAACAAGTTTCTAATTTAATTTAGAAGCAATCGAACTTTATAAACTTTCTAAAATCGAAATTTATAAAGCCGAGATGGCCCTGTGGTAAGAACGCGTGAATCTTAACTGATGATCGTGGGTACAAACCCGGGCAAGCACCACTGAATTTTCATGTGCTTAATTTGTGATTATAATTCATCTCGTGCTTTACGGTGAAGGAAAACATCGTGAGGAAACTGCATGTGTCTAATTTCACTGAAATTCTGCCACATGTGAATTCTACCAATCCGCATTGGAGCAGCGTGTTGGAATAAGCTCCAAACCTTCTCCTCAAAAAAAGAGGAGAGGAGGCCTTTAGCCCAGCAGTGGGACATTCACAGGCTGTTACGGAACTTTATAAAACAACCCATAAGGGTAATAATATATAAATAATCAGAAATATCCAAACTAGATTAAAATAATAATGTGCTCCTTATCAAATTTTCGTCACGGCACCCTCAATTACCAGCCAACTACGTAAGAGATATCATAGCGCGAAAACACTGGCGCACTCCATATCTTTCATATGCCGATAGCAGAGGCATGTACAAGTACACATCATACATGTATCGTTTTTAATTAATTTGTAAGCTGAGATAGTGTATTGGTTATAGCACGTGGTATTCAACAGAAAAGCGCGGGCTCATATCGATTAATGAAAAATTACGATTTTTTTCCGACCAGTAAGTTTTTTTAATATTTACGGCTTTTATTTTTTAATGAATATTCAAATTTGAATATTCTTTATTTAAGTTTATTCAAGTAGGTCGGTAGTATATAAGTACTAATCGTAATGTTTTAGGATTAAATTTAATGTAATGCCACCGGTTCGGAATCTAAATTCTACCGGAAGGAATCAGCAAGTAGCTCAGTATTTGCTAATTTATCAAATAAAATACATAGTATATACAGTTAAATTTATTTATTTTACAATCTATTGCATCTGTTCCCTCTCTCTCATAATCCGACGGGTAAATCCAACACTATCAAAATCACACGCAGGACAAACGGCTTTACATACTTCTCGAGGCCTGTAAGTACTAACAAATTAAACTCCAGGGTGCTACTGAGAATTTCTCGACAAACAAATCCAATTACTTCTTATTGACCCGACCTAGGGATTTAATCCGTTCGGGATTAAATCCCTGAGTCTCGCTTCTTTGGCCTTTTAGCTTAAAAGAGCAAAGAAGCAGTCAAGCATATTGTAACCTTATCATCAGTATACGTACCATTAACTTCTACCGGAAATTATTAAACATTGGATATTGCGTTAGCGAATGTCTCTATTAATTAAACAGTCAATTGTTGCCATGACACAATTATTCCACAGTTATTATTTTACAAAAAAATACATTCCGACAAGAATAGAATATAATCGTTATATGAAGATAAATAAGAAAGCATGTATTATGCAAACCATTTTATTCGTTTTTGAAATACCAGCCAAAAAATTGTTTAAGTTAACAATTTTATTTCCCTTAATAAGTATGGCAAATACTTATATATATATGGCAAAATATGGAAACAGTACCGCGTTAAGCGGAGATGGCCAGTGAATTTTTTTTTATAGAATAGGAAGGCGGACGAGCATATGGGCTACCTGATGGTGAGTGGTCACCAACGCCCTTAGAGATTGGCATTTTAAGAAATGTCAACCATTGCTTAGGTAGGTTAGGTAGGTATTTCGTTTCGTTGCCGCATATATATTTTTTCATGGTTTTGTTAAATTTATTCTTTGTCGGTTGGTTTGTCAAGTGAAGTAAAGCCTTAAAGATATACAAATAAAAATTAAAAATAGTACAAATCGTGAACGCGTGGAATGGTGGCATTTCCCCTTTAAATAGTACTTCCGATTCTCTGAGCGAAAAATGAACCACTTAGTCGGTTAGTTGATAATAAGTACTTATTAAAAAAACAGATTTACGTTTTGGATTTAAAATTACACTATTTCCTGTGAAGGTATCGTTTGCATTCACAATAAATAAAGCACAGGGAAAGACAATAAAGTATGTCGGAATAGATTTAAGGGAATGATGGTTTTCTCATGTATGATTCCAATTGTATATTGCCCTATCTAGATCCGGGTGCGGCAAAAACCGAATAAATACTAATATCCCACGAAAATAAAACAAAAAATGTTGTACATATTGAAATATTATAATCTGTTCTTAGTGATTTTTTATAGGTGAAACCGCGGGCACAGCTACTCTATAATAAACAACTTAAGACATGTTGAGCTTGGATGAGCGTTACTTAATCAAGCCGCAACTGCTACGCCGTTGCGTATTAATTTATTTGAAATTTGTAATAGAGTATGTCCTGGCGACATATAGCTATATCATATTATATTTAACAATTAGGCTATACGTTGTTCATTCAGTCTGCATCAAATTTTTTAAAGTTAATAAAACATTAATTAAACAGAAAAAAATTAACAAAAAAAATCAAACTATAAATATATAATCTTTATTAATTTATAAAAAAACATCATTGAAATGAAACTGTGATAAAATATTAAACGTATCTAATCGTTCGATAGCTTAAATATTTAAGGGCTAACCAAGATCTCCTTGACCAGTAACTAGTTTTAAACTAATACTTATTTAGTACATACGAGTAATTTTGTTAGACAACCCAAAGCTTGGTATTGCTGTTACAATGTTTATACTACTTTGGCTATATTTTGTTTTCTTCAAATATATTTATAATGGGCATTATTCATATATTTTATCGCGTTATAATTGAATTACATCGTTAATATTGTAATAATATTGTTTATTGATATTGTGAATGTCCCACTGCTGGCCAAGGCCTCCTCTCCCTTTTTGAGGAGAAGATTTGGAGCTTATTCTACCACGCTGCTCTAATTATTGATATTTTTCGATAAAGTACCATTACGTTGCCCTTCAAATGTCCTCAGATTTGGCATTACAGTTTTGTAAAAAGGTCTGCACTTTTTAGGTCTTCCTGTGTTTAGTTACATATACCTTGTATGATCAGTGGACTACAAGGAAATCAAAGAAAGCTTGTAACACAATTTATTAGATGGCAGGGCTTTATGCAAGCCCGGCGGGGTTGGAACCACCCACTATTTTTTTCTGGATAAAAGGGTGAGCAAGCCGGTGAAACTTCAGGCAGAAGTGACATAACATCGTAATTGTCCCAAGGTTGGTGGCAATGGTTAATATTTTTTATATCGCTAAGGTCTATGGGTGGTGATGACCACGATGGCCCGTTTACCCTTCCTATGAAATATAATAAAAACTAAAATAATAAGGTATTATTTAAATTGCATTAAAATACTTTTTATCGTATTAATTAAATTTATACATTTATATATAATGACGTTTGGTTTCTTTTAGTTTTGATATCACATTAAACATAAGCTATTGTATGTTAATATGAGGCGTATTTTTTTAAATATATGCCGACGTAGTTCGATGGAAAATGATCGGTCCAGGCGCTTTCAAAACGAACGCTGCCAAAACTATAACACACAGTCACTATGCGACAGATTTGTATGTCTCTATAACGTATAGAGAAAAGTTAGCATAACTACATAGATCCTATATTTATAAATATCTCGTAGCAACTATTTTTCTATTTTATTTTTTACAGAAATGGACAAGAGCTTAGCTTAATAAGCCAAAAATGCATATTCATTTTCAATGTTTTGTGTAAACATATATTGCTTTATACAATACGAGTATGTAATTTTGAACAGTAGTGTTAGAAATATTACGAGATATTTAAATTTATGTTTTTGTCTTGTTTATAATATTGTTTAATGTTACTTTAAACGTTGGTTATTTAATATTTGCACTTTAGTGAACAAATGTTTCATTATTTAATGTTTAAAGGAATAATGAAACATTTGTTCAGAAACCATGTGCAACTCAAGACTCATTGTGTACAATCACAAGATTTACTTATACTTTCTTAGCAATGTATTTTTAAGTATTACAACATACGTCGAAAATACATTGTTTTTTTTTTAATTAGTTTGCATTTTTCATTAAATATTTCTTTGGCTGTTTGTTACGTAGAAATTATTGTGTTCAAAAATAAATTAATGTCACGATGAATAGACCTAGTTTGGAGTATAATTTTTTATAAAATATTGACGCAATCTGTTTCATAATATTTATCTGAAGATTAAATGTCAACAATCGTCATCTTGAATATGT
Organism: Nymphalis io; assembly: GCF_905147045.1. Lineage (NCBI taxonomy): Eukaryota > Metazoa > Arthropoda > Insecta > Lepidoptera > Nymphalidae > Nymphalis > Nymphalis io. Next base: position 10,651,255 of record NC_065889.1, read on the forward strand.
ATGTATATGGGTGTTGTAAGGTCCGACTTAGGGAATTTATGTTAAATGCGTTTAACATACTTTTAACTAAGTATATATTATATGCATGGTAGAGAATTAGTCCGTCAGCAAATCCGTTCTTAAAGATAATTGGCGTCAGGTGGATGCTGATGGCTGCTGTAAGTCTGCCATAACCTTTTTTCTTGAAGTTTACATTGAAAATTAATAGGATAAGGGCTTACGATTGATTAGGATGATATCAAATCTTACTGTATTTCACATATATCTGAAATATTAGCAACCATTATATCATAGGTGATGTGTGTATGAGTATGGGTACCATAGTATCATGGGTATACAGTTTATTTCATGGCCTTTGGGAGTTGCGAGTGAATTCACTTAGATGAAATGCTTTTTATAAACACACAAAAAAAAAATATTTACTAACTTTTGTTGTAATATATGTATTACGTTCTTTTAATGCTAAACAAAAGATTTGGTCCATATTCCCAGTACCTATATTATTAACCTCCTTGGTCTTGTAGCTAGCTAGTAAGGCTGCTGATCCTGAGGATTTAAATCTGGCATAGGTCCACATAAAAAGTTTTGTGATTTGAGTTTTGTGATTTCTGTTAATAAATCCTCAGAAGAAAGAAAATTTTATTGGCATCAACACATATTGCAGACAAATTATATGGCGAAAGATTAAAACAAAATGTAAAATAAAAGCAAAAAAAAAGAACAATTAATGTGTTGAACAATTGAACAGTAGGTGTACCCAAAGTTTGGTCATTCATTTTGTTAACACACCTGTGACTTTAAAACACGTAAAGTTGTTGTACCTGCACCGGACAAATAGACGGTGATAATATAGGATTGCCAACCCATTGTAGAGTGAGAGCACTTGCTGTTATTCTCCGTCGAGAATGACAGTCGGTACCCAAATCGATAAGAATCTATCATTATCATTATGGTATTTATTTTACTTTAAAAAAAATAACTTTGTTCGTCAGAGAGTGACTGGGTTACTGTATGTACAGGAAAACGATACGTAGCAAAATTAACAAATTTAATTATATTGTGGAGAAATGACCTTGTAAGAAATTGATGATACTCCTTGATATCAGTGTATATGGGAAGAGCTTGGAAAATTTGTTTTTTTTTCCTGGGGATAACCCCTCGGAATTTGTCCCGTCTCGGAGATGATGGAGGGTTATATCGGACTCCTACAGAATAAAACCACGATGTTGCTTCGTTCCGCAAGAACGAGGACATTCCCGCGACCCAGCTGACGGTTGTTCATTTTTGAAGAACTCGGTGTATCTTTTCTTGATTGCGACTACTTGTCAGGGACACGGGACACGCGACAATCTCGAGGGCCTTAGGAAGAGCTTTCTATCTTATGAATAGCTAACCATCTAACAGTTTTAATTAAAATACAAAAGTAGTTTTTCTATCGCTTCATAGTGCAGTTTTATAGCAGTGAGATAACTATTACGGATCTTAAGTAATCTAATTGAGGCTGACGGTCGGTCAGCTGTAATGCACAGACTTTATATAATACTTTACGGAACTACGAAGTACTTTTTTCTTTTTGGGGTTACATTGAAATAATGTTTTTGTAATTGTAACGATGAAATACGATTTTTAAATACCAAATGGTTAATTGCATTATTATAATTGTTTTAATTAGCAAGCTTTAAAATTAATATTATAGTAACGATGATGTTCTACTTACGTATAAAAGGATAAAATTAAACAATCAAAGAGACTAAACAATAAATAATGTAAATATAATTTATTTATTTATTTAATAATAAGAGGAAAATCGCTTGTAAGCGTTGGTAATAAAAAGTAATACTGATTGTTAAGTAATAATGTTTGAGGAAGGCTATGTAGTTCACACGTATAAAGGATTAAGTTTTTTTTAGAATATTCTTTTATGTTTTAATACAAACGACAAAAGGCTTTTCATGTTGATCTTTTAACAGGCATAAAAAATAAATTAAACATAAGGAAGTTACTTTATCAAATATTAAAATATGTCTTCAAAATACCCCGAAGATTTTTTTTTCTACAATTGCTCAACAGCCTCGATGCAGACCGCATTTACTTTCATACAAATATTGCGAGTTGCTGCGCGGGCCAACACTCGCTTACCGACGCTTGCCCGTTGCAATCTTTTAGTGGAGTAATAAAACAATATTTAGACCATATTTGAACTATGAAGGTCCTAATAATACTTGCTGTGTGTGCAGTCGTGTCCACAAAAATTATACGTAAGTCTTTTATTTTATTTATTATGCTATTAACGTGTTAGAACCTAAATAACAAACTCATGTCATGCGGAACTATTCTGTAAGGACCAACACGCCGTGAAATATTAAAAAGCGATTTGCGACAATGTTTAAAAAATATTTTAACAATACTCTAAATTAATTAACCAGTGTAACCAGAGTCGGCTTTGATCATTTTATGATTGGGACACTTAATGTCAAATTTTCTTGTAGAATTGCTTAGCTGATTACCATACGTAATTTTAAATTCTTACAGCAAAAAATAAACTAAGAAAAAAAATATATATTTTTAATTTATGTTCATATAAGAATCTAACAATACTGCATCGTTAAATGAATTAGGTTTTTTTTTTAAATAATGTCTGTAAATGTATCTTGTGAAAACCAGTAGACACTTTTAATTACACCAGCCCAAGAGATAATAGCTAAGAAATGAGAGGGATTCCGAGGGATCATATAAAAAGCTCAAATAAGTAAAAAAAGTGATTTTTTTAAATATTTGATGTGACTAGTAGAATCATTATTTTTTAAATATAAACCTTTATTTGGAGACAAATGAAAAGCGTTGTTTGTTCACGCGATACATTTATTTAAATTCAAACATTACCAGTCACAGAATATATGTAAAATAAAAATATATGTGATCTCATAGCAACATATAATAACCGATTGAATATAAATAAATGATTATTAATATATATAACTCAATATATAATGTGCTGGTAAAGTTTATCTACACTGGTGGTAGGGCTTTGTGCAAGCTCGCCTTGGTAGGTACCACCCACTCATCAGATATTCTACCGCAAAACAGCAGTACCTGGTATTGTTTGTATTGTATTGTTCCGGTTTGAGTGAGCTAGTGTAATTACAGGCACAAGGGACATAATATCTTAGTTCCCAAGGTTGGTGGCGCATTGGCGATATAAGCTATGGTTAACTTTTCTTACAATGCCAATATCTATGGGCATTGGTGAACATTTACCATCAGGTGGCCCATATACTCGTCCACCTCCCAGTTCTATAAAAAAAATTATCTTGTAATGATTCAAATATATTTGTAAAACATTACATAAAAGAATGGTTATATATGAAAATAACTAAGTTATTATAAAATCATAAAAATTAAAAAGTAATTTCTGATCATTATAAGGATCTAATTTCCTAAATATTGTATAAGAAGACTTTTATCTTATATGCTTAGTTTATATTGTGTTAAGATAATATGAATAATATTTTAAGTATCATAATATAATTATATAGAAGTAAATAAGTGCGACATTTTTTTTTCACACACGGCCATCTGATCCCAAATTAAGCAGAGCTTGTGCTTTGGAAACCAGACAACTGATATACTACATATACTACTTTTTTCTTTTGTAAATACATACTTATATAGATAGTTACAACCATACTCAGGACAAACAGACATGTTCATGCACACAAATGTCCATCCTGGGTGGGAATCGAACCCACAACTTTCGGCGTCAGGTATCTACAAACCATGTCAAACGGCTCGTCAAATGTCTGCAACTGTACACACGTTGTTAACTTAATAACTTACTCTTTACAGTACGTTTTAAACTTTAATTTTAACTATTTTTTACTTTAGTATTTAATAATAATAAACTTTTACTGGACTAGTGATATACAAATAACATAAATTTTCAATATGCAATTGTTAAAAATTCAATAAAAATATCCTATGATAGTAAGTATTAATTTTATTTTAATAATAAAAAAAATAATCTAATTTCGCAAATTCAATCAAATTTTAAACTATTAATTTTAAACTATTTCTAATAAATAATATCCAATTATTAATTAAAAAAAAAATGTTATATCTTTATATTTGAAACAATTTTAAACCAACATTATTAAAATATTAGGGTCAATTGTTTAATCGAACTTCACGTGAACAGATATAGTCAACATTAGAATTAAACAATTTAAGAGGTGCTATTGATATATATTTAACTTAGTATGCGATTTTGACTTTATTAAAAAATATTGTAGAATGGCATACGCTTACTTTTATGTGCTTAATTTTATTTCTACAATTATAAATATTGTGGTAGCTTACAATCGCCTCATCAATAAGAGTGCAGCAGCCTACCAGTGGGACATTTACAGGCTGAAACGTTCTATTAGCAAGAAAATGAAGTACGGATATAAAAACAAAACTTAACAAAACTCGTCATGTTTATGGCGATTTTTGTCTTGAAGTAAATGACGTCACCGCCGATATTATTCAATAACAATAATAATAATGTAACCATTTGTTTATGACAACATGAACTGAAAATTCATATAAAGTTTCATCAAAATCAGTTAAGTGGCTTAGCCGTGAAAGCATAACAGATGTCTGCCTCTGTCTAAACAGAGTTACTTATGCATTTATATTATTAGTATTGATAAACTTAAATATTATTTAACAGTTATATAATTACAAGCAAATAAAATTTGCCTACAATGAAACTGACATATTGCGTAACAAAAATATGGATATGTCGTCGACCGGGATATGTCGAAACAAGAAATACTGGAGGCAAGCTTTGTTTAGCAACCTCTGTTGTGAAAACTGTTTAGGTAACTTTATACTAATTCTGATCAATATATAGTAAAAATTTTATAACACGGTGCGTGATATAGTTAGTTCGTGTTAAGGTTGAAAAAAAAAATATTAAGATGTTTTTTTTTAGAATTTTCTTTTTGGATCTATCAAGTGGAGATTACGTAGATAAAGAATAAATTGCAATTTGTTGTTAAATTTTACTATTACACGTTTTATAACTTTTTGGATGTTCGACATAAGTAACGTTGACATTTTGGTAACAGTAACAGCCTGTTAATGTCCCACTGTTGGGCTAAGGCCTCCTCTCCATTTTTGAGGAGAAGGCTTGGAGCTTATTCCACCACGCTGTTCCAATGCGGGTTGGTAGAATACACATGTGGCAGTATTTCAATGAAATTAGACACATGCAGGTTTCCTCACGATGTTTTCCTTCACTGTCAAGTACGAGATGAATTATAAACACAAATTAAGCACATGAATATTCAGTATTGCTTGCCCGGGTTTGAACCCACGATCATCAGTTAAGGTTCACGCGTTCTTACCTCTCAGCTTTTTTTACATTTTGGTAATATATCATATATTATAATGAAATCTAGATCTCCTTGAAATAAATTATAATGAAATTTATTAGCTGACGAAAGATTAGAATTATAAGTAGTTTTTTATGTTTCTTAATATTTGTTCGCGATCAAATTTGGAATATTGGAACGCATTTGTGTTAAATTTTATAGTTATTCGGTTAAAATGTAACTTTATATTTACTGAAGATTCATGCACGTAAACAAACTTAGTATTTACTTTACGAATTCTATTAAGCTTCGTAAATTCTTATTTAACTTGAATAAACACACGCTTGTAGATATGTAAGTGCATAAGAACTATATACACAGATAATCTTGTATATGGCTCGTTATGTTTAGATCGGAAAACAGTTTTTTCAAAATATCTCTAATCGTATCGTTTGATATTTATTTAATAATCAATTCAAATGTTCCAAGGAGTAAAATATTTAGCAAAGCTTATTTAAAGCTTTATTTTATTTACATATAAATATAGTATAACGTAGAATAGTAATTAAAGAAAATTCATTCAAATAACTTATAGATTTTCCGTTCTGTTTTCCAGCGGACGACTTCCCACAATGCAAACGAAATGACCCAGAATTGGATAAATGTATTTTAAAAGCAGTTGACGTAGTAAAGCCAAGGCTATTAAATGGTATTCCTGAAGTAAACGTTCCGGCCTTGGATCCTTTCAATGTGCCAACATTGAAACTGGACAGAACTGCCTCTAACTTAAGACTGAAGGCTACTATTAAGAACATGAAGGCGTTCGGCGCATCTAACTTTAAGATTGAGAAAGTAAAGTAAGTAATTTTTTTTTTGTCAATTTACTGTACGTAATGACACGAACATATTTATATATATTGATTGACATAATTTAGAAGATATCAAAAACTAAATGTTAATTAAATAATCAAACGTATGATTAAGGGGAATTTTAGCCGAATATTCGGGCTATTATGAAAATGATCACCCATTTCTTATTTAACTTAATGCAGTTATTTGTTATAAAAAAATATCCAAGGCCGATCCGAATTTTTATTATTATTGTTGTTATTTTTATTATTGTTTATAATATCCTCATATCTCAAGCAAGAAAGTATTTTTGACAGTAATAATTAATACTACCATACCAATATAAAATAAATAATAATATTATCAATAAACAAAACGATTAAGTATTTTTTCTGTGTAGGTTAATAACTTCCTCGGTTTACTAACAAGTTCAGTGTTCCGCTCTACTGATTTGTTGTTTCATTTGAATCTTTTTAGATATTGCAATTTCTCGCATTATTTATACCGCTAATACGTAAGGGTAACGTCACTTATATCATAACGAAATATCATACAAAAGTATATAATACTAATGCTTTAAACAGAAAACTTTTATTTGCTTACATTAACTATGTCATTCGATTAGCATGATAAAAGTTATAATTTAAACATACATATATAGAGCTACCAACCCGCATTGGAGCAGCGTGGTGGAATAAGCTCCAAACCTTCTCCTCAAAAAAAGAGGAGAGGAGGCCTTTAGCCCAGCAGTGGGACATTCACAGGCTGTTACGGATATATAGAGCCGTTTGTTTGTTATATATTTAATGATATTTACCTAAAAATATATCGTGGTAACAAATGCTTTGCAGTATGTAAGTAGGCATTATTTTATAAACTTCGTAGGCTTGGCTCTTAATTTGTATGTATTTGTTTTGCTAAGTAATTCTGTATAGTTACATCTCACGTATCATTTATTCATTTGTAGAGTAATTGAACTAGTGTAATTACAGCCATCAACCGGCAGTACACAAACCGGCCTGAACTTTTTCCCGACCCATCGGATTATGAAAGCGAGGGAATAGATAGTGCATGTATGTTTGACATATATCCTGCGCATGTGCCTAGTCGTCGGTTAAATCGGCCAAGAGGATATCATAGACACGACCGGAAAGAGTTCAGGCGTAGGACCACCGACTTTACGTGCTTTCCGAAGCACGGGACTGTATACGCTTCCAACTTCCAGACTCCGGGCTTTCTGACAGAAAAACTCAATAACTTTTTATTGGCCCGACCTGTGAATTGCACCCAGGTCCTCCGGGTATGCGGCTTTACATCAAGCCACTAGACCAACGAGGCAGTCAGCACGTATCATAACATGTACTATTCTATAAAATACGGATATTTAAACGGACATTAGATAAATTGATTGCCTACACTTCTATGTAACTAACAAATTATGTAAACAAACATAGATAGTAGATTTTAACCTACTTCGAATTGTCGGAACTATTTAAACATCAATGGTTATTAGGGAATCTTAGGGCTGACTTTGGTTTATTTTTACTAATGTACTGTTAGTTATAATAACAAAAGCGTATTTTTAGTTTTTTTTATAATGTTAATCTAATAATATTGAACAAAAGCTTTAATTATATTAAAGAACAAGAATCATGTCTTATACATAAACAAACAATAAAAATAAATCAACAACGGGTTTTTACCATAATTAATTAGCAGAGTATGTATAAGTTGTTATGTTTATAATGTTCGGTTACTAACTAAAGTAGCTTAGAACATAATCTTTATGAATATAATAAAATTATTTCTAGTTTTCCAACCATTGAACTACGTGCAAAATAACTTTAAATTATTTTTACGTAATAATGGCATGAGCTGTTTATGTTATTTACTTTAATACGAAATTGCGGTTATACATAGCAACAGAATTACATAAACACTGTAATTTCATACAAAATACCTAATAAGTGTATGTACAACTAAAATCTAAATTTACAACAACTTTGTGGAATTTCTTCGTATTTTCGTTATATCAGCTAAAGGTCATCCGACTTCCAAAAAAAGGTAGGAGCTTTCCACATTTTTCCCCAGAACTTCATCATTTATGAAATGATTTGGAAAATTATTTTTTGGTCGAGTAGCAAATTTAAATGGAAAATATATATTTCCCATTTAATACCATCCCTGGGTGAAAAAAATACATGATTACAAATTAAACTTTGGGTTCTTATTTTATTTTAAGTCTGTTTTGTGTTTAAGCAGATAATCATGTCATGTGTATATAACATAAATGATTTACTTTAAGGAAACTTTATCCTTTTAAATGAATATATTGCCAGTAACTCAACAAAAAGTTTCCGGCACTTTCGAAATGTGTATCATGACCAATGTCAAATGAATAAAAAATTGTTGTATTTCGGTTTGAAGGGTGAGTGAGCCAGTGTAATTACTAGCACAAGGGACATAACATCTTAGTTCCCGAGGTTGGTGGCGCATTGGCGATGTAAGCGATAGTTAACATTGGTGACCACTTACCATCAAGTAGCCCATGTGCTCGTCCGCCTACTATACTATAAAAAAATCGGGCTTGCAGTACTTTAATCAAATGATAAAAGCTTCAAACATAGATTTGAATCAATGAGCTATAATTTAACAATTAATAATCGCAGCGGTCATCGCTACTAGCATCCTTTCTAATATAAATTCTTTCTAATAAACTTTTTTTTCGATACTGTTGTTTAAATTTCCAGTACCCAAAGGTGCAAGATAACTTATGGAAAGTTAATAAAATTTTTCATCGACGAAATATATCGTAGCGTAATAATTGATATTGTGGTCGTAGAAATTACCATAAAGTGACCATAAATTCCGAAAATCAATCACTGCTTAACTCTGTTCGCTATCACAACAATTAATGGTTCATTGAGTTGCACTGTTATGGTTTGTTACCACTATATTTTTTATAACAAAAAAAAATAAATAAAATAACTACTATTCGTCTCGTGACTTGCACTATTAGATTGAAATGATATTTAATAAAACTATATGATACTTAATACTACTATTTACAGGTTGAACCTCAACAACAAGTACGTGGGTGAAGTGAAACTAACGATCCCACAGCTAGAAGTGACGGCCGAGTATGACGTGCGCGGCTCCAGAATCCTAACCCTCGACATAAGTGGCAAAGGAAAATTCAGAAGCAATTTTAGTAAGATTATTATATGATTTTTTTTTATTTCATAAAAAGACATGGTGGTTTGTGCAAAGCCCACCAGGGGAGATACCACCTACTCAGCACATATTCTATCGCCTTGCAGCAAACTTTTGTATTTTTGTGTTCCGGCTTAATGGGTGAGTCCACCAGTGTAACTACAGGCAGACCCCACGGGACATAACATCTTAGTTCAAAAGGTGGTTGGTGGTTATTAGGAATTGTTAATATTTCTTACCGTGCTATATATGGTGGTGGCAACTTACCAATGGTCAAAGGTGGCTCATTTGCCCGACCGCCTAAATCTATTTCATAAATAATATTTCAGAATTAAAATTTTAGTTTAATGTATTTTCCGAATCCACGATCAGATTGGTAATTTCTCTCGAAAGAAAAGATCGTATTTATGAAAGTACACATTTTTATTTAAAATATCTTCCTTCTTGTGCTTAATTGAAATAAATATTGTATGTAATACAATGTGTATTGTATGTAATACATGCCTGTTCAAAAGTATAAAAACATTACATATTATTACAGCTGGAATAACTGTAGTTGCTAAGGGTAGTGCAAAACCAATTATCAAAGATGGTGTCGAGTACCTACAAGCCGATAAAATTATCACCAAACTCAAGATCGGTAATGGACAAGTCTTCATCGATGATGCGGAGAGACCTGTAGCTGGTAAGTAATTTGCAATGTAATTTCAAGGTTATTGCCATTTTTTTTTCAAAAGTTTTCACTTTTTTTATGTGTAAGCAAGACTAAAATAAATAGACATAAACTTTTTTTTGAATAGCAAAATTTTAATTGAATGTTGCTGTTTTATGAAGCTGCAATTATTCGGTAGAAATAATATAAAGTATTAGGAGGTCTAATATCGAGATCCGTGAACTATAAATCCTAATAGAAGTAAATAGATTATATTGTAATACATTTATTTTATTTTTTATTTATATTTATTATCATTGTAACAGAAGATATATACATTAAATTCTCATTATTTCCTCAGCATCGTCAGCTGCAGCTTTTTTCAACGCCAGCCCATTAGTCGTCCTGGATATCCTCAACCCTCTTATTGAAGAGAGCAGTGCTGCCATCGTTAAAGCCTTTTTCAACAAAATATTCGGAACAATACCATTAAATGAGATTTTAGTTGTTGATGCTTAATATTTAATATCAATTGATGTTTGATCGTTTTTGATCAACGAATAATACTTTACAACGTAACTGTTTACTTGATTACGTTTTACTTACAAGCGCAAAAAATACAATTTTGAACACATGAATACTATCAAGTATAACTTTTTTAAATGGCGCTTTCTGAAAAAGATACTTAAAATTCAAAACACTAAACGTTTTGTCTTTTATTTATTTCGTTGATAGGTATCAAGTGTTAGATTTATTGGAAATGCTATTTGTCTTAATTTATTAAAAATGTGATAATTTTGTATAATGTATTTTACTCAAGTCGTTACGTATATTTTTAGTTTAGTGTAAGTTAAATTAAAGTTATTAATAGAAATATATTTTTAAAACAAAAGTGTTTATTTTTTAAGGCACCAAAGAAGTTTCTTTGCCTACTTTTAGGCACAAAATTATTTTCTATAATATTGATTTTCAACCATTGTTAACATTGTCATTGAAAATGATAACGTAGAATGGTGAAATATTTTTTGTGTGTCAATAAAAATATTTCTGAGCTAATTATTTATTTATTATTTAAAACGACCTACTTCTGTTATTAGTCGACTTCGGGAGCAGTTTGAAAAAAGAACAACAATAACAACAACAATAAAAGCCTGTTAATGTCCCACTGCTGGGCTAAGGCCTCCTTTCCCTTTTGAGGAGAAGGTTTGGAGCTTATTCCACCACGCTGCTCCAATGCGGGTTGGTAGAATACGCATGTGGCAGAATTTCAGTAAAATTAGACACATGTAGGTTTCCTCACGATGTTTTCCTTCACCGTCAAGCACGAGATGAATTATAAACACAAATTAAGCACATGAAAATTTAGTGGTGCTTGCACGGGTTTGAACCCACGATCATCGGCTAAGATTCACGCGTTTTAACTACTAGGCCATCTCGACTCGAAAAAAATAACAATAAAATGCTAATTCTTTATAATAACTATGGTATATCCAAAACCATTGGTCCCTCTCTTTTAGATACGAGACCAAAGCGCCATAGGTACACAGTGGAAATTCCCCGCCTACGTACGAAGCGCTTTGAATCCACATTCGTCATTCGCACTGCGAAACTATGGAATGCTTTGCCCAAGTCTGTATTTCCTGATAGGTACAACGTTGGTGTCTTCAAATCCAGAGTAAGCAGGTTTCTTATAGGTAAGCGTGCTACATCCTAGACCGTGTCGATGCTTAACATCAGGCAAGTCAAGGGTCAAACACGGCCAGCGTTTTATTAATTGTAAAAAAAAAAGATACTAACCGCCGATGTTTCTTCATATTATCAATAACAGGAAATACGATGACATAACAGGTTTTTGTCAGTAGTGTTTGGAAAGAATATAGAAATTTGACTCTAAATATCTTCAAAATTCATAGAACGTTACGTGAGATCGTTATCCTGTATAATATTTAAGTTAATCTTGATACCCGTATCTCAAATTTCCATTCATAAGTGGTTTATGTGTTATAAATAAAAGTTCATATAAATTGGTATAATTATTTGTGATTAAACTGCATAATAAAAAAACTTATATACTCTTCTTATGTGATTATTTATGGTGTTGCCTTGTTAAATATCTTCCTATTTAACCTAAGGATGTTCTATAAAAGGTTTATGCAATAGCGATCAATTTATTATTTCACTTATGACTCAAACATTTATATAAGTTTGCATATGTTTAAATAAAATATAAAATTGATAAATTATGTATTTAATAGCATAGAAGGCAGATATATTAGATAAATTATTTTAAATCTATTTTGGTGACTTGGAAAACTTACTCAATAAAATCAATTTCGAAAATCACTTACAAAACAGACCTATTGTTATATGATTTTTTTTTAAAATTTCTTGTCATTATTAACGACTGCATATTCATCTCCCACGTAGAAAAAATATAATTAGAATTTTTTTTATTTTAGTTTCTTAAGAGACTTCTATGTTCACATTACACGGCTGTAGGCCTTAGATCCGAGGCTAAATTTTTTCCACATAAGGCTTTACTTGAACCTGTTAGTACTATTATAAAGGCATGCCTCATTGGCAGTCTTAGATGAGTTTCGATTCAAAGTGGACACACAGTCAAGATGATGATCACTCTAGTTAGATTCCTGTTAGCAATTCTGCTTTTTAGTGATGTGCTTTGTAGACGAGTACCTGAACATAATAGTACAATAGACGGCGACAATATGGAGGAAATGGGTAAGTAAATAATGGCATGTAAAATTGTTAGACAATAAAAGGAATTTATTAATTTTTCTTTTCACGATCTGAAAAAAAATGATTATGTATAGTAAAACTAACAGATTAGTCACTTTTGAGGAAGAAGGGGAAGGGAATTCCCCAGTTGTGCGTGAAATGATTGCAGCAATAATAATTGATGAAAAATAATTGTTCATTTAAATATTTCTAAAATTGTATTGTTGCGTGTAAAATTTTAACAAATCACATTAATTGAAAGATATTTCGTTTGTAGCAAAAAAGCCGGTGTGCCATTACAGCGACCCCAATGTAGCTGACTGTATTAAGCGTGTAGCAGAACAAGCGAAGTTGCTTCTGGCACACGGTATACCATCCTTTGGCATTCAACCACTCGAGCCTTTGAAAGTGCCAAGCATAAGGTTGAGGCAGCACAACATGCCGCAGGCACGCTTCAAGTATGATGCCTGGCTCACCGACCTCACCCTGAACGGCTTGACCAACTACACTTTCAACAAGCTTGAGTAAGCATTATTTTATTGACATGTCTGATGTAGATGAAAAGTTTAATTATTATAATATTACTCATATGGAAAAATTAAGCAAGGTCTTTACAACACTTTTGCGATCTTTAGAATGCTTTGTACCTTTGTGTAAATGTAATAATAATTATCATTTACACAAAGGTCGATAAATATAAATTAAAAATGTATACTTAAGCATGATAGTATATAAAAATTTATAAAAAAAACATAGACTTCAAGGCCTACCTCGACTTTGCATTTAAAATAATAGCAAACCTGCTTTAATAGCTTTCGGTTAAATTAAACGAATAATGTCAATATAACTACCGAGAAAAGACAAATGAAATATATTTTTTTACAAATAAATAAACAACGAAATCACACAAAAAATGCCCGAATTGCGCTTCAATATTAATACCACAAAAAAAAAAAAAAACATTTTTAATTCGGTTAAAAATCTCAATATTAATAAGCTGTTATCTAAATCTATCAAATATACCATACAATCCATTAATAGCTGATTACATTCTAACTTAGTATTTTTATATTATTATAAAATATAGCTTCAACGCGAACCTATGTTTATTATATAATATGTTTGTGATTTGTATTTTTTTGCGGTTTAGTTTGTTATGTTAAATTTAAGAGAAATTTGATCGGTTCGGACGCAGTCAGGACGGATCTACTAAATCTTCGACTAATAAAAAAAAAATTTTTTTCATATATAAGTTATAAAAAAAGCTATTTTAATAAAATATGATAAAATTCACGATAAATTTAGATCCATTTAATTTTTACGATTAATCCTTACCACATTAATTGACAAGTTTTGTTACTAAAAAAATAATTCTTCATTTAGTCGAAATTTTAAGATACTTGGAAAAGCGCATGCGCATTTTTTCTCCGAGTGATAAAATATATGTGATAGATACACGACACGAGCAGAGATTGGTTCGATAATAATGAAAAGGGATATATATTAATTTTCTCCGGTGAAATTGGAACGGGGAACTAGTTAATAGTATATAATTTTAATTACCTCTTATTTTTATTAAAAATATAAAATAGTGGATATTATAATTAACGCAGCGTTTATTTCTCGTAATAATATATATCAATAAGGATTAAGGAAGTGAGAATTTGCTCTCGTTTATTTAACTTAAATTTCCTTATTATTTTAAAGCAAATATAAACTGGTAGTGAAGGGAAGTAGGAATTTATTATTTACTCGAGTTACTGACCTTTGTAGGAAGGTTTTCAACTTTGTCTCATATATTTACTTCAAATTTTAATTCTAGTGTTTATAACAAATGATCAATATATACCGGCGGTAAGGATTAAAAGTAAATAAGTCTAAGAATTATACACGTTTGGACTTTAAAAAATAAATGTAGTATATTTAATGAGCCAAGCTATTTCAAATAAAAATGCTACGTCATTGAGCTTATTGTAAAACATGATTATGACCTTTGAAGTAAAACAAACAAATCTTGCAGTTTCTTTCGCTGGTACTTCTCAGGTCTGAGGTATTTTTCTCGAACCGTTGGTAGATAACTGGTGGTAGGGCTTTGTGCAAGCTCGTCTGGGTAGGTACCACCCACTCATCAGATATTCTACCGCAAAACAGCAATACTTGATATTGTTGTGTTCCGGTTTGAAGGGTGAGTGAGCCAGTGTAATTACAGGCACAAGGGACATAAAATCTTAGTTCCCAAGGTTGGTGGCGCATTGGCTATAAGCGATAGTTGACATTTCTTGCAATGCCAATGTCTATGGGCGTTTGGTGACCACTTACCATCAGGTGGCCCATATGCTCGTCCACCTTCCTATTCTATAAAAAAAAAAAAAGATTTTGATACTATCAAGTGAAGTTCTTGTATATTGAAGAAAAATTTTGGTTATAACCTAACATTTATACAAAAACCTACAAATACTTTTTTGTCAACAGAATCACATTACAAATTATATCAAATTAGTTTATTCTATCTCAATTTTTTTATTATACATGTTTATCACATATAGTTTTATTATAATATGTTGAAAATGCATGTTGCTTGCCAGTATTTATTAGACTTACAAAAAACCTCATATTTTATATGAAACAGCAAATTTTGATAAATTAATTCGTATGGTATTTCCTATAGCGTCTTCCCTGAGGACTTAAAGGTTACAGGGAACATAAGCTTACCACGGCTCGTGATGTCAGGCGAATATGTAGTCATCGGACAATTTCAAATGCTGCCAGTGGAATCGACTGGGATAATATCTGCTAATTTCAGTAAGCGTATTATTTATTATTCACCACCTAACTGAAGAGTCGACTTTGTTGATTCGACAGATGACTTTTATTGAAAATAATATTTATGTTGAACAAATATTTAGTATTTAAATAGCCATATACTTATTAATGATTAAAAAAATACTAATTATTTTCTTTGGTGATATATGTGATAGATGCACGACAAGTGCAGACAAAAGGGTTAATTTTCTCCGGCGAAATTGGAACGGGGAACTAGTTATTAGTATATAAGTTTAATTACCAATTATTTTTATTAAAAATATAAAATAGTGGATATTATAATTAACGCAGCGTTTATTTCTCGTAATAATATATATCAATAAGGATTAAGGAAGTGAGAATTTGCTCTCGTTTATTTAACTTAAATTTCCTTATTATTTTAAAGCAAATATAAACTGGTAGTGAAGGCAAGTAGGTTAAACATTATTAAACGTTATTTCACAGGTTTCTTATAGGCAAGCGTGCTACATCTTAGACCGTGTCGATGCTTAACATCAGGCAAGTAAACGGTCAAACGCTGGCTTATTAATTGTAAAAAAAAAAAACTTTAACGCAAGCATCTCATTCGATTCTAATCAACGTTAGGATAATATTTAATAACCTTGATTTTGTTTGCATTTAAAAATCGGTTAACTTTAGCGGACTGTACTGCTGCTCTCGATGCTGTTGGGGCAAAAGTTCATAAAAGAATGGTGATTCGTGACGCTGATGTCAAACTTCGCTGCACTGGGCCGCTGTTGGCAAATTTAAAGGAAGCTCATTCGACTACTGGTGAAATGGGTAAGTAAAATTTACAAATAAAAAAGACAGAGTTAATATATATAAATAAATAATATCCTTTTATTACAACTTTCATAGCTATTGATTTAAAATTTGAACTAACTTCATCTAACGCATACACGTTATAGATCAGCGTGATGAACTATCTTCTAAGTGAGGACTGAAAACGTAGTACACCGCGCTAAAAATCCTTTTCCTTAACAGGAAAATTCATGCTTTTGGCCAGAAGTAATAAATTTACCAGCTGTTACTTTTACAAGGAATAAATCTATAATAATTTAATTTTCAGAAATGATAACAGACCACATAATTCACATGCACGCCACGGAACTAGCGAAGGAAGTGCAGCCGGCCGTGGAGACAGCGCTCTCGATGGTTTTGGAAGACATAGCTAACAAATTCCTTAAGCATATCCCGACCAATATGGTTTTCCCTAACTGAAATAATAAACTACCTTCAATCCTAGTCAAACTATAGGTGTATTTCAATGGAACTGGTACAAAGGGCTCCAGGGATCACTTAAAGCTATTTTCAATGTCAATTATTTTTTTAGTAATAAAAAAAATACTTACGTTCTACTTACGTTCAAAATCAAAAGAAAGAAAAAAAAGTTAAATAAGTTTGTAAATAATTTCCGTGTTGTATAACTTATGTTGAAACCTATTTTATATTGGATGATATAAATAATATAGTACATGATTTAATCTTAATTTCTAGCTTATAAAATCAGTGAAATAACATTTTGATTTGATTAATTTATTGTTTTTTAACTATTTATCGAAGCTATTTATTAATCTGTTAATGTTTTTGTTTTGTGATTAATAAAGTGTTTATGTGACATAATTTTTATGAATTTATAATATCTTTGAATAAGCATTGAGCAATTCGTTAGCAAATTAGATGATGGATATAAATTGGTCTACTTTTTTAAAAGATGTTGGTTTTAATATTTGGTGATTGCTTAAGTTTTATTACAATATGAAATTTTCCGTTGCCGACTGTTTCGCATACCATTTTTTAAATCTTATACAATAAGCTGCTTCAAATTGTTTCAAGTACGATCCTGAGGGAATAATTGTAGAATTAATTATAAAACATATCTCATTTCTTTTTAATTATAAAAGTTATTGTGATTCAATTTTTTGTATTACTAATAAAATATTAAAAACGGCAAACATATCGAAGAAAATAGTTAATCAAACCACGACAGTACTCGTTAAATATGATTGTGTTCACTTTGTTCCTGGAACCTTATGCGGTAACTGCACAAACCTCACTGAACAAGGTCTAAACAAACTAAGCTATGCAAACGCCACTGCTTATACTTGTACTACTTTCGCAAACTGAGCCAGCGTGTCGCGACGGTCACAGGCCTACAAATTTGTTACATCATTCGAATTACAACATTGCATCTCGATGACTGTGCTAGTTAAATGAATACATCGATTTACGATTCTATTGCGCTAACCTGCTGGTTCCATTTCGATTGCGCCTTTTGCGATTTTAGGTCGGACATTCTGTCTGACGACATTTTATAAAAGTGCATGCGAAATTGCACTGTCATCGTGACCATGGAAAAATCTAGCTAGATTTAAATAAATTAAACACAAAAGAGAGAAATTAAGTATATGTCTCGTTTTACATATTTTGTCTTATGAAAGTTTATTATAATTAAATTTGGCAATATGTGATATTGAGATTCTTTCGACAATACTTGTTAGGTATCGTGTGTGTTATATAATTATTAACTGTCTTAAAAAACACAAAATAGGTTCTCAATTTCAAGAAAAAGGGAATGCTTATATATAATATTTATAATAATAATAATGTCCTCCAGACAGACAGCTGGCCAATTTCACGAGAGATTCGCCAACTGCGCAGGACATATTATAGTGCACAGATGTGTGCGCAGATACAGATGCACTCTCTATTCCATAACTCTCATAATCCGATGGAACAGCAATCTGACACGACCGGAAAGAGTTCAGGCGCAGGACCAACGGCTTTACGAGCTTTTCGAGGCACGGGAGTGCACACACTTCCAACCTGCAGAATCCTAGACCAACGAGGCAGTCAACCGACTTTATTCTCTTGAATTAATAACTACAAATTAATATTTCTATTGTTTGAAGAAAATCTTGATTGGTGGTATTTATCTAATTATTTAAAATACCTAGCCTTTTAATTTTGGGTTTATTACCAGCCACAACAACAAATCTATTTAGGCATAGATAAAAAAAGGTCTTGTATTCCTTAAGGAATTCTTTTTTTATCAAAAAAAAAAAAACAAATACTTAATCATATTCCATAATACTTAAATGAATATGATGTAAACTGTAAAGAGAACGTGTGATAAGAATAAGATAAAGGAGATAGATAGATAACTGTTTTTGAATAGAAAAAATTGTTATCATCACGTATTTAAAAAAGTATTTAAATAAGAGACGATGATCGAAATTGATCTTATTATATTGAGATTGCTCTGGAAAGGATACGTTATTTATAATTGAAAAAAAATGAAGCAAATATTATTGATGTTTAGTATTCTTCACATAGTTTACTGTTCAGAAAAAAGTTTCATAAATTGTAAGTATCGATTCTAAAAGTTGCTTTTATTATTGACATTTTTCATGACTGTCTCGTTGGACTAGTGGTAAGACATAAGGCCGCAGATCCCGAGGTCCTAAGAAATTATTGCGTTTATTTGTCTAAAAATCTCAGTACGGCCCAGTCTGGTGTAAACTCCCGTGCCTCAGAAACCACGTAAAGTTGATCTGCACCTAACCACATCGGTCGTGTCAGATTGCCGTCCCCTCGCATTATGAGACTGAGGGAATAGGGAGCGCACCTGTGTTTGTGCACACACTTGTGCACTATAATATGTGCAGATGGCTAATCTTTCTTGAGATTGGCCGCCCTGACCGAAATCGGTCAGAACAGTATTACATATAGTATATTTAGCTATGTTTCTATTTGAATGATTTACTATTTGATTGTTTTAGTTGGTAGTTTCATCTGCCCTCGTGAGGAGAACGCCCTAGGTCGTTGCCTAAGAGACGCTCTCAACTCCTACATACCGCAATTAGCAACAGGTACACATTAAGCGTTATATCTATTAAATTGCTTAGTATTCTTTTTTTCTATTATTACTAATGAAAATATATATTTATGTATTTGAATATATTGGTTTTTCTAGTTTTTTATTACTCTTGTTATATAATACTAGGAGTACCAGAATACGGTGTACCATCATGCGAACCGCTCTTCGTTCCATCTTTAGCGGTACAACAGACAGCGGGACCAATATCTGTGACCTCCTCGTACACAGATGTGTCAGTACGAGGCCCTTCGACTATGCGGGTAAAAAGTGTTAAGTAAGTACTTTCAAAATATTAAATAAATATACCATGTATTTTTTAGTTAGAACTCTCTAGTTTTGATAGATTTCTGATTTTCATTTGTTTATTTAATGTTTATAATTCATCTCGTGCTCGACGTTGAAGTGATACATCATATGGAATGTGTCGGATTAAATTATGCCTGTTGTGTATTCAGCAAACCCTCTTTGGAACGTAATGAAATAGGTTCCAAATCTTCTTCTTAAGAACATTTACTACCTTACATGTATTTTTAGCAAATTAGTTTAATTTGCTAAATTCTTTATTGCTAGATCTAGCTCTAAATATTAAATTATAACCAGGGTTCATTCTGCAAAACACGAGGTGATTGCCACGCTTCATATACCTGAACTTAGGATGAAGGGTAACTACAATTTGAAGGGGCAGCTTTTAATGTTGCCAATAGAAGGAGATGGCAAATTTTCCGCTAAATATGGTAAAATTATTTCTTTAAATTTTATTCAATCTAAAAAAATCATATTGACTATATCTATTAACACTTGTATAAAAATTTAAGTAAAAACAAGAATGGTAATTTTATCAGTTACAAAATGTAATTCTTCGTAACAAAAGTGTTATAATTCCCAGATGATATTGACGCAACAGTAATAATAGTATTGGGAAGAAAACCTCGTCACAACGCAGCGGACGCTCTTGCTTGCAAAAAACTTGATGTAATGTTCAACGTTAAGAAGGCTTCGATGGAGCTGGACAATCTGTTTGGTGGAGATGGAGATTTGGGTAGAGATATTTACTACTTACATTTGTTTAACTATTATGTATTTAATATTTTTCCGAGATACGTTAATGATGTAGAGCAACATATTTTTTTTCTAAATGATAACTAATAATATAAACATTTAATTTAATTACAGGGAATGCTATGAACAAATTTTTGAATGAAAATTGGGAGAAACTGTCTAAAGAACTTCAAGGTCCAATGGAAGATGCATTAAAAGACTTTTTCAAGCCGTTAGCAGATCACGTATTAAGTACATTAGATGCTGATGATATTTTGTTACATTAGATACGGTTTAATTTTTTTTTTTTTGTTTTAAATATTTATAAGATATTTATTGATGTTAGAATTAAATTAGTTAATAGGAATGTAAAAACTGTAAAAACAGTAATTAACATTTAGTAATCCGAGTATAGAGATAAAACCAAAAATAAAGTAAGACTTATTTTTTACAAATTGTTTATTTCCTTTGTAATATCATTGACACTTATAGCTATGATCACATAACATTCATCATATATTCCATCATAATACAGATATTATAATAAAACATTAATAATAAGTGTTTTATTAAGTATCTTACTTCACTAAATAAATAATAAAGCTTACTGTTATCCAGTACTGTTATCCAGTACAAATAAGCCATGTGCATCTCAACTGTTATATTTCCAATTAAAGATCTTTCAAATTTTTTTTATGACGTAAGAAATTTTATAGTTCAACTAAGACATTTTTAAATTTTTGATATTTGTATTACCCAATACAAATGAACAAACAGTTTTGATACTAATTTACTTCGTATAAGTCAGTGTTTTAACAGCGTATAAATCTGGTAAACACTAATTAAGTCATTTAATGATATTTAAAAAATGGCATATTGTAATCAATATATAGTTAAAACAATTATTATATTTTAATTTTTCACAGTCATTTTACTTCACTGGTTAAAACGTACATCACTAATTGTATAAACAAACATCAGTAATGTTCGTACCTCAACACCAGTCAAAATTCACGTCATAGTTTTAAGGCTTGAGCCACGCATCGATGGGTATTCTTTCGAAGGCGGCGTTGAGAAATACGCGGAAGTGCTTGGCAATGGCTGCAGACGCCGCCGGTCTCATTTCATCGATTATCTCAGCTGCGTTGTTATTGAGGAATTGATTCATCGCCTCTCCTGAAATTTAAAGAGCGTGCAGAATAAAAAAAAATATATTGGGAAATGGTCATACTTACGAGTTTATAAGTGAGGTGCTTAACCTTATAAGGTGAGCAATATTACTATGTTATGACATAAAAATTAATTAATTAAAATGACAGAACTGATATAGTTTTGATTTAGATATGGATTTCTCAAAGGATTCTTTTCCTCAATACCTTAGAGCTAAAAGTAATCTACTTGTTTCCAATCTTGTTTTTACTCTTTATTCGTATTTGAGTGTACGATAAAGTATGTGTATTGTCTTGTAATGTATAACAATTTTATTTGTCTTGGTATTTCGTTATCGAGATCGTTATTGTTATTTTATAAAAAAATGTGTATGTAATATTTCTTAATTTAACTAGACTTTTATTATAAACGAATAAATATATATATATTTAATAGTAAAGATGAAACTGTTGGAATTAAATTATGAACTAACATAACTATATTCAATTATCAATTAAAAACATTTTCTGTATATTTATGTGATTAATTATACTGACAGTTATGCTGAAAATACCATCAGTTTATTTTATTGTCTGTTAAATTTTTACCCTTATGAATATAATATATACTTATAACGTTCTTTATAGAAAGTTTTATATTGAACGCATTGACGTTTTAATATTTAATCGCTAAAAACTTGACTTACCAATAACACTTCCGTGATTGACTGTATCTCTGACCTTGAAACGAGAACTTTTAAGCTTAAAGTCGACTTGCATGCGATCAGCTGTCATATACTTAACCGCCTCCCGCTCGATTTCCTTGCCAAAAATCTTGACGATAGCAACCACGTCGTCTGCGACAAAAATATCTCATTATTATTATTACATAACAAAGAAGAACAAATAAAAAGTTGATTTTTGCATTATTTTAAATATAAATTCAACTGTTGACTTATGTGTATATACATAAAATAATAAGCAAATAATAATAATGTGTATGTACATAAAATAATAAGCAAAGACAAAACAACTGAGTCCGATTTTTTCCTCTATTTGTCAACGGATTTTCTTTTTTTTATATTTGGATGCTATTGACGAGCTTTAGTGTTATGAATAAAAAAGAAATACACATAAATAAACTTATAATGTTGTATTTAATATTATTAAAAAAATCGATAAGGTCGTAATTATTAACGGCCTTACTTATAAATGTTGTTTATTCTTTCGAATGTCAAATCAATAGTGACATAAAGAACAAAGTCAGTGCTTAAATAAATAGCCGCTCATCTTATAAATTAGTCCAATATTTTGTTTGGCAAAAATAAATTTAAACGCGCATGTTTGCCTTGGCTTAACATTCCGACCTTGTCAGGACAACGTAAAATATTAAGAATATTTTAAGTTCATGAGTGATCGATGAATCGAGGACATGTGCATTTTAAGAATACTTATATATTGTTGTTCTTAAAAAAACTGTATATATTAACAGCCCATATATGTTCCACAGCTGGCTAAAAAGCGTACTCCAACACGCTACATCCAACAGATGTAAGTTACCTTGCGTTTGCGGCAAAAGATTTGGTGCCAAGCGCGACGTAAATTCATGCTTTTTTAAAATTTTTGACAATAATCACCAAGTTGTTGGGCTTTGTTCCAGCCCGGCTGTGTAGGTACTCTCTAGTGAGAGTATAAACATACTCATACTCATCACTTATTTTATCTTTAAACAACAATTCTTAATATTGTTGTGTTCATGTTTGAAGGGTGAGTGTGCGACAATATATATTTGAAATAGTGGGCATTTGCCATAATGTGACCCATTTGCCAACTCTGTTATACATGTCATAATTTGGATTCTCGATCTTCGGTTAAATGCACTAGGCCGTTATAGTAAAACCTGCATGTATCGAATAGAATTCTGCCACATGACTCACCATAAGCCAAGATCTTTACCCAGCAGTGGCACATACACATGCGTGTTCATGATATTTATTATTATTAACAACTCCGATTTCATTTGCGATATTTATCGAGGAGTTCTCGATAAGTTTAGTGTTATTTATTTAATTATATTTTGTTATTAAACGACGTAAGTGAAGCAAGAATATTTAATAATGACATCAAAGTACACCTGGACCTGTCCGTGACATTTACGTTAATCGAGATCATATATATAGCATAAATAAAAGGTGTTTACTCGATAACTAGTAGGTAGGTACAGGTTTATTATTATTAACAACTCCTATTTCATTTGCGATATTTATTGAGGAGTTCTCGATAAGTTTGTGTTATTTATTTAATTATATTTTCTTATTAAACGACGTAAGTGAAGCAAAATATTTAATAATGACATCAAAGTACACCTGGACCTGTCCGTGACATTTACGTGAATCGAGATTATATATATATATATATATATATATATATATATATATATATAGCAAAAATAAAAGGTGTTTACTCGACAACTGATACGTAGGTACAGGAAATAAGACTTGAGAGCTTAAAAATTTAGAGACCCAAGGAATGCGAAGGTCTTATCTGTAATGTTTATATTATACATATATTAATGGGATTAATGTACAAGGAATATAATAGCTTGAATCATATAGTTGGCACCGCATTGAGATATTAATGACTTAATTTACTAATTATAATACTAATATATGTATATATTTGAAAGTGATCGCTTATTAGGCAGACTTTCATATAGGCTAGTTAGAATACGGAGGTAAATTTCTGCTGCAACTGATTTAAGGTAGATACTAAAGAAGCTGTGTTGGTTTATTTTATGTAATACTAAGATGTTTGAATAGCTTTACTATTCATTATCTTATTTATTTTTAACAAAATTTGTTAACGCCCTTAGTACATATGCGGCACATTTATTTATTAACTAGGTAGCCTCTAATACATGTAATTAACTGTTTTATTGTTACATTTTGTTAAAAGATATAATTTTAGAAAGGCTTTTTAAGCCAAAATTCATTGACAGTTGAAAGAGGTGCAGTAAAAAAGGTTTTATAAAAGATAAAAAAAGGAACTACTTGACAACAACAAACAAAAATATGATCTACTTTGAGTATAATTAAAATGTTGCCTTTTAACCAAATTATGAAAATAGTAAATATACCTGCAGTGGTATAAAAAATAGCTTATGTTTCTACTAACTGAATGAAGCCCAGAAGTCGCCCTGAGATCGCACAGGAAACAGAAGCACCTGCCCCGATACCTCGTAATGACCAGTGACTTCTATACGTGGTAACACCAGACCCATGTCAATTCGAAGCTTCGTCAAATCCGACCTGAAACGTTAAATACTCATGTATTAATTGACAATCTATAATATAAATATATAATTCTTATTGATTTTACACGTTTTTATTTCACAATTTTATTGTTTCAGAGAAGTTATATCTTTATGTAAATAAAACGATCGAATAGAGATTTATCATATTATTTCAATTGATAATGATGAACGTTATATTCATTACTTTATACTAAGCAGAAGTAAATTGAATATATACTATATTTTATTAATAATATAATAAATGTAAATGAGAAAACAATAAAAAGTAGCCAGTATTTTATTGTCATCCTATTTCCAAAAAGGTTATTTTTAACGTTTTTTTTCGTTATACTGAATTGTATTTATACATATACCGGTGGTAGGGCTTTGTGCAAGCTCGCCTGGGTAGGTACCACCCACTCATCAGATATTCTACCGCAAAACAGCAATACTTGATATTGTTGTGTTCCGGTTTGAAGGGTGAGTGAGCCAGTGTAATTACAGGTACAGGGGGCATAAAATCTTAGTTCCCAAGGTTGGTGGCGCATTGGCTATGTAAGCGATGGTTGACATTTCTTACAATGCCAATGTCTAAGGGCGTTTGGTGACCACTTACCATCAGGTGGTCCGCCTTCCTATTTTATAAATAAATCTTGAGACGAAGTATGTACGTAAATATTATCATGCTTATAATCAAATTCCTTATTATTATCTGTGGTATTGTAAGTGGTACAGTTGTGTCAATTTCATTATATGTTATTCGTTACGAAAGTTTGAAGCCATACATTCTTAAAGAGTAGGTAGCTTTATTTCTTTCCTTTACTTGATGCTGTAATAGATAGTCTTAAGAATTATGATTAGTTTCAGCTATCATCTCAGACATTTCACGACTATTTATGCAACTGCGATGCTCAATTACATCGATTCTCGAGTAACGATAAGTGATGCCCGTGTTGCTCAGGTTAATAACATTTTGAAACAAAATTAATGATGTTATTACATCTTTATTTATTCTAGAAACAAAATTATTATTAAAAATAGTCCCGCTTCCGGACTAAATGTGACCGACAGTCCAAATGAAACGGATGTTGCTGTACAATTCACGTGATAAATATGTTAATGTTTTTTTGATTAACTAATAAATTAAAAATTTGTTCTAATTCGAGATTCGATTGCTTAACAAACATCACCTGACTTTTCATTAACAAGTAATAAATGTAAAACCCCAAAAAGTTAGATTAACCAGTATTTTCAAAAATTTTATTATCTATTTTATTAAATGTAGATTTAGTCAGTGTTTATTATTATTTATCTTAAATATATGTCACACATATCCACAAATGTATTGTCCGTGCATTTTTAGTCATAGTAGATTTGTTATTTATAAACGAAACAAATCAAATTAACTTTCAATTAATTACACCAGGAGGAGGACAGGGAGCTTTGGCGCACCTTGGGAGAGGCCTATGTTCAGCAGTGGACAACGATTGGCTGTTGATTGATTGATTTGATTGATAATTACACCAAATTCATTAAACTGTTTTTTTATACATATGTACATTTATACTGGTGCTAATCAAAAATATTTCGTTTTGTAATTAGGTTAAATCAATCATCAAGATATTTATAAAAAATATATTTTTTTAATTTATATTTTTTATCTTAATTAAAGTTACATTAACCATTGCGAATTAATAAATAGTATAATTAATAGTTTCAAGTTTTTATTCATTTACAATTTCTAAATATATCAATTAATTACAAACACATAGAATGAAGACCTTGTAACCGATACCTCTTAAAATACTTAAAAGCTTGAAACATTAAGATAATTTACTTCAGTCGGACATAAAGAAAAATGCTCTTCAATCGTCTCCGTGATCTTGACACACATAAAATAGCCATAGTAACGCGATTTTAAATGATTACATATTATTATAGTATTACATTGTTCTGAGATAATAGGTCATACAACACTGGTTATATATGACGAAATTTGGTCGGGTGATTGTTATTAGTCAACTGGTTGCCCACAATAATATGAGACGGCTCCGATTTAACAATCTTAGGACACTGGTTTGAATAAAATAAACCTCATATTGTAGGTTTTTTGACGAGTACTTTGTTTCACCATTTAAAAAATAATTTGTTAAAATTTTGATGTTCCAACAAAATTGAATGGTAATTGCATAATTTAATATTGCAACATTCACAGTTGTTTCAATGACATTAATCCATTCCCTTAAAAATGTAAAAATAATTGCATGATATACAAAAATCGGTTTAGAGTTTACTTGAGCTTATTACCCATGACAGGGGTAATAACGGGGTAATAACGGGAAATAGTGGTTTGAAAACGTGAAAAGCAACATTTATTTTTCAAGTGCTTAATTTGTTATTATAATTTAGTACAAATGCAAAGATTATTAGTAATATGTTAATGTTTTTTAGAGAAAGGCATTCAATCGATAGCTACTCCATATTCTTATATTATCTAATGCAATGTTAAAATTTAAGATTTCAACATAATGAGAGATTACACACAACGATACGATTTCCTAATAATTTTGAAAACAACGCTTCCATCGTTTGATATACCTTCTTTAACAGAAAATTATTTTGTTATTTGCCAATACTTACAGTGTTAAAAGTTTCACAAATATTAGATTATTACCGTATCATCATCATATTACTGTATTATCAATCAACGATAAAATAAAATTAAATAGAAACATAAAAAACTATTCCTGTTGGTGTAGGAATTAATACAGTAAAAAAAATGAGTCAATGCCCCACTAGTTTGAAGTTTCCTCTCCTCTTTGGAAGGGGTTTGGCGTTATACACATGTGGCAGAATATTATTCCACAGATTCAGATTCCTCACGATGTCTTCCATCACCGCTAAGCACAGGATGAATTGTAACTCAAATTAAACATTACATTATAATTCAATGGTGCCTGGATTTGGACGCATAATATTCGATTAAGATGTGTTCTGTCCACCGGCCCATCTCGACGGCTATAACTATTACTCACAGACTCATTCATTAGATTATCATCTCTTTATAGTTTTACTTAACTTATCGTCTTCTATTTTTTTTTTCAATATATATGTTTACGCTAATTATGTAATCATATTTATGTTTTAGTTACATGTCATATAATATTTAATACGATAAGATGTGTTTTGTATGGTAACTGTTGGATTACCAAATAAATAATATATTTCTGGCTGATTTTATAGATCGTATAAAAATAATCAAGCTCATTATAAATACATTTTACTATATATACATAAACAAATCACCTGATTTTCGTGACGGTGTAGTTACTGGGTCCTACCACGGTGATATTGCTGAAGGTCGCCCTCACTCGCACTGGGCCGGCGTTGTTTTCCATCATCAGGCGGTCAATGAAGAGTGGCTCTACTGGGGGCACTTCCAGGTCCGGTAGACCTCTCGCAAGGTATGGCCTGAGATGGTTGAAAGACCTCTTGATACAAGAGTCGATTTCGGCGTCGCTCCGCTTG
Source organism: Nymphalis io (assembly GCF_905147045.1). Taxonomy (NCBI): domain Eukaryota; kingdom Metazoa; phylum Arthropoda; class Insecta; order Lepidoptera; family Nymphalidae; genus Nymphalis; species Nymphalis io. The sequence goes on from NC_065889.1 coordinate 10,679,771, forward strand.
CATGGCAGCAAGTATTCCGCTATAATTAATTATTACATCATTTTAATTATATTGTTATGTTCACGTTCAAGCTAAATGTGAAAATGAAATAAAATTAATTGTAATTTAAGCAACGAATGTTCAATGGTTATGTTATATAATAGGTTTTTTTTCCAAAGATCGATATATTTTTATAAGAATCTAGGTACCAGTCCCCTTTCCGTCTTAACGAGGAGCGCCACGGGATCGCTTTCGCATGCTACCGTGGCAAAAGTTGTGAATTGTTACCCCTGGTGGGACCCGAACCCACAATCCCCGGCTTAGGAAGCTAGGTACCAGATAAGAGGTACATTAAGACATTTGCAAAAAAAGTAAACAAGATGGTAAGTGTCTTATAAAACACTATTTCATAAGTCTGCCTGTTTACTATAACGGTTGGCCACGCATCACATTATGTTAATATAGATTTAATGTGTTCCTTAACTACCCGAGTAATACGTAATACGGTCTTGAATAAAAAAAGTTATATTTGCTTAAAATATATGTTTGTACTTTTTCATATTTCTATTACCATTCATAGAGTTAGTACCAAAATGATATTTAGATGAATATGCAAGATTAGTTACGGACGAGTGGTTGCGTGGGTGCAATAGTTGAAAATTAAATTATATGAGCAGTTGCATGGATAAGTGGATAAGTTGGATAAATGGATATGTACGTGAATTGATGGATGTGTAAGCAAGCAGCAGCTGAATAATTTCGTTGATCGATTGGACCTTATATTCTTAAAATGAAGTCATCATGTTAACTACCCAAGATTTTATTTATAAATATTAACAAAGTCCAAAAAATCAATGGAGTAATTTGTAAAATATATTATGAAAAAAAAAACATTTAAGTATTTGTTTCATGAAACGAAGTCCAAAGTTATCTTTTAGTTGTACGAGCGGGTCAAAAAAGTCAATATAAAAGTGACTCACAAAAGGAAAATGTCACAACCTTTAAACACATGTTTTGCAATATATAATATTAATCTTAAACAAAAGCAAGCAAACGAACGAACATTTTCTCGTGTATAGTTACATGGTACTTGGCTCTCGAATAAAAAACCCAAAGTAATAAAATATTTCAACACATCATTCTTAATATGTTTTATCTGTAACACTTATGATGCTTAAATTTAATTTGCTTTTAGCATTTATGTATGCACGTAATATTATATATATGTATACCTATAGTATTATTTTACAAGTATTACAATAAGCTACGGTTAGATCTTGTTTATATCTTTCGTAGCTCTTCGGTAGCTATATAGCAGTGTTGAAAACAAATAAAAGTTTAATTCTATATTCATCTTATCAGTAACAGCCTGTTAATGTCCCACTGCTGGGCTAAGGCCTCCTCTCCCTTTTGAGGAGAAGGTTTGGAGCTTATTCCACCACGCTGCTCCAATGCGGGTTGGTAGAATACACATGTGGCAGAATTTCAATGAAAATAGACACATGCAGGTTTCCTCACGATGTTTTCCTTCACCGTTAAGCACGAGATGAATTATAAACACAAATTAAGCACATGAAAATTCAGTGGTGCTTGCCCGGGTTTGAACCCGCGATCATCGGTTAAGATTCACGCGTTCTTACCACTAGGCCATCTCTTATCAAGTATCAATAATAATAATAAATTTATATTAGTAGTTACATGACCGATTTGCATGGAGTAGACGTTCTTTTCCTGTTGACGAGAAGCTTGGAGGCTATTTTGCAAATCATAATTACTTATGTCATGCAACTTACCCTACAGTTTTTTCCTTAACGAGATGCATCACGTGTTAAGCGAGTGAGTTGTTATAATTGAAAAAAACTAAACAAGCACTAAACTATGGATAAGAATAATCGACGAGACCGAAATGGATCGAATTATAGAACACGCAAAAGAATAATGATGAAAATTAAACACATATTTTAAACCACCAGTGGTGTTGTATGTATCGTGTACGATTAGTAAAAAGAGCACTCTATGTTAATGTCCTGACCGATTTTGGTTACGGTTGTCAATCTCAAGAAATTAACCAAATGCGCAGGATATATTATAGTGTACAAGTGTGCGCAAATACTGGTGCACTCTCTGTTCCCTCACTCTCATAATCCGATGGGACGGACGATTGCATGTCGTAAAGAATAGTTAATATTTCTAACACCGCCAGTGTCTATGGGCGGTGGTGACCACTTTACATCATGGAGCCTATTTGCTCGTTCGTCTGCCTAAAATAGATAAAATATAAAGTACCGACTCTTTTAAAAATTGAATACAAGTTGAATTCAAATCTACATAAATTCCTTCACTACTCCAGAATTGTTTTATTGTTCAGCACAAAGTGAAGCTTTTTTTTAAGTAGCCTAGAATAAGAAGACATTCATTGATATTCTTTGCAAAATTCGGTAATTAAAATACTTCCGCTACCATTGGGTACCGCCTCTCTCGATCAAGATATTATACAACAACGAAAGGTCTGTAAGATACTTTATTTAGCAGCAATATTGATATACAATACTCGATAATTCTTTAGTTTTTGTATTGAAATATAATATTCGATTCTATAACAGCCCAGCTAAGACTAACCCAGATAAAACTGCACGTAATTTCTAAATTATAATTACAATTATTGTATTATGTTATATTCCAATTTATATTTTTGTTCCGTTTGCAGTTGAAACGCTTGAATTTTGGAGTAATAGTGCAAGAACTTTCATCAAAAATATAACACGCCGTATTATTGCCTCTACTGGTGACAGGAGGGCTGGCTCATTTTTCGCTCAGAGAATTGGAGTTGCGATTTAAAGGGGAATTGCTACTATGTTAACAGCATTTACCCTTTAAATCGCATCTTGCCAACATTCTACGCGGTCACGATTTGTACAGTAGTTATTTTTAATTTTTATTTGTATATATTTATGACTGTAATATAAATATATATTTATTATTATATTTAAATAATTGTAACTTATTTCATAGTTACTACATAATAAATTTACAAAGAAAACTTCTTTAAGCACGATTAATCGGTTCGTAGAAAAATTAAATAAATTATGAAAATAGATAGCTAAACTCAGGTCGACATTAAACATTTATATCGTAATAGAATATATGGCTTTACTTATAAACGTTATTTAATGAGAGGTTAGATAAAAAATGCTTTTTATTTTTATATCGAATGTCACATTAATTAATATTGACAAAAAGAGAGAAATCAGTATTTAGCTAAACAGCCGCTAAGCAACGTTTATAAGCAAAACACTTACGTCCTTACTCGTAATCATTGCTTCATAAAAGCTTATTGTCTTCTAGCTACCAAAACTTGACATCCGACTATTAAATAAAACTTTGAGTTTTTTGCAACCTGTCTTGAGACTTAACAATCACGTCTTAACAATCATTGTCTTGAGACTTAATAATCTTAGAAAAAATCAGACTTTACTTGGAAACACGCAATGTTTGTGCGATTTGATTGAAAGTGTAATCATTTTTTAATTAATAAAATTTGCAACTCATTTGTTCTGAGCTTTGCTTATAATATTTTCATTTAAATTTATCATAGTAGCACAAGAATAAAGTTAAAAAATAAATTAAAACTTCGACGAAATAGCAAACGTACCTTAAATTTAATGCGATCCGATTTAATGTGAACCGCATTAACTATAACAAAGCCGATAATAAACAAATAAATTTCGGAAGTAAAAGGCAGTAAAAATATTTCAGCCAATACTTCAAATTGAACAAATTTATATAGATAGCCAGTATTTACATATCGAGAACATATGAAATATTACTAAGAGTTTTTACGTTACTCCAAATATAATCTACATATCGTTGTTTTAAAATCGTTTAAAACATTTAATATTAGCATAAGAAATATATAATGGCCCTACTAAGAATATTATTATTATTTAACTCTTGATTACTCATACACGGAAGCCTTAAAATCTATACGCTCTTTGCCATTAGTCTGTTTGTGGACAACAATGTGCATAAATACAATACATTTAAATATGTTTACTGACTGATTTGGACTAAAGCTAAATTCATTCGAGTCGAGTTAGTATAAGCTCCAAACCTTCTCCTCAAAATGGGAGAAGCCTTTAGCCCAGCAGTGGGACATTCACAGGCTGTTACGGTTACGGTTACGGAGTTTATTCAATCAAATTATCGTAATTAATTCTAGTCTGCAGATATATACTGAAAAAAATGTTATTTTCCAACTGTTATTACGTTTAACTTAATTTTTTTTTAATTTTCACATCACTATTAATTATTCGTCAATTATATATAAACATCTGTATTTTAGGCTTTAAGTAATAACTTATTTCTTTTTTTATTCACTAACCGAATTTTATGACGTAGTTCATACTTACTTACTATAAAAATTGTCTGAAATTGTTTTTATATAAATAATAGATTTCAGAACGCGTGTAAAAAATGAATTGATAAAATAAGAAGTACTACAACCTACTGTATCAATTTCATACTTCTGATTTCATCGAAATATTGTTAATACTTACACGTTATATATATAAAACGTGCCCTGAACACAAACGACAAAATTACAGATGACAGGTTAACCACCAATAACAAACAAAATGAACGATCAAAATTCATAATAGCTAGAAGCAATATATAAATATTTATACGCAGTTATCATAGCACGAAAAACACCGATGTATAAATATAGATATAAATATTTTATAAAAAAAATAAGATCTTTAACATAGTAAGATATCAATAGTTTAATTCATATATTATTCAATAATTTTCCAGCGATAAATAAATTAATTTAGCATATAATAAACAACCATTTCTTATAATACCTAAATTTAATCATATTTAATTATATGTAACGTTTTTTATGCGCAACACAATATTTACATAATACGTATAACCTTGGTTTAATTAAATGTCTAACGCGACAATTCTACAATGGTTTTAAGCTTTCTCGTGATAGCAAAATTGCATTGCCTAAGTTTAAATGATATAATCTTTATATTAAACAGTTATTTTTTATCTTTTACACGACTGTCCAAAAAAGGAGTTTTATACTTGTATGTTCAGGGTTTATGTATGTATGGGGGGGGGGTATCGTTAGAATCCTTACTAACAATCATTGATTGATTCTGTCTATAAATTCATTCATTCATTAATTCATACTCGGTGGTAGGGCTTTGTGCAAGCCCATCTGGATAGTCACCACTCACTCATCAGATATTCTACTGCTAAACAGCAAATTTTAGAGATGAGTGAGCCAGTGGAACTACAGGCACAAATCTTCATTCAATACAGAAGCGTTACACTTTATTTTACGCTTACATCGCCAATATCTCTGGGCGGTGGTGACCACTTAACATCAGGTGGCCCATTTGCTATTATGTCATATTGTATAATATAATATAAAACACGTATAAGCGGGTATTGTCATAAAGTTAATTGAAAAAAAAACCTATAATCGCTTTCATGGTCAAGACAAAAACTCTTGTACATAGCAATGAAAGGATATCGAATCCCGCGGGAACTGTCAAAAGGAATTAAAAATCCCGATTCTGAATATATAATGGCCAGTGATTGTGCTACGTTAATAAAAAAAACCTGTAATAACTTGAACTTGAACGTTTCGATTTGTACAACAAACTCTTGCACAAGGTCAGTTGTTATATAACGCGTTATGTAATGAGCCGACCCGAAAACACAGTTTTGACAAAAATTCGCGCGCACGCGCACAAGTTGCTGGTCATTTAAGGTAAGAATAACAAGTTATTTAACTTGTGCCATTAATTTTTTTTATGGACACAATTTTTGTCTATAGTATATTTTTCTATTCGAAATGCAAATTAATGAGGTAACGTGATCCTTGTATTCGGATATGTTTTTATGATATTGATAGACTGACTGATTGGTAGAAAATTATTCAACATTGCTTACAACACCAATGCACCACCTACGAGTGGAACTACTTTAGGAACTAACATGTTATGTCCGCTTTGCCAGTGTAAGTACACCTGTAGTTACACCGACTCACTCACTCTTCAAACCAGAACACAACAATACTAACGATAAATATTGCTGTTTGACGGTGGTACCGTACGGGGTTACACAAAGCCATACCATCAATTTTAAATTTTATGCTCACATTTTTTAATAATAAAAATATTTCGCTTGTGTGTTTGTTTCTCCGGATTTAAAATTCGAATGTGAAATACATTTGATTATTAAATAGATATGGAATCAAAAAAATATAAAAAAATATAAATCATGCTTTGACGATTGATAATGGCTGTGTATTATATAAATCGTATTTTAAATCGGATATAATATCCACGCTTTACAAACAGACGGTGACTTATTTTATAACTATAATATCAACAAAGGTTAGGATAATAATTCCTACTTTGCGTATAGTCTGTAAAATTATCTAAGTAGTTTTGAATACACTCATAATAAATAAGTTCACGAGCATGTTAAATAATTAAGTTATATACCGTAACAGCCTGTGAATGTCCCACTGCTGGGCTAAAGGCCTCCTCTCCTCTTTTTGAGGAGAAGGTATTGGCGCTTTCCACCACGCTGCTCCAATGCGGGTTGGTGGAATACACATGTGGTAGATTTCAGTGAAATTAGACACATACAGGTTTCCTCACGATGTTTTCCTTCACCGTAAAGCACGAGATGAATTATAATCACAAATTAAGCACATGAAAATTCAGTGGTGCTTGCCCGGGTTTGAACCCACTATCATCGGTTAAGATTCACACGTTCTTACCACTGGGCCAACTTAGCCTTGACTATAAAGCATTTTCAACAAATATCATTATTTTATATTAAAAAAAAAAACTTATAAAGTCAAAAAGTGTTATTATTTAAAAGCAAGTGAAGTCACAAGCCTTTGCCTATTTTGGTAGATATAATAAACAACAACAAACAATTAATCTACATTCAAATACAATCTGGATTATACTTATCAGATTCGCGTCAAACATATAATGGCTATGCTGTAATAGTGTTTAATTGTTAACGTAATAAATAACTACACAAATACCAGGTTCTTAGACGTGAAGATCTATCGCTTAATTATTTCCTACGGTCGAAACCATAGAATGTTTCGACACTGTAATGTAATCGCAGTTAATTATATTTACGGTTATGAAATCGGAAAACCCACATTTACGTTTAGGAAATGTCTTATTTTATCTTATGACGTTGGTTATTGTTAACTGCCTCGTTGGACTAGTTGAGGCTTATGAGTTTTTTTTTTAGAATAGGAAGGTGGACGAGCATATGGGCCACCTGATGGTAAGTGGTCACCAAACGCCCACTCACACAACAATATCAAGTATTGCTGTTTTGCGGTGGAATATCTGATGAGTGGGTGGTACCTACCCAAACGAGCTTGCACAAAGCCCTACCACCAGTATACTGCACATGTTAAGGTTCTAGATTCGATATAATTTATATTTTTTTTTAAAAGCGGTAAAATTAAATTTTGAATCTATAAAAGATAAACCCATTTCATTTCAAAATTAGTGCAAAGAATCCATTGGTTTTTAACTTTGACTATATAAATTGATCTTTTTATAAGTGTCAGAATACCATAAACCGCAGAATACTATATATGTATATCACTTTTTTTTTAATATATATTCTGAGTATTTTTTTGTCGATGACATTAATAAATGTCAAGTAAAGTTTAGCAATATTTCGCGAAATATTTTTGTAATAGTGTAATATACTTACTTTATCGATGACATTTAAATTTGGAATTCTTGATTGCGTTGTGAGATTTTCAATAACAAAACATTTTAAGATTTGCATTCACAATTTGTGTCTACAACAAAAACTCTGCTTCCTATCCTAATCCTACTAATCAAATTATCCATCAATTGGTTTTACGCAAGGTAAGCACAGTCGGACTAATTAAAGAATACATTAATCCACAGAAATACAAAACATAAAATACTTTAAATTGAAAGGCGTCCAAATATTTATTTATATATTAATTAGAAAATCCAGTAACAACTACACTATATTTCAAGAATCACTAATTACATTTATATTTCAAGAAAACATTATACTTATTATGCAGTGGGCTGTATTATAAGGTACCCAACCAAACATTTACATTAAAAAATAATAAGAAAATAACCATAACTCAATATTCACATTACTTGCAATGCAATACCTATTATATACAGTTAGTTCAAACAAAGTATATATCATAGACTAATAGGAAATTCTAAATCAAATGATTAGTACAACTTTTGAATAACCTTTATTTCAATTAACTAATTTCACTTTTTTAAATAAAAATGTAATGTCATATGAAATATTTGACAGCCATCGAATCCACTACTATAATAAATCGAGTGTATAAGATATAATCAACATTTAATGACTGGTCTAAAGTAAGAAGCCGTTAATAATGTCACCTTAACATATTATTGATTTATCAGCACAGGGAATCCAGTAGGTTGTGTCGTGAGGTTACTACAAAAAATAGTTTCGAAACGTAAGAGTGTCAAGGCTGTTCGACTGGTCCGGCCAGACTGCGACCTGGGTCCGAAACGAAATCAATTATCTCCCCTAATTATATGCACTCATTATAATTATGACTAATCCTTGCGTTTACAATTTATTTTAATTTTACTAAGAAGTGTCAAATTGAGCTGAAATTAGCTTGCGCAATATCGAAAATCCAAATTTCAAAACGTAATTATTTTGATTGCTTTTCAGGACGAATTACACTGTGTGCTTAATTTGTTTGTTAATTGTCTTTGTAAATTATTTATTTTAATTACTTTTATCAAATATATTAATTATCAATAGCTAATGGAATTTTAAACAGCTATCGATGTTAAGGATTTAATTGTAATAAAAACAAATATTATTTTATTATTTTTGACAGATAATAAGTCTTTTTTTAATTTATTAAATAATTTAATAGAAATAGTACAAGGAAGCACTTCAATTTATCCACGGGTCAATGTTATTGATAAATTTTATACAGACGTGATTGTCGATTGTTCTGCGTCTGTGACCCAATCATAGTTCTCAGACCGCATTCGAAACACGCGCTACACATTAAAATTTATGAAGTCCATATAAAGCAAGCAAGGCTGAAACTGGGCTTCTTTGCTCAATGAGAGCGACAATAGATTATGCAGTCATTATCTGAGTCATAGTTTTTCTTTGACTTCATATCGATATAACAAAATTACACTACGTATTCAAAATAATAGTTTCGTCAGTCATATTTCAACATTAATTTAAGGTTACAGTTTAGGTATCGTATAGTTTAATTAATTTAAGGTTATGTAAAATATACTAGATATTTTTCAGCTTTGAAGTAAAATATAATTTTTTTTTTAATATCAATTTTTGATATTAAAAAAAAATATTATATTCAGCATTGTTTCATTTTTATAATTTAAACCGATTGATTTTCGTAAGTATTCATAGTGAAAGGTCCGATATTTATGTTATGTTTAGTGTAAGTACATATTATATCTCCCTGTAACCAAGTACAGTTGCTAAATATGATTTTATAAGTCAGTGAGATTATTATTATTTTATATAGCCAATGGAAGTAGATTTGTGAAGATGATTTTTCATCGATATAATTTTTAGTTTGTTATATCTTAATACTCTAATAATATATCTCCTACAAAAGCTTCAATTCTCACTCAGTGTTGTACTCAAACTAGGAACATACCTAAAACTCATTTTCTAGTCAGTCAGTTCTATGTGACAAACACTCATTCGGAACAAAGACATGCATTATAACAATAGACATGACATTATATTATCTGTGATTGTATAATGATAATTTACTAGTATCAGTTGATTCGCTTTTTTTTTCTTGGACATAATCCAAACATTGATTTGTCCTTTTCTATGGTATAGTTGCTTCCCATTTGCTTTTAAATACGTTTCATTTCCTTATATCCTTATGTAAAATAAGTTAAAAATATATTTCTTATTAGTCGTTTCTATCCAGTTTAAAGAAAATCGATTATGATCATGGATTAGAAATCCAAAAATTTTGTTGCTTTTTTTTCGTTTCTTTTTTTTAGAAGACGCCATCCGGTGACGGCAATAGTTGTAATATAATATAAAGCCTCATTATTTAAAACCTTTTTAAAATATGTATATATGAATATAAATTAACAAACAGCAATAAATCAACAATATATCATTCTGATTCAACTTTTCCGGTGTCGGGATGTTAATACTATCGTGGGTTATCAGTTTCGTGATAATGTTAAGGATTTCATTGTAAAGTAACAGACAATTAACGTCAAGAAAGGGCAAAGGGATACTTTATGTGTGCTATGATGAAAAGTACGCGTTTGGTTGTTTGTTAAGACTATGTACGATATTTTTTATTAAGGCAAAATGTAGTTCTTACACAAAACTAGAAATAGCAGTAAAGTTTTTAATAACTTTTATCAAGTATGTGAATTTTCCTTATTATATATAATAAGCATATGATTAAATGGTGGTTTTCAAAGAATTTAAATTTAGATTTTTTCATTGCATTTAATTATACATATTTAAACTTTATATAATGAAATAACAAGCTTTTTATTTTTTTATTATTATAAAAAAGGCATATATTACGGATAATATAGGCCAGGACAAATAAACATTAGTCACACCTATGTATAATGCACCAACAATACTATTTACATATAAGAACTATATAGAATAAATAAATTGAAGAGTGTGAGGATGTGTTCCTAAAAATACAAACCGTAATATAAAGTCATGCACGATAATTCAATTATTTATTTAAATGTAATGTAAACTAATACACAATATCATATTATATGTTTAAATTGTATTATATAAATTTATCCTTGCAATGTATGTATATAAATTATACATAAATATTATGGACGTTTGACATGGACATTCTTCACTTCGTTATATTAATTAATATTTTTTAAGTATTATTCCAAATTTAAAAAATATAATCAAGAAACTTATGAATTATAAATATGCCTTTTCGTTACTAAAAAAACAAGTATTTGCTGATATTTTAAATAAATATTTAACGTGAAGGAATAAGTTTTATATAACTAAATTGTATACTAAAATTCTGGTTATTGTGTAATTAGTACATTTTCATGTCATAAATTCCTACTAAACTAATTTATGTTTTCAATTTCTCGAGTAATCGTATTCTTCATTTATCTTACTATATAAAAACCATTAAAAAAATTATAAGACTGTTTTGTTGCAATTAATGTTTGAGTAATTATTCATTGTTCAAATAAATTATGATACAAATTCGGCATAGTATGTCTGCTATTTTTAACCGAAGCCAATCAATTCCTTATTGTTTTTATCTGGAGACAAGGTCTCATAAAATGAATATAAGCCTAAGTGCTCGCTTTGTTATGGCATACAAGGATTACTGGACGTGCACTGAATTAATTATATGTCGAGAATTCAAGAAACGTCAATAAAATTATAAAAAACAAACCATTTGCTTTGTGGGATGAGTGTTTATTTATACTGACAATTTACAACTATATAACTTCGAGACTTCTGTATAATGTTGTCATCTGCGAAATTAACTACGCTGTATTATATAAATAACCGTTTCAATTCAAATTATTTATATTGATTGTTTTGTTAAAGAGTAGGCTTGCAGTTTATTCCGCCACGCTGCACCGGCTTCATTTCACATATATTTTTTTTACTTTCAATACACTATAAGAATCATCACACGAAATCTCAGTGCTGTTTCTCATTATTGAACTCGTGATCTTCGTTTAACATTCGCATATACTCACTCGACGCTTTAATAAAACTGTATCTAAAGAATTATTCGATATATAAACGTTACTAACATTGTTTTTTTTTTCATCTCATAAGTAGCTCATTTACATATGTAAGGCTACTTGGATTAATTCTCAGATTATAATTAATTTAGAAAAAAAATCTATAGTTTATAGTATATATAAACTCACATTTATATTAGAATATATATTAATATATTGCTTTATCGAAAACGATTCCCAAAGATGTCAACTGATTTTTATCATATGTAATCCACTCTCACATTAGAGTAACCACTGAGGAGAACCTTAATATGGGACACTTATCTCAGTCGTAGGACATTACTTACTTATAACTAATAAACATTGTTTAACGTCTAATCGTCTCTTTTTGTTATCAGTTATTTGATGTACGAAAGAAGAAGACAAAGCATTGTGAAACTTTACAACCGATATTCAACCGTTTATTAGTAAAGTATTTAGAAACTTCGAAATTTCCAAACGCTTTTACTCTTCCGTGTGGAATTTATAAAGATTTCCATCGACATCGTTTTTATGACGAAATGTCTTCAAATTACGTCTTGTTTAAAATCAATAAAAACTACAACATAGCAACAATGCACAATAGTTTTTAGTTTAAAAATAATATAAAATATATCTTAGAAAAAAAAACTTAAGGCATAGTGAAGAGACTTGACTTGAGAAAGACCAGGGAAGAAAACTCCTTTGTTGCAAAGTAATTATTTTAGCCACCTACATTTTTAACTTTCATGATAAAGAATATCCCATAAGTGTGGAATTAATACGTTAATTACACGTACACGTTACGAATCCTCTTGCCGAGTTTATTAAAAAACATGATTTCCCTGTGTTCAAGCTATCATCATGCCAAATTTTATCAAAATCGGCCTAACAGCTTAATCGTGAAATTAAATTGAGGATAAGATGAGCTATTCAGCGTTCCGATATATAAATAGTCGTATACCTATCAGCCTATAAATATTATGTAAAGTATGTATATAATGGTATATTTTATTGCTTTTATATCCGTGATTTATTATTAAAAAAATAATTTAGCAGCAATGTTATGTAAATTAAATTCACAAATATCTAAATCTTTATCTTTACATAAATATTTTTTCATCATTCTTATTTTTCTAGAAAAAAATTAAAGAAAGAATTCCATTGAACATAGAGTAGCAAAAAAAACGCTTTGCTTCGAAATTAAATATAATTTTATCGAAAATTTGGTAAAACTAAATATCACCTAATATCAACCAACCTTAGTTATCATATAAGGTAACATTAAGGCCACGTGACCACTTCCATTACAATACGCAAGAGTCGGCAAACATGGGGTCCGTGCGTTGTTTCGTCAGCGTAACATGAAAGTAACCTTGGCATGAATGACAGCTCTCCGAACAACCGACAATAGTAAGATGATCATGATCACTTAAATTAACTTTGAGATTTGGGTGATTTTTAAATTGTAAATGTTATACACAACTATTATTTATATGTTTATAAGTATAACATATCGAAATTAGTACATCGTCATAGTACAGAAGAAACAGCGGCGGCCCTGTCGCTTACAGCCGTATCGAACTTTTGGGAAAGAAACTAAAATATAAAAATTAAAAAAAAACTCTTCATATAAATGAACTAAAATAACACAAAATATGTGTGCAAAGATAACTGATAGGTACTGAATACATCTGACTATCAATTGTCTGATATCCAATGGTTAACTAATCATCATTTTATCAATTAAACGATCCTAACAATTGTCAGGTTCCAGCCAGCCATTAAACAATCTACAGTTTGAAATATTTTATTCTGTTCCATAAGAGATTCTCTTTGTTAATTTTATTTAAATACTTTCATAAAAATGACTTAAGCTTATTAAAACATACAACCAAAATAATCCACGACATTTCTTGGAATTCATTTATAACTTGTATTTATAATAAATGAGCACAGATTGTTTTACCAATTGGGTATGAAGCCGCGAAGCCAATGTTATTAAGTAATAATAATGGAATTTAGTTTGTAGCCTCAATATCTCAACGAGTAATGGGCCTACAAAACGTAAGTTGAAATGCATAATTTGTTAGAAAAATAAAAATATATTATGATAAGTATAGCTTAGCAATACATTGTAATTATCAAACGATTTTACGTAAAAAAAGAATAAAAACTAAATAATAACATTTTTGTGGTTTTAAAAATGTTCTTTATTAGTGTTAACGAATTTAATATTTTTCAATAAAAAATATTATTAATTTAATAAGACACTATGTTTTTAATTATTTATGAACAGTCCATGATTATCTATAATATCTTTGACATGTATTATTTCGCATATTTTTAACGCAAGTATAATAATTTGTAAGGAAATAAGTCATATTTCTTCTTAAACCAAACTAAACTATATAAGCATTTAAAATTAGATAAAAAAATTGAGAAATGTAAATTTATAAAACGAAATAATTTATTATCTGTTAAAGAAATAAGACAGTAATTAGAAAAGTAGATTTTAAAAAATCATATTTATTTTTGTCATGGTCATTTCTGTATAATTTTGTTGTATAATTATAAATTTAAACGCGTTAAGAAAAAGGTCATAGTTTTTTCAACACAATTTAAAAAGTTGCTAAATAAAATTACAACATTTTAACGATTGGTAACCAATAAAGTGAATCATAAACAATTCCTACTTATGAAATCTATATTTGAATGCAATTAATATTATGTCTGGGATAAACTATTATTTCAGCCAATTTTTATTTTTGTAATTAAAATCACTTAAAATTTTTACTTATTATTCTGTTGATTTCTAAATATAATTGATAGATTTATTTGATGTTGTGTCAAGTAGTATTTTAAGGGTACTTACGTATTGTTGGTGTATTATCATTCTCAGCAGCTTCTCCGTTGTGACAGATTATAGTAAAACAAAAGACTAGGAGAATTTTGAAAATACGTCGAGCCATTGTTTTTTTTAAATAACTACTATCTCGTTCGAAACAGTTCGTGAGCACAGAACGTCCAACACTAATTTACATTCGAATTCGTATGTATTTATATATATTTTATTTTCGATTTATGTTTTTTTTTTTTTTAGCCGCGTCCGCTGTTCTGCAGATTCAGTTGGCAATAGCCGCCTGGTCGGTCGTCAGCCGGACAGGTACGCGTCTCATTTTGTTTGAAGTGAAAGCATGAGGCGTTGTTTTATTCGGGCATGGTTTTCGACATCCCTCACTTGTCCCCCCACCCTCCTTAACATAGTATTTACAAACACCACGTGGGACACAGTGCTATGTTATTATGCACCTATCATGCCACTGCTCAGATTAATCTATGTCATGTGTTATATATGTACTTGATATAAAGAGGTGTTATATTTTCATGTGTTTTTTGCTCCCTATTTAATGACATGAAGTTGAAGTAGTTTAAAGCTATTATTATGGCATTGCTGTTTCATCGAGTCTTTGCATATTTTTCTTATATATTAAATGTTTGTATTATATATATATATATATATATTTAGGTATATATGTACACGCAGTTTGTAATTTGTTGATCTTATTATTTTAGCAGACTTTCATAAATTAAAACCCATATTAAAAAAAGGTTTTTTTTTAAATGCAATACTCAATATCTTTGATAATTACGAACCAATTCTAATGATTTTATTTTATCGATAGGCAAACCGTTATGAAAATATTAAAAACCAAAGTAATATAAGTAAAATATATTTAGTTATAAAAACCCACTAAATGTATTGTATTATTTTATTTGAGATAAGTTATTGTAAAATTTTGTCCCGCATAAACTATTATCGCCGTAATTAAAAAAAAATAAGTTTTCACTCGACGTGAACATACAGATATATTTTTAACTTACTTTTATATATTATACTTTACTCTTTATACTGATATAACTTACTTTTACATAATTTTTACAAATAAATGAATTAATAGTAAATTAAATAGCATATACATAACAATAAATATACATAATAGACAAACAAATTTATTTCAGTATACTGCTTCAGAACTAATTTTAGTCCCGTAAATAATTCATAACTATAATTAAATATTAAATAAACACCAAATAGAGGGTAAATAACAAACAATCACAGTTTTGTTATAAAATTAAGAAAAGTTGTTATTGTTTTTTTTTTTTTTTAATTTTAGCGTTAAACTAAAATAATCATGTATTGTATACTATGCGTTTCTGTATAATACGTAAAAGCTAATATATTTTTAATTGTTGCGAACTCAGGCTCAGGTGTTGGAGGTATTTTTGACAACGTAACAGCTAAAAATATTTTCCCACTTATTATATTTATTAAATTGAATTATTTTTCCATTGTTATTCTATTTATTAACATTTCGTTGTTAAGAAAAATATTTTATTAATTAACACTACAGTTACGTAACAATTACTCATATTGTTTTAAGCAAGATGTGTTCTTATTAAGACATTGTAAACTTTTAAACGGGCGTGGATGTCCATATCTGTAACGTTCAAGGACTATTAAAAATGGTCAAAAGAGTTAATATATAATATTCAATCAAATGTCGAGATCTCGGCTCGAAGTCCACTGATTAGAACACGTTACATATTATTTATCATAACGAAGATTGCGAGTTCAAACCCGGGCAATCACCACTGAGTTTTCATGTCCTTAATTTTTTTAATAAGACATTTTGTATTCGATGTCGAATTAAAACACCGTAAGGAAACCTGTATTGGAAAAGCTCATTTCAAGACAAGAGGAGGCGATAGACGAGCTGTTGGACATTTACAAGCTGCAATTTCAAACATTTACTGCTTTACTTATTTATTTAGATTATTTAGCGAGTTACTAGTTAAATAATGCTTAATCTTGTTCTTTCGAACGTCAAATTAATAATGATAGAAAGAGCGACATTAGTGTTTAACCAAACAGACTTTAAGCAACAAGTAAGGCAGTCAATTTACATTAAACTATTTATCATCTTATATATATGAATGAATAATAGTTATATAATATAATTATGTATTATTAAAAGCTGGGCTTTCCTGGTGGTAAGGCCTTGTACAGGCCTGTTCAGGTGAATATTAGGCACCAGGTGGTACCAGCCACATCAGTTGGACCATCATAAAAACCAATATTTTGTAATGCTGCGTTTCTGCTTGAAGGGTAAGTAAAAAATGCCTGACCTTACAGGTATTTGGGATGGTTTAAACCCTCGTGATAGAATGACGGTTGTACTTCGTGCAGCGACAAAGTACGAGCTAAAGTGATCGCTTGCCTTTCATGTGTTAATATACCTAAATTAAAAATAAATAAAAATCACCAACTGTTTATAAAAAGTTATATGATTACATTAAAATCGAAGTGTGTCCTTCGATTTATCTGTAAATGTGACTTAACATTACTTATTAAATATATATTTACATGACATACCAATTTCTAAACCAGAAACTACACGTGGTTAATTATGTAACATAATAAAATCGATAAATTAGAATAGGGTTTTTATTATTTAAATGAATTGACGAACATTTAAAATTATAATTCTCATACAAAAACAAAAATGTCAAAGCACGGCAAGAAAAGTCTATTCACATATGAATATTTTTTTTTGTTATGACGTCATGTTATTTTCCATGATTTTTTTCTATTTTAGTAAGTTGACCTCTGCCCATGGCCGTCAGTAATATTTGGAGCAGAGTACCTGCTGTTACAGCATGCCAATTAGTCAATGTGGTGCCAAATAAAAAACCCTGAGTCATACCAATTTATTTGTCTTTTACCTGTTGGATCAATTGCGTTTTACCTATGAGTTACCTATATAATAGTTAAAGAAATGTATATATTTTTTAATATAAAATAGGTAAGCGGACGGGCCTTTGGGCTAGCTGATGATAAATGGTCACCATCAACCATAGACAATGGCACTGTAAAAAATATTAAACATTCCTTACATTGTTAATGCGGCACCAACCTTAGGAACAAAGATGTTTTTTTTATATAGAATAGGAAGGCGGACGAGCATATGTGCCACCTTATGCTAAGTGGTCACCAACACCCATAAAAATTGGCATTATAAGAAATGTTAACCATCGCTTACATCACCAATGCGCCACCCCACCAACCTTGGGAACTAAGATGTTATGTCCCTTGTGCCTGTAATTACACTGGCTCACTGACCCTACAAACCGAAACACAACAATACCAAGTACTGCTGTTTTGCGGTAGAATATCTAATGAATGGGTGGTACCTACCCAGACGAGCTTACACAAAACTCTACCACTTGAGCCTGTAGTTACACTGGCTCACTCACTCTTCAAACCAAAACATCAATCTATTGTGTGGTAGAATATGTAAATTGTTATTAATGGGTGATACCTACCCAGACGAGCTTGCACAAAGGCCTCCCACCAATTTATAATGAAGGTAGCTCAGAAGTGTCTATTTCTAATAATGTTTTTTTTTTTATACTTTTATAGATATTTTATAGATATAGATAGTTATATTCTATCCGTAGAACTAAGTATTATAAGAGTATTTGTTTAACGTAAGTTTTATTTCAGAAATAATTTAGGTTAAGATAAAATATCACTGTAGAATCCTTATTTAAAGATGGTAAGCTCGTCGGAAGTAGTTCCTAGCAGATAATCCTAGCAGAACGCTAGTGTGTCATAGCCGATAGTCTCATTGGATCCCACCAACGGGAATAGTGTTCTATAGGAACGCCATAGTTTATATTATCAGAATTTAAATTAAGGAAATGAAGCATAACCCAAAGGATCATTAAGTTATTCATAATAATATTATATAGGCTATTCAGAATAATATTATACTAATAAAATGATTCTCTCTCCATTGTTTATCATCCAGACAAATGTATACATCGTAAATACATTTGTCTATATGTATACATATTGTATACATCGTAAACACATTTGTCTGGATGATAAAGAATGGAAAGAGAATCATTTTATTAGTATAATATTATTCTGAATAGCCTATATAATAATAATAATAATAGTAATATTATTCTTCATTCTTAATTTAAATTCTGATAATATTATAAACAAAATTGAACAAATACAGTCTTTGTCAGTGAAAACAGTATTTTAAAGGTTATAGACATTTAAATAATATATAAAACAAAATTCTAAAAACCATTAGCTTATTATGTTTCTTATTATGTTTCTGAAAAATATCCTCTACAATAAGAAATATAATAATAATGTCCTGGGACATTTTTTACACACGGCCATCTGATCCCAAATTTAGCTTGTACAAAGCTTGTGCTATGGAAACCAGACAACTAATATACTACATATACTACTTTCCTTTTGTAAATACATACTTATATAGATAATTACACCCCGACTAAAGACAAACAGACATGTCACTAACATTTACTTAATATCGTATGCTTTTGCTAAGGATGTATACATATGTGTGTTGAGCTGTGATCGCTATTTAATTGATAAAAATGAAAATGTACTTGTTGTTTAAGAATCTCGGTGCAAAATTATAAGATACGCATAAAAAGATGTCGATGACACCCTATTGTACCAATATCGATGTTTTATATCAATTGTTTACAACAGAAGGCCAATTAAAAATTAGAAATGTTAACAGCTCATTATAATTTCTCCAGCCAACTATACTCACCCTGATACTAATAGCTTTTTTTTTTAATTTCATTATACATTGCTGAATCAGAACTATGCGGAAATTTCTTATTTCATATAACGCGTCAATGTAACTTTAAATTAATTTTATGTTTAAAACGGTTCAAGTTATTTGCTTTTATTTAAATAATATAATGTTTTCGATGTTCCCGTGGCAGTTATACACCGGCCTTCAAGAAATAATGACGCTTATAGATTCATAAGTGTCTAAGTGACAACGAAACGTCCCGTAGCATAAAATTCATTGAACTAAGTGACAGCTTAACTAAGTTATGAAAATAATATAATAGTGTCCCGATTTATCCCAGATTAGTGATTCCAAAATGCGCTTCGAATTTACGAGAAGGCAGTGGTTGACGGTTGTGGTTATTTCAATCGCTGATTTTTGTAACGCTATTTGTGTTGCACTTCAAGCGCCGTTTTTTCCACACGAGGTTTGTATGAAGTTTTAAAAATAGATTTATATTCGATTTTTGAAATTTAAGTTTAAATGGATACCATATATGTTTATATCAATATATTTAAAGCACAAATCAAACTTTGAAGAAAAAATTGATTCTTAAAAAATATTGTCTTTATAATACAAGTGATCGACGATTTTTTTCATGTTCATTGTATTAAAAAAACCGGCTAAATAATGTATGGCTTATTTCATTAATTATATGAAAGAATAAGACTGTAATGATTCTAAAAAAGTAATAATAAAACCATAACTCGAATAGCACATATAACATTATATTTTTTTATGTAGAAGTCAAATGTGTAACAAAGCTTTTAATATATATACGTTCACGTACGAGCCATGAGCATAAAGAAGTATATGTTTTAATAAAGGGGTTCATAGTCATCCAAATTCAAACCTTGAAAGTATTTTAAGAAGTCCATACTTCCTCAAATGAAGGCACTTGAAAAGCTGAAATTTACAAAAGAAAGTCTAGAAGAAATTAGAACTGCTCTGCCAGTGTGAAGAATAGAAAATCGGATGATGGATCGGATGTGGGTCTTAAATGATGTAATAAATTATTTAATAAGTATTGAATATTTGCCTAATGGTACAGCAGTTCGCTAGTGCCTGTTTTTTGAAACATTGAGGGGAAAATTGAATGAAAAAGATTCACTGAGTAAAGTACCAAGGAAAACCACTTTGATGTTATGTCTGGTTGAGAGACGACGTACGCCATTTTTATTCTTCGCTAACTGTACGAGAACTACAGACAAGTAATATGGTTTTTGAGGATATCGAAAAGGCATTTAACCGAGTGCCCCATGACTTTGTTTGGTGGGTCCTGAAAGATTAATATATACCATAACTACCCATATTTGAAACTAATTCGGTCAACGACAGAAAATACCAACAATTTCAGTGTGCCGGTGGGCCTATACCATGTAGATATACATAAATAGCTGTAAAGGACCCGATGTCCCGATATTAATATGTAGTCCGAAGGGATGAAATTACAAGAAATGATTTAGACAACAATGTGAATAGTTCTAAGAAGAAGACAAGAAAACAAAAAAAGATGAATGAACTGTGAAAAAATAATTTCTTACAAAACATATATATGAGTAATTATTACTAGAGCCGAACGAAGGTCGGTCGCCCTGGGACTTATTCTTGGAAATAACTGCAGATATGACTACGAAAGAGATGAATGGAAAGAAAAAATACACTGCGCAGACTCCAAATAAATACGATAAGGGCCAACGATTGATGATAAAATGATTCATTACATAGGAATCAAAAAACTGTATTTCCATTTTCAAACTACCGTTTATGACAAATCAAATCAATTTTTGGCATGTAAGACAGCCGTACAGTTCGTCTTTTCCTAACAATATTATATCAATATATTAATAAGCATGCAGTGTTTATCTATAATTAGTTGTACAATTGCGTTTGATATTTTGTTTATTTTAATTGTATCTATAGTAAGTTTTATATTGTAACAACTGTTGATAAACCTAAATAAAATAAAATAAAAAATATATTAAGCAGGTTCCACACGATGAACCAGTATTATGGTTCAGAAGTATTAAAATTCGAACACTATTTCGTATCAATATTTTTTCATGTATGTAGAAATAAAAACCCAACTTCTTCGGACCCAGTACGAATCAGCAAAGGTAACAAATTATAAACGCTGAGCGGCTTAATCTTTTTTAAGTTCTAGTGGCTGTACACGTTCTGTGTTCTACCTTACATATAGTCGGCTGCTGAGAGTGTAGTAGATAACCCCTCACTGCAGGTTATCAAGAGCTCACAATACAATTACGAGGCGCCGTAATTTTACTCGCAGTATCTAGGGCCGAACAAACTTAAATGACTATACACTTGTTTTTGCTTTGATTTATTGTTAAATAAATGGGATATTATTTTTTATTGTTAAAGTAGTTACACTTTAATATGATTTAAATTTATGAACACAAAATAAGATGTAACTTACAATATCATTATTTATGCCGTAAGTGCCTGTGTGATGTTTAAAGTATAAACTCATTGTAATTAATAATTAATATATATATATTAATATTATATAAATTATAATAGTATGATATCCACCATCCCGCATTGAAGCGTGGTAAAATAAGTTCAAAACCTCCACCTTAAAGGAAAAGGAGGCCTTAGCCAAGTGGGAAACAGGCTGTTATTTTATGTTATAAATATCTATATTTATGGCCTACTCCATAGATGGATTTTTTACACTTCTTCAGTTTTCGTTATATATTGATCACTTTAAATAATCGAATAATTGAATTGAAAAATGAAATAAATTTAATAAACAGGCCTTTTTAGTCAATAATATTTAAAATGTAAGTTTTCAATATTTTTTTTTTCTTTGGATTTGTCCGACCTCTGTCTCTACTGTTCATTATGTCCTGTTATTTGTAAAATAGGCAGTTCCATCGACGTCACAATTAGCTAAGTACTTTTTTGTAAACATTTGCAGGCTGAGTTAAAAGGCTGTTCAGCGACCGAGTATGGTCTCGTGTTTGGTGTGTTCGAGCTGGTGGTATTCATCATTAGTCCGTTCTATGGTACCCATCTGAACAGACTTGGACCGAAGTTAGTGTTTAACGCGGGGATTTTAACAACTTCAACATGTGCGATACTATTTGGGTAATGTTTTATATACATTAATATTAATAACTTTAGGTACTGAAATAAGCTCACTAGTATATCTTTAGTAGTCTTTAGTAATAGCATCACAGGTCAGTAGTATATATTTAGAGGTGAAGAAAGTAAAACTTCATAACCAAGCTCGAGATCCACCTTCATATATGTAATATTTTAAAGTAAAACGCTTCGACGACAAAAACAATAGACGAATCACTTCGGTATGGTGTAGTGAGTAGTGTAGTGTAGTAGTGCGCCTTTTTTGGTTTCAATAATTCTTATTATAAAATTTAATTTACAAAACTAAATTGACATTTTATTTAACAGATAAAAATATTTTAAGCTTATGAGCTAAGGAAGAAGCAATTTAAAAATTTCAATTAGCAGTTTTGAAACTGTTTTAGTGCGGTTGGCGTAACTACATCTAAACTGCAAACCGGTTGAGCAGTCTTTATATTCAGAAAACACTTTCCTAATACCGTCAGACAACCTAAATATATTGTTCTGAGGTGGTGTAACTCTTTCTTCGGAATCTACTACGTACTCGAGAAAAAGTATTAATATCCTGTATCCAAAACCAAAGTCAGAACTAGTTTATTTTGTACTTGGTACAGATGACGGGTCATGAGCTAATTGGCTACCAATATTACGTGTCTGACTCAAAGATCTACAGCGAATGTAGAAGTAGGTTACACAGCTAAATCAAATGTTTGTAATATCTTAAAATCTTCAAAATCGTAAAGAAAGCAAAAGTAATTGTCGGAGTAACAAAAAACAAATCTATTTGTGAATCGATCGGATCATCAGTTTTTATATTTAAATATTGAAAGAAAAATTGATGCTTAATCGAGCCCTGTCTAGTTTTTAAAAATTGCAGTGCAGTCTAACCAAATGTTAATTTATTTTAGGTAAATATTTCTCGTTATTAAGAAATGCATTAGAAGTACCATATAAATAAGAGGAAGAGTAGTAGTATTTTGTAATATTATTATTAAAAATATATTGCAACCTATGACATAAAAACATATTCTTAAGAACTTTACTAAACCTTAAAAAAATTTTTAGTCTATAATTTAAGATATTTCAAGTGTAATTTAAATACAAACACAATTAACTATTTTTAAGTTACTAATTTTCTTATTCTCGATTGGTAAATAAATTTACCCATTAAATGGTGTGGTGGTTTGATGATATTATTAGCGTCTAATATAATCAAAACTTATAAACTTTCAAAAAAGTAAAGTGGCCAAAACACTGGCAGAATTATAATTAATAATAATATATTCTTAATAAGAATCTTCGAATAATCCACAGGTTGCTAGACAAAGTCGAAGGCCACATACCATTCGTGACACTGGCATTCACGATACGTATCATAGAGGCTATGGGAAACGCTGCCTTCTTGACTGCTTCCTTCGCTATCATTGCAAAAGAATTCCCTAACAATGTTGCTACAATGTTTGTAAGTCAAATTATAAATTATAACATTTAAATCCTATCTATTATAATAATAATTCATCTCGTCCTTGATGGTGAAGGAAAACTTCGTGAGGAAAACTGCATGTGTCTAATTTCATTGAAATTCTGCTACATGTGTATTCTACCAACCCGCATTGGAGCAACGTGTTGGAATGGAGCTCCAAACCTTCTCCTCAAAAGGGAGAGGAGGCCTTAGCCCAGCAGTGGGACATTAACAGCCTGTTACTGATGTACTGTTACTGTAGTATAATAAACGCAAAAGTGGGTTTCTTTCTTACGCTTACAAAGCTTCACTACTCTACTAATTATTATGAAATTTGTACGTCACGGGTATAGAAAAGGCACCCACACACTGCCATTCCCTGAATCGCGGGTGACGCCGTCTGAATCTAGTTGCATATCTAGAAGTTACTCTAAACACTTTTAAATCTTATCTTTTTTAATATTAAAGTAAAGATGACGAGACATTAACCAATACACCAATAATGCCACAGGACAATCTTTTAGACGGCGTGTTTTTTCTATAAATTTATAATGCGTTTTTTGTTTTTATTTTAGATTTAATAAATTTCTATTATATTGTTTTATTACTAAAATATTTTTATTATGAAATAATCTTGTTATTATATAAAAAAAAAGATGTACAGATATTAGTTTATTACATTATCACTGTATGATAACTGTATTGTAATTATATAATTATAATAATTGCTAATAATTACTAAGTACATCTTGTTTTGTTACTTTGTTAGCAGTTAGGGTTAAACTTTCAAACCACTTTCACCTTGTCTATCTGTGTGACCTTTTTGATTGTAAAATAAGGTTTGATGGCGATCTAATAAAGCTTATTTAAACGATAATAAGAAAAGAATAATTTTCTATTGTATTTTATACTAAATTTATTTCTTTATTGTGTTAAAAAAATACCCTGCAATATAATCTTAGCAATGCATTTGATAAGCGTTAATGCTAACTTTAATTTTTATTAGATTCGCACAGATTAAATTAAAATTTTACCCTAATTATTCGGATTGGAACATTTTAGTTGAATGAAAGGATAGAATGATGTGTCTAAAGTATGAGTGAAAGTGACCAATTATTTATTTTATATTTTAATATTTCAGGCATCTTTAGAGACGTTTTTTGGCCTCGGTCTGATCGTGGGTCCCATGCTCGGTGGAGCTCTGTACAGCTGGGGTGGCTATTCACTACCTTTTGCTGTCTTGGGCTTTACGCTCTTCTGCACCGCTATCCTTTGCTACGTGACTTTACCAAAGACATCTGATGATGAAGATATTAAGCCTACTGGACGTAAGTTTAAAGTATAGTGCTATTTCAGTTATCAAATTGCCATTACACAAATTAAATTTACCTAATAATTATTTATAAACAATGTTCATACCTCTTAGTAGTAGCAGTGGTTGTCTTACTTAGTTTGGACGATGTTCCTCCGTAAAAACCTTATTATTATTTATAAAAAAAAAAAATTTTTTAAAGTAGTTCCTTTTTGTAATCTCTAGAACCAAATTGTTATATAATTTAAATTTAGAATAAGTTTATCTATTCATTTGTTATGATATAAAGTTGTTCGTTTATCGTTTAATGAGACCACTATCGTTTAGATATAATTAACTGCGTCACATATTAGACTTTACACTTGAGATCAACGAAGAGGCAATGATCTCAATTCGATCCAAATGTTATTAATTGGTTATCTAGTAATATTTTTATTGGCATTTTAATATTGACACTTATCTCTATATTGCATTATACACATATATATATTACATCGCCTTTAATGATTAATAGTTATTAATTTTCGCTTACATTATTTATTGAGATATATTCGTAATCTTTATTATAGATGAAGGTATACACAACGAGACGATAGGAAAGCTATCATGGCTTTTTTTGTAGACAATGTCTTAGTATAGATATTTCTTTGTTAAAAATCTGAAGGCGCTAAATATAAGACGTATTTATTTAATAATAATGAAAAATAACAATATTTATTATTTTTATATAAATATTTTGTTTTTTTTTTATTTATTTAAACTCATCCACTTAATCATGTCAATATCGGATGATGCATTTTTTATTATTTTTATTAAGTTTAGTAGTTTGACGTGCCTGCATGTTTTTACATTTACACTTACATATATATATTAAATATAACAATAATTCTTAAGAATATAGCTTAAAAAAATATTTGCGTCCACGATACGTTGTCTATTGTATCTGTGTTGATTTGAACAAATTCTTTCAATTAACAGCAACAATGATGTCATTACTGAAAATCCCTGGAGTCCTGTTAGCTGCAATTAGTATCATATCGACGAGTATGAGCATTGGATTTCTACAGGCCACTCTGGAACCACATCTACGACAGGTCAGCAGTAATATAAAATATATAGGAATTTATAAAGTTACAATTTTTTTTCTTTGTTATTATTATCGATCCCCACTTTTAAGGAGGATAATTACAAATTGACATCTGCCTGTTGCACTATTGTATGTAAATATACAAGCTGTACCAAAATTCAAAGATTATATTGAACCAGCATATAGGCCATTGAATGCCTACCTATAAAAATATGTCAATTTTAAAAAAAAGTTTGAGCAATTTATCGTTTTTTTTTTTTAAAAGAGCACCGTGTGCTTCGTTTGCCTGTTAAGTCGTGTTATTACTATCGCTCTTAATATTTAGTCTCGTATATCTTCTTATTAGTTTTATGAGTATTTATTGTTTTGAGAGACATCCGGCATAGACATTACGCACACGGGCTATGTGTTTGTAAGTGTACAGTCAAATATATAGAAAAATATTACAATCTTTACTATGCTTGCCATTTTGACTTTCCAACGTTAAGCAACTTAATATTTTGTTTTCCAGTTTAAATTTTCTCCCGTAATATTGGGTTTGATCTTCATAATTAATGGCGGCATATACGCACTGTCTGCCCCGACTTGGGGCTGGATGTGCGATCACCCTTCTATCAAACCTAAATATGTAACAGCACTTGGCCATTTATTCGTTACGGGAGCGTTCGTGCTTGTGGGTCCGGCACCTTTTATCGATATGCCAACGTAAGTAACAAAATGAATATTTAACAACCAGAAAAAAGCTTAGTGATATATACAATATATGTATAGCAATGATACCTGGTAAAATGATAACGACTGCTATACTATCGTACTCGAGTACGTGACCTTAGAGGTTATGCATGTCACTGTAGAAGTCATGTGACTGGAAAGTTCTTTAAAAAACGAGGACTTTCTTGATTCGACTAGATTTTTTTTTTTTAAATTACGTGATATTATCGTTGATTAAGAAAAAAATATTAAATTTCAGTTTATATTTAATAGAATTTGTCATCCAATGCTTTCATGACCAGCCACTGGTCTAGCAGGTTTTTTAATTATTACTTTTAACTATTTTAAAGTTTTTAGTTTTTGTGTTATTGAGTTCATAATTTGGCTAGATACAAATATTATTAATGTGACAGTAACTCTGTCTGTCTGTGTATCAGTTACGCTTACACGGTAAAGATGATTTTGATGAATGTTTTTTACGCAGCATGTCTAAGCCCCAAGGTCTGACATAGACTACATTTACCTAACACCTGACCTCCCCTTAATCGCGGGTGAAGCCGAAAGCGGAAACTAGTTGATTACAAACTAACTATCCTTACAATTATCCAGTAATATATACACTTTTGAGCATTAAATTTTTTTAACAACATAACAACTGTCCATTATAATAATCGTTCTTCCTTATAAATATTCCGTACAGCAATTGCATGGTATTAAAAAGTATTTAAGTAAGATCTTCCGTATCGTTTTCAAGGATGTTATGGGTTACAATCGCTGGTCTGGTGCTGCACGGTTTGGGAATTGGCAGTCTTCTCGTCTCTTCATTTTCAGATGCTCTTGGAACAGCAATGTATGTATTAACATTTCATTTTTTCTTTATCATATTGCAATTTTGAAAATACGTCCATAGTTTTATATAAGTATCCTACGGGTTGTGGTTTACATTTTGATTTATATACACCGCATAGGTCTAATTACATCTATAGATATGTACAATTTTGCTTCAAAAATAGTAAATTTAAAGATGAAAGACCATTTTTAGTCTATAACCAATATTTAATCACAAATTTTAATTTTAATCAAAGGTTAGGACGATAAGCCTTTAAGACGTTGCATAACGTGAGTGAAGATTTTATGATAATCATGCAGTGGTTTTCGTATCAATTCGTTTAGGCATATTTTAAAAGCTGGGATAGCCCAGTAACTAGAAAGAATAGGATCAAATACAATTACGTTTTTAATTCATCTCGTACTCGATGGTGAAGAAAAATATCTATATATGATAATCTGCCACACCTCTTCAAAACGAGATGAGGCCTTTTACCAACAGTGAGACTTTTGCTGGCTGTTGCTTTACTGTTTCTTTTATATCTCTAGTTCTAGCGGATTACCCAACTCAATAGAAACATATGGTCTGGTGTCTGGGATGTGGACTTCAACTTTCGCCTTAGGTGCCTTCATTGGTCCCACAGTGTCTGGTCTGCTCTTTGATTCGATCGGATTCCGGAGTTCCACCACATTTATTGTCATTCTTCATTTGTGCGTTGTAAGTATGTTAGTCAATTAGTACCTAAAATAGAAACAAAATTATACATAACTATTGTCACATTTCAAACATTGTATATGTTTTACGTATATAATAAATTATATTATTTTATTATATACGTAACAATACCTAAAAAGAACCTTTTTCACACATTTGGCCATTATGTCTTATTTTTATTTCTATCTCCAAAACTTGGGTCCGTGTCACATTTCAAGTTTTTATTTTTTCTATCGTTTTGCAGTATCACTTGTGAATTAAAATACTACATTATATACATATATCTCATCTTCCATTTGCTTATTTATTCTGATTTCACAGTAAATATCTCCTATATTTACATAGCTGTATCTAAATACTTAATGGAAAATTAATGACAAATAATAACACTTTTATTGACAATTCTGCATAAAATTTCTTGTATAAAATATATTGAAACGTTTTAATTTAAAATGATTACATAGATGGGAGTGGTACTTTTATTCCTGTGTACGTGCGAGCGTTACAAGATGGAAGTGTCGGTGTCTGCTGGCGACCTAATGCAATTGGACGGCACATTAGATGAAAGCGTCCTGATTGGAGATAAATTTATCACACCTGCTACTAGAACTAAAAGGTAATTCAATTAATGTATGAACTATATTAAAACGATCTTCATGGCAGTTGAAAGAGTTCTTCCTAATTTCATGATTATTAATCACAACAAGAGTATATTGCATTTTTATTTTATAACTGGAAAATATAATTTATATTATTAGCTAAAGAAATTTACATTATTTTTTTTATTTCATTAAGTTAATAGTTTTTGTTGACTGTACCGAACAGTACATACGAGTAATATAATATTTTATAGTCACAAATTTAATTATAGATATAATACCTTCCAAAATTAAAATTAAATTTTGAGCTGTAATTAAATTAGTAGCAACGCCTTTATCTTAATCTTAAAACAATAAATAGGATATAAAATAACCAATTCTTAGACTGTCTTATTCTAGCCGTCGCTACGGTATAAGCGTGGAGCAGTCCCGCCCGCCTGCCATGAACAGCCTTATCGCGTGCTCCAGTTTCAAGAACAGACGCAGTCCGTGGAGCCAGCGCACACCGAGATATCGGCCCTCCTATGGCAGCCTGGACCACCGTTTCAGAGCATCCCTCTCTGTAACGTAAATTCGCCGGTTACCCAGTACACTTTTCAAAATATTTCTTTAAGTCGAGATTATAAACAATTTATATCCTAGTCAATATCACCAAAGACACATATGAGTTGCGATAATACAGCCTTGGCGTCGATTCTACTAACAAACTGTCATTAAATCGCAATCGAATCGAAACTTAATCGTTACCGTTTATCCGTTTACCTATTCTTTAATTTAATTAACCATTGATAACATAAAAGTTAAAAATTAAGTAATGTTTTGATATTACGGTATATGGTAACATCATATAGGTTTCGTTTCGATCCGAATTGCTATGGAATAGTCGAAGTTGGGTTGAAATTGAATCGGAAAAATATTATGGCCGTTATATATTAGTAGAATTGTCCTCTGATTGTCAACTCTAGCTAACAACCTATTTATTAAAATGTAACAAATATCATAGATATTGCATTTTTCGTTACTTTGCCGTCATTTGTGGTACCTCTAAAGATAATATAATATTGAGATTAATATCATTTGTATTGAATTGTATTTTGAACATATGTACCTAATTATCAGGCAAAACACGGCAATCGGTTTTTTAATATAATTATTGTACACCTATTATAAATTTATAATTTATTTCATCTTATATTTCCATAATAAACGTAATTATTGTTATTATTTTAATTGATTTGTTTATCTATCCAACTTAAGTAAGAATGCCTAAGTAGGAATTTGTCTCTGATAAGTGATGGTATAATATGTTTTCTTAACAATTACAGTAATTGATGTAAATAATAAGATATAAATAAATAAATATTGTAAGTTTGATCTTTGATTTATTTTTTTAAGTAAGCCAGTAACACATTGGCACTGTAATAGAATATAAATATACGAATATTAAATATACTAACATATGTGATGAATGGGTTCATTCATCACATCATCATCATCATCAGACTAAGATTCTGACTATCACGAAACTCATGCTTAATTACATCACCGAACAATTTGATTATTTTTTTTCTGCACTCAGCTGATATTTTTCTCTAGACTTTTTTTTCTTAAGAGCGTTGGTGGCAATTGAACCGGCTGTGTCAAGTACCAGAAATTTTTTTGTTACGTGGTTGATCATTTTCACCTGAGACTCCAAAAGTACGTATCTGCATTTCTCTCACTGCTAAGCATCACAGTCAAGCAGTCGAACCTTACGTAATGTTTCTTGACAAATTTATATACGGTCATGTCTCAAAAAAATAAGAATTGAAAAACAGCCTTTTCAACATATCTGTGGTATGTTAATTATATATGCCAGATATTTTATCTTTAGCCTCTCAGTACGAAGGCGTTATATTTTTCGAAAGCAAGGACGTTTGTGTATTTGTAAATACTTTATGAATTCAGGTCGTTTTCTCTAAATCGATTATTAGCCTGACAGTTGCAAATGCAATAAAATTACATTAAATAATTTATCTATTATGTTAATTTTTCAAGTAACGCATAAATAAATATGTGATGGTTGAGCAAACGCTTCTAAACTTTTTAGAGCGACTCGTTTTTTACGCAATTTATCGTTTCAGTAATATTTTGCTATAACTAATTAATAAGGCGTTTCTAAATATATTTTATTTTAAATTTAAAAAAATTTTAAAAAATTCGTAACCGTTCGTTAAAAATGTTAGCTTATGATCTTTAATCTGAAATAATTATACGGTAAAATATAACGATATATCTCACCGGACATAATATTCATATAGATAAAAGTGTACCAGCTGTAGTTTCTTTCAATAATCATAAACTTTTTTTTTATAGAATAGGAAAGCGGACGAGCATATGGGCCACACGATGGTAAGTGGTCACCAAACGCCCTTAGACATTGGCATTGTAAGAAATGTCAACCATCGCTTACATAGCCAATGCGCCACCAACCTTGGGAACTAAGATTTTATGTCCCTTGTGCCTGTAATTACACTGGCTCACTCATCCTTCAAACCGGAACACAACAATAACAAGTACTGCTGTTTTGCGGTAGTATATCTGATGAGTGGGTAGCTCTGCCACCAGTAAACTTGTTAAAAATCAAAAAGTCACTCTGATCCCGTTATGAGGCTAACTTATACCGCCTTAACATTGCCTAATATAGACAAATGGCACTCAAATCATCTCAAATTGTTTACAAATATAGAGAGAATGTTCCAGCCGGTTTCATCGTAGCTTATATATTTCAAATTCCTCAAAACATGACCAATTCACACTTTGTTGTCATACATATGTAGATATTTACTATTTGATATATTTAAGAGATTATAAACATCCGCTTCGTTCGACATAAAGTCAATTTAAATTATAATACGTTTTAATAAATAATAAATAACACTTTTGCTACTTGTATGCCATTCTACAACAACGAACATCGAATGATCCAAACAAACTAGTTTTATCTTATATATAAATTACAATAAAAAAAAAGTTTTCTAAAAAAGATATGACCTCTGCAACCCCGTGCATAATTATTACGACAACAGTATGAAATATTCAACAATTCAATTAACTGTTTTATCAGGCTTTTAATTTCATCATAGTTATCCTCTAACTTGTCACGGACACGTCATATAAAAACGTAGCTTAAACTAAAACTAATCATAAGCATAACATCCGGTATTAAAAAAAGTATATTTTAATATTATTATTACCTATTTATTTCTTCAAGTTAAACAATGGAAATCACTAATAATTTAATTTAAATAATATTCTACAGTTTTTAATATATTTTTATTTAAATGTCCATGGGATAACATAAGAAAGAAAGAAGTATATACTAAAACTGTAACAATAGCGCTGTTATCATGGTTGCAGAATCAAGTGCAATGTCTGCGTAGGCCCTAAGGAGGTGAACGGCATGCTAGAACAAGCTTTACAGCTACACAAAATTTAAAAAAACTGCGAAAAGTTCATACTTCATTTAATTGCATAGTTGGAACACATGAATGAGTAATGAACAAATATTATTTTTAATGAGTGAGAGCTAACACACTCATATATAAAAAT
Source organism: Nymphalis io (assembly GCF_905147045.1). Taxonomy (NCBI): domain Eukaryota; kingdom Metazoa; phylum Arthropoda; class Insecta; order Lepidoptera; family Nymphalidae; genus Nymphalis; species Nymphalis io. The sequence goes on from NC_065889.1 coordinate 10,712,700, forward strand.
CGAACATGATTTCCTTCAAATTTTTTTATAGACAAAGAACTAAATCTATTCAGCCTAGTTATCTTTTAAAAGAAAAGTAGGCATTATTGTCGTAAATGGATTTAAGTATTGTTAATTTATGTTGATTATCTAAATTGTAATTCCTAGAATAATAACGAATTTATTTCATTATATTTGGAAATCTATTAAAATTTTAAGACTATTACGACCTTCATTCACTTGGCTTATATTTTAAGTGACATAGATATTAGCTGACGCCATCGATGTTACACACAGATAAAAAACAAACGACAAAGAATTGATGAGAAATACCTTTACTATTTGAGAATTGTTATGGGAACATCAGAACATACTACGAACAAAGGTCACATTCCTAATGTAATCGAGAAAAGGTCAAAGTGTCTTCTGTTACTATTAAATCGTTAGAATACTAGAGGATAATAATCAATGCAAATCCGTAATGGCATCGCTACATTTGAGTTTGCAAGACGTCTTAAAAACATAAGACAACATTAATTTTATACTAAATTATCATTGTTTGTAAAACATCCATTGTGACATGTGGTAAAATGACACTCTGTGTCTGGGCTAAGGCCTCATCTCTGGGTTCAGGATGAGGTATGAAACTTCTTCTACACATTACGCTGTGTCTTTCGTCGGTTCAATCGCCGCTACCAACAATATTTTTTATAGATGCTGCTGCCTCGAGATTGAATACGAAACTCGAAATATTAATTCTGATTTGCCATACCTCCATCAAAGAATTGCCTTATAGATATCGTTATTTTTTTCATACCATCCAAACAAAGCCAACGGGTACAATTTTATTTTGCAATTATTTTGTGATTAACAATTTTATATTTTTACCCTTTATATATGTTTATAATGATGTGGGCATATTTTATTTGATTTAATTAACTTCATCGCGGTTTCATATTATTATTTACCTTTTTTATTGTTACACATATTAATTAATTGTTAATTAAGTAATTTCAATTACACTTCTTTTTTCATTTGTTCGCATTGTAATGAATTATGTTCTTGTAGAAAATTGATTGGTCGGTGTTTTAACTTTATGATTCTTTTTAAAATTGTACTGTTTGTTTTCTAAATAAAATAAAATAATATCATACTTTGGACTAAGTCGTTGAATTGCTTTAATTATATACTTGATCAGCTTAAAAATCTAAATGTCTCTTACATTAGGTATAAAAAAATACATATAAGGAAACCAAAAATATTGATGACGAATAACATTAAGAGGTTGTAAAACTTACTTAGTCATATTAAAAAAAAAAACAAAGCAGAACATCTCTCACCAAATGACGTCATAGAGCTTACGATGAATCATCTAGATGCTTATCAGCCTTATAATTTTAAACAAGATAAGGCTTATGCTAAAATACAATTTAGATAAAAGTAACCGACCAAAGTCCGTTTTCAACTATAATATGTTGGCAGACTGTCAAATGGGATACTTGATATAAGTGGTAACCACCACAGACATTGGCACTAATAGAAGTATTAACAATCCCTTAAATCATCAATGCGCCACAAACCTTGGGTACTCGGATGTTAGGTCCCTTGTGCCTCTAGTTACATTAACCCACACACACTTCAAAACCGGAATACAGCAATACTAAGTATTGCTGTTAGGCGATAGAAGATACGATGAGTGGGTGGTGGACGGACTTGCACAAAACCCTACCATCAAGTAAAGCTACTAGTACTTGGATTTTTTTGACAGACTAACTCAATATATATTTAATAAGTACCTGATTTCGCACTTCGGGCTATACAGTTTTATAAGCTATCTACCAACAAGGTAGTTTTTTATTATAGCTTGTAATTGAAACATGCTTTGCCCGAGTCTGTATTTCGTGATAGGTACAACGTTGGTGTCTTCAAATCCAGAGTAAACAGGTTTCTTCTAGGCAAGCGTGCTACATCCTAGCTAGTGTCGTTGCTTAACATCAAGCAAGTCAAAGGTCAAACGCTGGCTTATTAAGTGTAAAAATAAATAAATCTTAAACTAAAACTACGATCTATTACGATTGAAATATGTTGTTGTAAGTAAATCGTTCTTGTATCAAAACTTGATGAAGTACTAAAATACATTGTAATGGCAATAATAAACAACTGCGTATATTAAGTGCATGATCATAAAACCAAAAATAAATATAATGTTTGTTAAGCAAATAACTTTTTGTAGCTTGTATAAATATATAGTAAAATATTACTACATATTATAAAATAAATTTCCTAGCCGCGACTGTCTGTCTATCTGTCTGAACGCGATGAACTCAAAAACTACCTACCAGATTTTCATACCTGTTTCACCAATGGACGGAGTGATTCATGGGAAGGCTTAAGTCTGTAATTCAATAATGTTTTACATAAATTTTCTGAAATATGACGAAGATTATTAAAGATGTCGGAAAAAATCATGCCAACTGGAAGCTTTACTAACGTGCACTACGTAAACTTATACAAAACATGCGTAGCGTTCTGTTAGAACTCACTTCATATCTCACTCATGAAATATTAAAAACTATTTTATGGTATTTTAATATTTATATCCTTTAAATGTTATACTTATTATAGTCAAAGTTGCATATCGCATTTTGATAGGGCTCTTTAAGGAAAACATATATAATGAGGAATAATAATTTTATTCGTCTATGAAAAATAGGTTATATTAGTATATAAGTATATAATATACATTTAATGTAAAATCCTGTTAAAAGACTATATTCAAAGGTTATTTTAAGAGCCAACTTGAATACCTGGGCGACCGAGCTTCGTTCAGTTCTAATAAATGTTTAGTTGTATTTTTTTTTAGTTTTGTGAAAATTTCGAACAAATTAAATATTGTCTTAAGACATTCATCAAGTTTTTACAATGTAACTTGCTCTGAACTAACTAAGAATTGTCTAATTTTAAACAATAGGCATTGTCATTTATTAATCTAAAATCTAAATCATATTTTTATTGGATAGCATCGAAAGAACCGTACGTCTCTGAAATTATATCAGTAACATTGCACTGAGCTGCATTATTCTGAAACAAGTGAACATTACGGAATATATTATTGTCTCGTTTATCCTTTATTGAAAAAGAACGAGACGTACGACTTGAGTGAGTACTGCTTTCAGTATAAATGTTTGTATCAAACCTGTTGGACAACCTCTAGTCACGACTGTGGGTTCAAATTTCGAGTAACTGAGCTCCGGAGACTAAATAAAGCGGTACAAGTCGAAGCCAGAGAAACGAGGAAAGCATTTTATTATTTAACTTAAGAGTAAATAATAACAACGTGTAACCTCTTTGGTAACCATTGAAGGGGTTCGTTGGTTATTTTTTTGCTTGCAGATTCAACATTTCATTTTTTAGCATGAAATGAGTTTTGAGCGTAAAAATTCTTTAAGTATAATGCTATATTATGCTATAATAATAGTGCAAATATTCAAACAGCTATTCCACATAGGCAATTGAAAGAAAATTAACTGAAATTTGTACTTTACTTATTTTAATAATAGTAAATATCTTTATTACACACACAAACGTATAAAAAAAGAAAAATCTTAGGAATGTGAATACACAAAAGCCATTCTTATCATTGCAGTTCCAGATAACCTGCATAAAGATGCTTGCAGGACAAATTATTCAAATATATAATTAAGAACACAATAACATGAGTATTTCAGCAGTATGTCACATTTATATTACAAGAACGGACCGAAAGATATATTAAGAAATGAAAAAAATACTTATTTTTAATTTGAATAGTTCAAGAAAATCAATTGGCCGCCATTAGTTAAATATATCTTTAAGACAACCACATTCATGCATTTGATAAGGCAGTATGCACATAGTGTGAACACGTATTTGTATTAATTATCCGAACACGGTAGTGTGAACATATTAGTCGGTAATTGCTTAATTTGTACAAATATGAAATACGGGTTTCGCCCGTGTTCATGTTTCGTTACATATCTATACGAAGTACAGGTTTCGTCCACTTGTTTCGTTCATATGTCCATTCAATATATATGCCAAAATTTGTATTGACCATCAACACCAAGTTCGTTCAACAGCAGCATATATATATAACTAATATGATTATTATATTTTTGTAAATAATTTCATTTATTGTTTTGTATTACTCCTGATCATCATATTGAATTAATTTGATTATATAAAATACATACGTTATAAGTATCTACTGTTCTTGAGATAACGCCATTATATTGCCGGAAGTGTTTAAAATTATTATGTTTAAGATTATATTTGTTACTGGCAGTTTTATAATATATAAAGAAAGAATAGATGCTGATATTTTATTGATATCAAATGAAAATAATATAGTTTGAACTTAAAATCCTGCGAGCAACAGTGCGTAAGTAACACGTCACTTACCCCCACCTGACGTGGGCCCCCGACCTGCGGCGACTCCCTACGACCAGGTGTAATAAAACATTGGGTCTTATTTATAAGAACATTTATTTCTCATCATTCGCACGTGCTTATGACTCAAGATTATAATTTAAATAGTTTTCTGGTATATTAACTTTAATTATTCAATGAATTTTAATAAATTACGACTGTCTTCATCTTTCGAATGTCAAATCAATAATGACAAAAAGAGAGAATCGGTGTCTAACTAAAAGCCGCTAAGCGACATATATAAGTAAGGCCCTTAATTAAAAATGTAACGTATAAATTTATTATATAATTTCATGTATAGTGTTACTAAACTTATGCAAAACTATAAATACTTACTATGAATCATATAACATATCGTTATATGTTCCTAAACCGGTTTGATGTTACCAAAAGCATTGTTTGCCTTGACGCCTAACATCAAATGTCAGATTGACACATAATCTTAACCGTTCTTATCGTATTATAAAACCCATTAAACCAAAATAATAACATGTGAAGTTTACGTCCGTTAAAGGAGCCTAGTCTGTATTTAAATTGTTTTTTATATATAAAACGAAGTTAAGCGTATTTTTTTTTATGACTAGATTTTTCGTTAATTTTACATCAAACACTTTTGCTTTTTACATGGGCGATCGAATTACAATAAAATTGCATGATAATTAAATCACGTCTATTTTTCCTTTTTATATAATGACGTAAAGGCTATTAACCTCTGTAGATACCTGTAACGTTTTGCTAAGTTCCTGCCCGCTGCTCATGATGTGGAGGAAGACTGTCGTAATCGGTCATTCAAGGCCTAAAAACATTAGGGAATCTTCCTGCTTATGTTATACTTCAATTTCTCGACTGTTTTTTTTTTCGGCGGTTTTTTGAAGGAGTTTTTATTTAACGACAAAATTTACATTCTTTTCCTTTTGACAAATCGGATGTCATTCAATCCGTAACTTTATTCTGCGTGATATTACTGAAACATTTAATTAATAAATTTTATTAATTTAATAATTTTTTAATTTGTATGTTAAAACAAATAAAGCTAAAGAAAAAAATATATTATGATGTCACGGTGTTCAAAAATATACCGAAAATATTGATATTTTTACTCTGTGATATTTTATGGTAAGAAAAAATTAGTTTTTAAAATTGTTTTTTATTAATGTTGAATAATTAATACACCGACATTAGGGTTAAAAAAATAATAAAGATAACATTAAAAGAGCCTCGTCTTGGTTTCTTAATTTAGTTAATTGACTGATTGATTTGAAAATTTCAAATATATTATTCCGCCAAATCAATAACAAATAAGGTCAGGCCAATACATATCTTTAATATGTCATAATTCAATAATCATTTAAAAAAACGTCAACAAAAGGCGAAGAAAAACCAATTATCTAATTCAAAGTATTGAATTCGATTTCTAACAACTAATCGATACTTAACCTTGTTTGTCATTATAAAAATGAATTGGTCGTTAAAATATTCTAGATCTTAAGTGGAGTTATTCCAAATTTTTATTGTGCTCCATTTTCCTAGGGTTATCTTAACGTCACAGACCACAGATACTTAAAGGCAATAAAAAATAACTACATTTTAATTTGCTTCACAATCTGTTATATATAGCCCATTTGTTTTGTTATCAAAGAATAAAAATACCGACTTTAAAAATTGCCTTATTATATATATATATATATATATATATATACGTGTTGTAAACTAAAAGTACTTTTAATGGTTTATTAAATAAAAAAAATAACGTCATATTTTTACACGCACAATACATCTGATTACATTTAACGTTTTCAAGCGATTAAAAAAGAGTAACAACTATAAATATACATCTGTCTCTTATCTACCCATATAAAATTAACTAGTGTAAGAGAGACGCTTTATGCTAAAACATTTACTATTATATGGAAGATCCTTGTATGAGTCACTTCTGTATTTGGATCGTAACGGCTGTCGACGGTTGGGGATTGGGAATTACTTGTTTATTAAACTTATTACTCACAGTTAGGTTAACTTAGTCAGTCAGTTAGTGAATTTAAAAACCCCTAATTCTCATTAAAGGATACTGAGAAATAATGAGTTTTTGACTACACTTATGACGTTAATAAGCTTTGATAATATTTAATATATATTTAATTCACTACCTACCTTTAATCTAAATTATATATCATATGTCGACAATCCACTGAACACCAGACATACCGCGTATTATCAGCACAAACTCACGTATTTAAAGCTTATAACTCATCACTTACGATATTCCATAAAAATAGGTATCTATAATATGAAGTATATCATATTATAATAAAATAATTTAAATTAAAAATCTACTACATAACCATTTTCAAATTGAATCAAACACCGCCTCAAATTAAAATCAATATATATTTTTATTATTTTATTAAAATAATTTTACTAGAGATGTTCGATGTTTAAGTTCGCATAACGATTATTTTATTGTTACAAAAAACCTCATGCCATATCTATGTTGTTAATGAAATTGCTTGCGACCATATTGATTCATCATATAAGCTATCAGTGATTCATTGTAACAATTTTTTTAAATCATATTATTTGATTAATGTCAAAAGTCAGGGTTTAATGTCAAATATCATAACATTCATATTGTCTCAGTATACGAGAAATTTAGCTGAATTTAACGCTGAACAATATGAAAAAGGTGTGATCATTTCGAATTATGTAGTAAGTAATTGAGCCAGCGTACTTCAATGCCAAGGAGATTAAAAAAACCTTAATCATGAAACAGTGAAAAAAAATATAGTTACTAATAACAAATGAAATGTCCAAAGCTTATACCAAATATACTTGGAGTATCCAAATCCAAAAGTTGTATTCAAGATCACATATAGCAATATTACGCAAATTGACTTTATGCCGTCGATGCCATATTGAATATAGGTATTATGTCATACAGAGTGTTTAGATCCTATAACAGTCTACAAAAAATATCACATCTTTTACCACCAAAAGTTAAAAGACTCGTATTTTGCTTTATATTATATACACATTTTTACACCGCACACATTTCAGCACCTATGACGTAATGTAATTTATGCTTTTTAACCTAATTTATGATTAATATAATTAAACAAGTTCTTCAGACGTCATAATAACAAATGCAACTCGCTTTATCCTAGCTTGCTTGCTAGCTGTAATAGCTAATTGAATTTTTAAAACTGGTTCGGGTTTCGAGTTCTCTGATCTCGAAAATGGATAGGTGAGTATTGTGGCTGCCATGCAAAGTAAAATGTTGCGAAGATTTTTTCTTGACTCTCGATTAAAACTATTGCCGACCAAAGAGCATTCCTAACTAATATTGAATTATAAATTAAGACTATGTCTATATTTTTTTAAATTTATTCATTCAAATTTTTAGGATATTAGAAAAAGCTACAAAATATTTTTTAGAAAAAATTTGAGTTAAAAATCTGTCCATTTATGATACGTGTAAGTATTACACAGATTATACAAATATTATATTATCATTAAAATATTTTGATTATGTTTAATTATTTTCCCAATTATAAAAACAGGTAGACAATCGTTGTTGTCTAATGGCTCAACCATTAACGTTTTTTTGGATCATTATCCATTAACAACAGTTTAGGCCGCCTTGAATTACTGCTTTGACCTTATGTAATGACCAGACCTTGTTATTACAAGAGAAAAAAACTGTATTTAAATATTTTTTTCCAGGTAAAACTAGTTTACTATTTTAAATTCAATGTTACGAAATTAAATTATATGAAAATAACAACACTAACTTTTACCTTTTATTTATATTAGGAAGTTTTAGAAGTAAAATAACATTGTTATTTGTATTAATAAAAACCTATTTCTATATTGTACAACTAACCTGACTGACCTACGACTGTAAATCAACTCTAAAACATCTTTATCTAGCTTACACAAATATATTTATATATTTTTTATTTATTGTCTGAACTAGATTATAACTTATAAAAACTCAACAGCTGGTAGGTCTTTGTACCGACACAGACTTACCACCTGTTTTTTTATAATTAGAAGATAAACAAGTGGATGAACTTCTTGTAACGATAATAATGTTCAGATGATTGTGCTCTAACACACTGGCAATAAGAATTATATTGTAGGTTTTTACCTTTCGATTACATTAAATTAAATAGAACAGATAATTAACCACTAATTAAAAAGTTTTTCTTTACCTTCAAGAACACTTAGACCAACTATTAGCGTATTACGAATATGTTGAATGAATCAAATAGCAGTCTTGGACAAGTTTAAGCGTTCTCATATTAACAATAAACAGCTTACGTTAAGAATTCCTTTTTATATACCAATAAAAAATTCCTGCACATCCTCCCATTCACAACTCAGGTAAAGACGGATACTCACGACAGTGGGTACGTGTCCCGTTTAGTCTCAGAATAAAAAAAAACACTAGAAATGGCATAAAAAACAAACATTCTCAAAACAAAAAAGATACAAAAGTTACATCCCAATAAAAACAAAAACATCAATATAATTAAAAACTAGTTTTCGCTTGTGAGGTTTGGACAAGGTGTTAAGTATCCTATGTCCTTTACTGTATCAATGTGTCTCACAATTTTAAAGATCATCGGTTAAGTAGTTATGAAGTGAAAGCGTAACAAACAAACAAACTCACTTTCGCATTTATAATTTTAGTTAGAATCGTATTAAGTATTGAGAAACAAAGAACATTGAATGGTGGCAAATAATGTACTGGTTTTTTCGTAACAAGGCTTGCAAATATAAACAACGAACAGTGTGTGTTTATGAACAGTAAACATTGCTTATTTACCTGTCAGTATAAATTTGCACTGACATTTCAAAAAATATTAAATCGTATTTAAAAACATATAATAATTTGAACAGTTTATTTACCGTTTTGAATTCTCGAAATAGATCAAATACCAATATATATATTTAGTTTTACGATTCATTTGCAGTACCGCGACTAATAGTGTTCAACAAGAATGCAACCATTGAAAAAAGTAAATACATGTAATTAGATAAATAAAAGTTCTTATCAAACAATAACTATTTATATTTTTACATGTCACGTGTAAATAATTTTTAAGTTTTATTTGATACCAATTCTCGTACAAAACGTGTTCTAAGTCTAAAAAAATATGCGAAGCTCTTTATTTAAAGATAATAAACCCCGTTGAACTCTCGTCAGTTTCCCTTGGAAATATTTATGTCATTTGCATGTGATTCAAGATGCATGAGACGACATGATTTTATGCGTTTTCATTTCTAATCAAATGCACATTAGCTTGAAGTTTTCTTTTGATTAACCATTGCAAACAATTTTATTTCGTTTTAAAGGCCATCAATAAAACAACGATGAAATAGTATTTTTTTTTTTGTTATCAGCTTAATTCTACGCTTGCAAATATTGTTTTTTATCATTAAGTATTTAGGCTATAAGATTAAACCAATCAATAGGAATCTATTGAAATATGACTTAACGTATCAAACATTTTTAAAACACATTCTAAAGAGTGTAATATTTAAAAAATAATTATCATTTATCATACTAAAACACAAACACGACAGCAATACTTGCAACTTGTGTTGCCAGTCAAAATATAATCCAAGGCAAAGGAAGTTCATCCGATAACATGTGCTGTCACAGTCCAGTGCTCGCCCCACTTGTATGAACCACTTCCCTTAACCTTTCCACTTGAATCCGTGAAACTTTCTTATTTTACATCAACATGTTGCTATTATAGACGATAATTTATATATATATTTTTATCTATAAATGTGACATGTATATTCTTACAAAAAGCACTGGCTTTTCGGAGAAATAACACTCATTCACCACGTGGCCAAATCTACTAATTTATATCGGATGAGTTATCGATTCTATACCGATCCAACTTTGACTATTCAGAAATAAACCTCAGCTGAATCCTAGCTGAGGAACAAAGCTACTAATAACAAATGATTTATAACGGTTACGATAAGTTCCCGATACTATTCCGATCCAACTTCAACCAAACCATAACCGGATCGGATGGATAGTAGAACAGGAAAACATCAACGATTACGTTTCGTTACGATCATGCCATTTAAAATGTTATACTTCGTGCCAATAATTAATCACCATTCAAGCCAAACTCTTGTACTCATCGATACAAAGTATTAATGTTTGACGGTGAGTAACCGACGCATAGGTGGCTTCCACCCAAACGGGACTGCACATAATCAATGAAATTAAAACTATTTTATATTATTTTTATTTACATTATTTAATACAGAAAAAAATAACATTCGGACACTATAAGTTTGATAAATGAGTTTTTATATTTAATATCCTTGAGCAACTTAGAGAATTACTTTAAAAGAAAAAAATATATTCTTGATCAAAATTTAATGAAGTCAGTTAGTATTACTTACATGAAATAAATAATAAACCGACTATTATTTTGATATAATTAGCATGGTCAGTATTTTTAATAAATAAGCGTTTTTCGCTATATCACGCTTTTGCTAAAATAATGTCAATGGTGCAACATAGAAAAGTAGATCGTACGATTAGCTAGAAATTCTAGTTTCAACTAACGCCTACAGCTAAGTTCGATTTAATAAAAAAAACAGTCAGCAAATATACAATGACAAATTTTAATTATAATTTTTGATTGAATATCTGTTCCGACGTTTTGAATCGATGTCGATTGAGCATTTGATCAACTGAAATCCAACATATGAAACCGCTAAATCAGGAACCGTGTGGTCATAATGATAATCATCATCAGATGATGTCCTCCTGATAGATCCCGACCGATCGACCTCGGTGGCCCTACACCAACAGTGCAGAATTTATAAGAATACATACCAAGCGGAAATCCCACATGACTGGAAAGAATTCAAGCTCAAGACCAGCGGCTTTACGTACTTTCCGAGACTCGAGAATACAAGTACTGCTAACTTCCTAAATCTGAACTGACTGAGAACTATTAATGAAAAAAAAAAATTTTTTAACAGAATCCTAGAATTCCTAGAATAAGACCTGAGGTTTGAACTCAGGACTTCAGAATTGGCTGGTATATAAACTAACCAATAGACTAATGCGGTAGAGGTAGTGCTAAACGATCTGTAAACTTTACGCAGACGATCCGAATTATGTCTAGCATTCATAACAATATAAAGTAATTTACGTAAATGCGGAAATACAAATGAAGGAAAGCGAATTAGTCCAGAATAATCTATTTAATATATTTATCTCCGTTACACACAATGTTAACCAAAAATATTTATCTCATAATATCGACGAGATCTTAGAAATATCGAGATAAATAGAATTTAAGACCATTGAAAGCGCAGACTTGTTGACATTATGCGGAAACCAACATTTTTCTGCGAATCTATAAATTATTCAAGACAATGCCATTAATGGAATTATTCATCTCTCACGAACGCATTATGCATTGATTAATCTCAACAAAAGGGCCTTTTGTTCAACTAAACAGACGAATGAATATTTTTAAAACATACCTGAAAATAACGTATTTCTCAAATAACATATAACAAAACATCATAATATATTCAGTAATAGGCCTTGTGCTGGGCAAGGTGGAGGTGGAATAAGCTCCAAAACTTTTCCACAAAAAGAAGCCCAGCAGTGGGACATTTACCGGCTGTTACTTTTTTTTAAAATTTCAAGGAACATGAGTACTTTATTTAACTATTTACATACATATACCTCCCGACTTGTGATGGCTCGAATATATAGCCACTTAAGTCCATTCAATTCCCGCGTCGGGCAATAACAGGTTACCTATTTGGTTTTCTAATGAGAAAATACGTAGGTGTATGAGGTATAATTATCAGAATAAATAATATGACAATATTTTTTCATAATGAAATTTAAAAAAAATTAAATTATCTGTTTCAAGTTCCTTTTATTATTATATATGTATTTATACAAATTTGATATCTGATCGAATTGTAAGCGTAGCGCAACCTATATGAAGGATAGCTTAGACACAATACGTAATATAACACCTTATTAATTTTCTTATAAGATATCAAGGTAAGTGAGGTATGAACGTCAATAGAGGACAAAGGCCTCACGTCGCTTGAATCAGAGCGTAACCTATCATGCCCTACTGTGTTAACGGACGAGTGCTTTTTAAGATCTTTAGAACATATAGGTTTCTAAGTGAAGACTCATTTTCCTGATTTGTCGTTATTAAAAACAGTTGCAAAGTTTTTTTTTTTAAAATCAAATAATTCGACAAACAAATAGCCCATATCGGTAGTGTGAAAAATATATGTATAATGTATGTACTGAAAGATGTACTAATATAAGGTTTGCATTTAAGATGTTACTTCCTTTGTTGACCTCTTATTTTATTGACTGAAAGTCAATCTCCTGAAAAACTGTCTCCTGAGTGTCATAGTGCGAGACCCAGCAGCTTGGACTGTGCACTGATATTTCAGTCATTTATTCTTTTATATACATATATAAATAGTTAAGTAATTTGCAGAAGTTCTTAGTGTTATTTGATTTAGGATATAATTAATAGTAAAAAAGGTCTTCCAGATTTTATATCCAATGGTTTAAATAAACAAAAGAAATCAATTTTTTTCAATCCAAGGGGTTAGCAAGCTATATGGTATATAACTTGGTAATTTAGGGAGTAGTATAAAAAAATACAACCTAAAGGCAGAAGTGAAACGTCAGAAACTTTTAATTCTCTGACCTCATACGTAGAAACGTTGCAAACAAATGCGACCTTCAAATTTTACGCTCATCGCTCCCTAAGCAGTTTTCCGTAAAAAAAAAGCGTAATAAAATGTATTTACATTAAACAAAGCTTTAAAGACGTTTCCTTCCTACATTCTAAAATCATAATTCATACATTTTATATTTTATTATAAAACGGCAAGGCTGTTTTATTGGAAAATATTCTCTTCAATCGTTTTAGTAGCGAATCTTTTTATTTTACGTAACCATAAAATATTTTATTTAAGCATAGTTTCTATTTTTATTTATCAGCCAAAACTTCAAAACATGTGTACACATGGCAACATACGTGCGCGTTTTCTTACAATGAACATAAAGGCAAATCGAACTAAACTTGTGCTTCAACGTACATCAAGGGATCATAATCAGACGCAATTCCGAGTATCCAGCGATAACTGAGCTTACCTGCGCTTTGCCCTCTCTCTGTATAACCCTACCGAGTTAAAAAGTATGCGCTTTTGCAAAAACACTCCACTCATTCACTAAAAACTGAAATGAAGAATGAAGATTTATTTTAATTAAAACAAATTAAAGATGAAGCAATTATTTGCTGCAAAAGATTTATATGTGAATTCCAGATTAATAACGTAAATAGTCTTTGATTTTTGGACCAATAAGGCATCAAACAAACGGACGAAATAAGAAATAAATATGACAATCGATTTATTAAATAATATTCTCGTTTATTGAAGCTCGTTCTTTTTCATTTTTGTATCTCAATTCATTCCCTTTATTGTTGAAATTACATACAATATACTTGCTTCGTATAAAGAACTGTTTAGTTATTATTCATTTATTAGTTAAATTTAAAATAAAGCACAAATTTTAACCACATTGTATGAATAATTTAGTATGATTTTTTCTTGTTCGCTTAATAAACATACAGCCTATAAAATAATCCGGTTTAACCTTCTAATTAATTACTTTCTTTGTTTCATTCGCATAAAAACTAGATACCTATATGCTTATAAAACTATGCACATAATATGCACATTCAATAAAAAAAGTTTGAATATTTACATTTCTTAATTATTACAACAATATAAATAATATGAAACATATTTTGGCAAAATTTGTATATGTATAGCGGAAGTTGTTATAAATAATACTTTTTAACCGGAAAATAATCATTGAGTACAATGAAACATAGCAATCAGTTTATTTGTCCTTGCTTTAGAAATAGATTTTAGATCGGTTCTTATTATATGAAATCACTTTACTATCACTATCCCGAAACAATTACCTATATCTTAACAAAAAAAAACAGCAAATTGTTTAATTGCAATGGAAAAATCAATATACAATATACAAATAAGTATAAACCAATTTGTGCTTTCTGTAGGTTTTCGTTTACAACTGCACAGAAAGTATATATATACAATTGATTCGGATTGTATAATAAATAATCTGTATATGTTTAGATAGAAAATATCTATGTAAATAAACTATTTATTAGAGTAATATGTGAAAAGACTGCATAGTACAAAATGATAGCAACAAAAATATAATATTCACTTATAATTGTAAAATCCTTATAAATAATGAATCATACGCGCAAAATGATTTAAAATTTAGCTGAACACGAGACGCGGAAAAAGGTTAGTACCTCAATGACGCAGCGTACCTTCCCAACTCAGGCGGGTTACGACGCCGGTGGGCGGGCGCACGCGACCGGGCGCCACTCGCGCGCGCACCGCGGACCAAGCCGCTTCGAATTTCGAACGTTATAAACGTTAACGTTATTGCAATTATTTTTTCATTTTTTTGTGCTAGTGTATGGAACTTAAAGGATTTTTGTGCCAGTATTTTGTGTTCCTTACTAAAACAGGTTAGTTATATGTTAAATATATCTTTATTTTCTATTGTAGTCGTCGATTTGTGCAGGATGGACAGAAATTTGAATTATAAAGGATTTTAAACGGTTTCGTCAGGTGTAATGAATTTATGTAAGCTTCAACATTAAACATAAATATTTTTATAAAAATTAGTTAGTGCTTTTATTTATTTAAATTTATTAATTAACATCGTATTTAGGTAGTTTAATTTATTGGACTAAAGATACAAAAAAGCACTGTATTTTGACTTTTATATATTATCTCCCAGTATTTTTATTTTATCATTTATTATTTATTTAAAAGCTTAATATTTTCTAATATATAATATAACTCGTTTTAGAGGTTTCGGTATGTTAGAAGGACAATTGTCTTAAGGAAAGACATCAACGAGTTCTTTCATTCGAATTGGTTACACCATAGCAACTTAAATTTAATTCTATCGCTTCATTTATTACATCCAAATGTTTTAAGTAGGTTTTTATCGAACAACTTACAACTTTTTTAAGTTTATGGTTATTTTATTCAATTAATTTAAAGTTATTACACCAATATAATTTAATTATAATTATTTCTAAAAATCGTTTTATCATTGTTTTTATAAAGCTTCGAACATTTTATGGCATTATGAAACGGACAAGTCATTAGAGAATCCATAATATATTCCATATGGTAAGTTTAACCGACGCTCTCTTCACATATTGGTTATTTACTTAATCAAAGTGTTTTAGAAACCAACCACTCGTTTGCATATCATTTACATTGACAGTTAATACATTTTGCAATTATTGATATAAATTTTATATAAATTGTTGCTTAAAATAAAAATTACACTAAAATTAAAACATAAATTGTTATTATCGTTTTGAAACTTCAAGGATTTTATTACGTTGTGTTAAATTAATTTATAATCTGTATTTTTTTTTATTTTAAACAATAATGCTACGGAATAAATGATTATGAACGAGTTTCGAAATATAGTTTTGAAATAACTTAAATAATATCTAAATTTTTCGATATAATATATAGTATGGCGTTCTAGGAAGCACCTACATGACATAATATATCATTATTTATTACTATATCTCCATGTTCTACACTTCTATAGAATACGCAATATTTTGTACTAAATCTCGCCCTTAAAAATAATAAAAGTACTTCGTGACCATTCAATCCGTTTCTTGATATACATATGTAACTATTGCAAACGTTAAATTCAATGTAATTTAAAATAATTTAACTAAACTTACACAATAATGTATTTTATAGAACGTGTTGTGTACGTTGTTTCAAAATTCGCGTTTTTTCGTTATGTTTATAATAACATTTTAATAATTATATTAATTATATTATTTATACCAATACCCAGATGGGTATCACCCATATATATAACGCATTTACCACCAAAGAGTAATACTTAGCATTGTGGTATTCTGGTTGGAAGTGTGAGTGAACCAGTGTCACTACAATCACAAATGTCATTTGCCGGTCAGCCTATATATTAAAAAAAATGTATGTACAATAAAATTGAATTAAATGATAGTTTATTTAAGTTAACTTTAACACAGTACTTACGTAATGGGAATATACCACCGGTTGTGATTGCTAATAAAAATTATCAATCCTTATAATTGTCACTCGTACTAAAATAAAAATAACATAAAAAACCTTTTTATTTTGGGTTTTGCGTTTAACCACAATCACACTGATGGTTAATGTTTATGCGATAAAGGATGAAACGCACTTGCCCATAAAATAAGATCGATTACTCTCGAGCTAAAGATACCTCGTTTAAATATTGATTGATAAAAAATACAATCCATAAACTTTAATTGTAATACTGCCCAAAAATAAAAACATGAAAACACATTAAAAAAAAAACTATCAAACTCAGTAATAGAATACACCAAAGCCACGGACAACCCACCTGCGGAGCCTACAGGCACAAAATTATTTGATATATATTGATTATTATTAACCGGAGGCCAAAAGGTCAAAAGACTGTCCACACTCCACACTAACTTGGCCGTTCACATCAGAAATTAGGAAGCATTGTTATTAATATGTGATTATTATATTATTTTATCGTAAGAAAAACTCATTCCTCGAGCTCGTTATGTAACTTTATAATGTACTTTTTTATAATCATATAAAAGTTAAGACAATTTCGTAACATCGATTAATTTGCTTTTTGATTATGACTCGAATATAACGTGACCTATCAGCACGGTCTTACAAGAACTCTTACGTGACATCGCGTTTACGTGATTATTTAATAATATAAACAACCTTATTTATGTCCATTACTATATACTTCACTTATTCTTATTGTATATATCTTATACGGATAATACATAAAGAAAGATAACAAAAAATATTGCGAATAAACCTGGCGATAAAGTTTCTGTAATTTTTTTTATAATCCATAAATATAAAAATAAATTTATAATCTGTGTTTTAAAATAAGTAATTATTGCAATATACAGATAAACATTTCGATTAATTAATTATTTTGATAAAATTTCCAATTGTATAAATAAATATAATATTAGAGTTCAAAATATTTTTAACTAGTATCATACAATTGTAATTATAAATATTATGAAAATAAGTAGAAATACTATGAAATATATTAATTTTATCGAAGTAAGCGGTCTGAAGACACTAACATCATGGTGGAATCTGTTTTAATGTATTAAACCTTCTTCTTAAAGTTGTTTTAATTAATAAAAGAGAAGGCATTTCCCAGCTGTGGTACATTACTATTACGAGCTACTATTCCAGTTTAAATTCGACAACATAATGTTTTGCGAAAGCAGCTAAACATCTACTAGTGACAGTATGACAATTGACAGTATATAACAGAGCCGAAATATCTTTAAAAAAACCTAATTAAAAAAAATAAACTTTCTTGAAACTATTAACAACAATACAACACAATTTACAATTCAATCAAAAAAAATATCACGGAAAAAAATTTTAAACAATTGGAGAGCCCATTCCCGCGTCCACCGTAACATGCAAACCAAAACCGTTTTTTTTTTCTTCCATTGTTATAACATATATATATTATATTATTCGCTCTGTGTCAAAGCAAGATTTCCCATAAAAATAAGAACTGGTTTAGAGTTCAAGCTACTTTTGACCTTGTGTGAATTTTGGGGCCGAATTGGGATAAAATAAACATTAACATAGTATTATATATGTGAAGTTGGCAAGACCATTATGAAACTTTAAAATGCCAATTTTAATATTTGCGTTTATAATTCATCTCGTGCTTGGATGAAACCTGTATGTTTTGATGCACAACGGTCACATATACGCTGGAATAAGCTACTAACCTTCTCCTCAAAAAGGAGCCTTACTTTACTGTAATATTACATAAAAAAACCTTATACAATAATAAGCTCTTCTTCCTAAAATGACTCGACAAATACTCATTATTTCACCAAAAAATGTCGATTGCGTGCTTCAAAAAAATATTTCACAAAAAGCTAACTGATTACAAATCGATAAACCGAATCGATTAATTTTATATCGATTTCAAAAATAAATGACAAGCGAAAACGGTTTTTTTAGATCTTTAAGTAATTGTAAAAAAATGAACTAAGCTTAAGAATGAAACCTATTAACTATAATTTATTTTTAATGGTGTTCATAGGAATGGCCGAAAATAGATGGATGCCGATTAGTTACAACATCATGCGTCACCCTCAAAAGGAATTTCCTGTATCGATAAAACAAAAAGTCAGTCTGATACACTCACAGTCACCAAGGCAGTAGACAATATTATGCTATTCATAGAGTAAACAATTCGTAAATCGTTTCTATATTAGTTTGGCTCAACTATTTGTGCCTTTAAAGAACAAATTAAACTGTAAAAAGTTTAAATACCTCCTTAATTATACGACATTCGATTAATTTTGTCATTTACAGAGAAAGAGGTCGCTACGTTCTAAAAACATTTATTTACTAACATTGCAAATACATTTGTTTAATGGAAACTTTCGTTGTGGGAAGAGGATATTAATATAAATCTTTGCAATGTTAGAGCAGGACGGGGAATACGCATGTTTGGCTGGTAGGAGTGGTGCAGTATGCGTTTTTGCCGCGGCATTCTGCACCTTCAGTCTTGGTCTAAGTCATGGACTTGGAAATGATAAACACCTATACATTACATAACTGGACAAATAACATGAGAGGCGTAAATTGTAATATATTTACAAGTAGCGCAATCAAATCTGGGCGACCTGAAGTATTTGATGATAATCAATCGAAACATAATACATTGCCATTTAGCAGTTTTTCTATTCTAAAAACAAAATGATTCAGTTGCGGTTCGGTCGAAGGTGGAGCGGAATAGAATTTGTTATAAATTAGTAGAATTTATTATTTCTAACTGTTATGGTTTCACTTATTTATTTATTTAGTCTTTATTGCACGCAATATACAAAAATACATGCAAAGGCGGCCTTATCACTTTACAGTGATCTCTTCCAGGCAACCTATACTAATTACGAAGGACAAACATCAGGGGTGTGCACTTACAAATAACTTACAGTCGCGCCCGCTAAAATTCGTAATCTAGAAAAAATATTTCGAGCATTCCTTACTAAATTATGTAATCGAAACCGGAACAGTGAGTAACAATAGTGTTTTTTTTTTTTTAAACCGCTTCCGCCTCCTTCTTACGGACTAGCGTTAGACAAAAGCGCCCGCTCGTTGTCCTTCGCGCGACCGGTCCGCGCCGCTTACTTTCGCAGGCTAATTCGAACAACGCTCACTTCTGCAAGCACTATTAACTTCGCTAATGATTGATTGGTCAACTGAATGCTTATGAATTTTGAATATGAGAAAAAAAACAAATTGAATAAAACACCCAGTATTACGTTTTCAATAAAATTCGAGCTATGTTCGTTATTAATTAGGTCTGCTTATAGAAACAATTAAAATATTAATTCAATTAAAGAAATAAAACATACACTCAAAAATGAGATAATTTCAAACCTTACAAATCATTTGTGGATATATTAACAAAAAGAATAAAAAATGTCAGATTACAAACTCGACCGCCGACCATGACGAAATTTGATATTTAATGTCATATAGATTCCATGTTGGATTAATTTGTAATACATAGAACTCTTCAAATATAAAGATTGATTTATAATCAATTCATAGTTTAAACACGTGTTGTCGTTACATAAGCATTCATAGGACACTGGTCAAATCGTAAAGAACTCGATTAAGTATTGAATACATACATACGCTGCGCATCTCGACCACTTGTTTGCATGTTGATGACTGTCACAACACACAGCACATACGTTTCGTTTTGCGTCTTACAAATGACTATAGATTACAACTTATAGTCTTGAGACTTGGTTTTTCCTATGATCGAAGCGTGATCAACAGGATCACGAAACATTCTCAGCACTTCACATCAAGTATCAAAAAAACTATGATATTATTAAGTCATACGTTTACAATATAAATTTTTTTTTAATTGTGTAATATGAAAAAAATATCATCATTATAGGCAAAAGATATAAAATATCATTTAAATTGTTTCATTCGTTTTTGGATTTAAGTAACAATACCTAGATCACAAATATAATTTAAAAAAATACGCATCTTTTTTTTAAAACTATACATACAGAAGCTATGGAAAGTGAATTTTCGTTTATTACATAACCTATGTCAGGTGGTACGACAGCACCAGTTCGATTCTTTGAGGTCAGTGTGAAATTGACATTTACAAATCAATTTGTCTTGTTACGTATACACACATGTGGTTAACTTTGATTTTGTATAATTACGTAGACTTTTGTGGCTAAATTTCATTCGTAATTGAAATTTCAAATTAAGTCCGCGTTCTCGGTATAATATAAAACGTAGTTGATGTAAACTGGATTTGATTTAAAAATGTCAAATGTCAAAAAAAAGCAAGCAGACTCTCACAGCACCTTTTAAGATTTTATAAGATTACATTAATTGTACTGTCATCACCGGTTCGGAATGTTACTTCTTTGAACGTTAAATCATTAATAAAGTTAATGATCTAATTATTAAATATGATAATTTAACAACCTATAATAAAAAAATATTGGAAAATGACCGTTCGAACATAATTTTTAATCTAAAACATGAAATAAAACTAAAAACTTTAATAAAGGCAAATAGATCGAAACTCACCGCTGAAAGCGGTGTGAAATGTCAAAAAATGATATCCAACACTGACTATAATAATCATAATATTTCAAGAAATACATTCATCAAAATAGTATATCACCATAAGTCGGTTGTCAACATTTCACGGGTGAGTAATGAAGTGAGTTTTTACAAATAGCACTGCAGCTAGCGACGGTTGCGATTAGTATATAAATATGCTAGATATAAGGACATAACAAGATTCGTAAAAAAGTAGCTCATTAGAACATACTACGTGGTCGATAAACAAGTTTCGATTTTGATTAATCTGACATAAATATGCATAAATCAGATAGCTTTATGTAACAACCGGTATTGAAATTTCGTTAAAACATGTCATACAACACTAATAATATTTTAAATTCGCTTTATATCGGTTATTATTTCTCATTGCGTAATTCGCGTGATCTTGAACCAATTTCGTAGTAATATAATAAATGCTAAATCTTAATTAAACATTTACATCCTCACTTATAAACGTTGCCTAGTGGCTGTTTAGTTAAACACTCTTTCACTCTTTCTGTCATTATTGATTTGACATTCGAAAGAAGAAGACACATCATCGTTTAACTGATCCCCCGCAAAAAAAAAAAACATTTGTAAGTAAGACCGTATGTGTTACTTTTATTGCGGTCAAAGATGACGTAATAAAATTGGATTTGGAATGACAGTTAATGGTTAGGTAAATAATGCTATTAGTACTTTTTATTATTTAATGCTTATTGCTAAACTTTAACGATGCTCAAAGGCGCGCTGTAAGAACTTCATAATCAATTCTTCAAAGTTCTCACGTAGATAATAAAACTAATGAAGAAAACACAAGATAATAGTTAATACTTAAATTATTTCATTCAATGACTTGAAGATAAATTAAACTTTTAATATATATAGAATATATGAATAAAAATGATTCAGATGTCCGAACATAAATTTAATATTAGGCATATTACTGGTTACCACGCGGAGTATCTCAGTTATGAATAACAAATTAATATTAACAACGTGCGTTTTCCTTACAAACAATTTTAATGTAAAACAGTTAGACATAGATTAAAAATATTTATTTAAAAAACACAATCACTTACGATGTAAAATTATATTAAAATTATTATTTAGTTACGTTCGACATATTAAATAAGACATAAGTGCACACATCGAAAAGATTTTTAAAGTGTATGATTTGAATAACTATTCAAATTAAATAGTATGTGTGTGTCAATATACTTAACTCGTGTGCACAATCTGTTGACAGTTTTTTGTTGATCGTGTGATGTGATCACAGTACGCTAATCTATTGAAAAAAAGTAGCTGATCACGACTGTTATATTGCGCATAAGGTCACATTGGTTGTAGTTTCGAATTTAGATTTTTCGAAGCAAAAGAAACTATTGTATTTTTTATCAATATAACTAGATCTGGAAAATATATATATATATATATAGATAACCAGGAAAATATATATATCCACGTTCAAACGGGTTTCAAATATAGTACTTTATTTAGAAACCAGCTTCAATGACTCCTATACCAATTTGTTGGCAACATTTTATATTTACTAGTGTTATTTATTAGACGTATTACATATTAGTATTCGTATCTAACTAATTACGATCGTGATTACATTCGATTAGGATTAGAACCGATGAATACATGTTGTTTCCGATTACAATTATTGCAAACTGTTTATTATTATTTATCGAATATTAATTTTTTTTATTTTTTTATTTCAGTCAGTAAAAGTGCCATCAGTGTCAGTGAGCGTGACCTGTGATGTGCAACGAACATTTCGAACGATCGATTGACATAAATTAATCGATTAACTGTTAAACGAATAATTAATCGAGTTTTTAATTACAAAATGTGCTACAGCGGTTATTAGAATTGGGAAATAAAACGCGTAGTGTACTTTGCAAGAAACTAAGTGACATTGACTAAGTGTGCAGTGAAGTGTTTATTATTGGGCAGCGCTCAACACTTGACCGTCTTATTCTTGGTAAGAATCATCTTTTATTATTTATTCTATAACACTAAATAAATTAATAAATATAAGCATATATAATGCTATATAAATGCATAGGTAATATAATATAATAACAGATTAAAATAACGTGCTTCGTTGAATAAAACATTCGTTACATATCTCATAAATCAAAAAGTTTATTACGATACATTTGTAACGATGATGAAATTGTCATAAAATAAATTAAAACGAATGCAAGAGACAAGTGTCCATGACGTTCTTAAAAAATCACAGTAATAGCTTACAAATGTAAGTAAGTAAGCCATTTAACGATTAAAAGTAGGCATATAAGGATTATTTCTGTAAAGTAGAATTAACTTTCCTCTTTTGACATGTGGTATTTTTTAATCTGTATCCGAAAGAACGAGTTAATGTCTTATAACATAATAATCTCTAAAATAATGGATTTATTTGTCAATAGTGGATGACATAAATTAAAGCTCCCGTTTTATATTATATTTCTTTATATAATGAATCATTCATTGACAACATAAATGCACGTCTGAAGTTGCCAAACTGTAACTATAAAGCAGAACGAAAAACTTAACAAAATATCATGTGATGCGGAAACTACAGAGTACATTCGAGCGTAGTTTAAAATTTCAAGTGATTGTGTAATAGAATATGTATAATCTATACATTATACATAATTATATGACAAATAATTGTAAGCAGCTTATTATAATATTTTTATAAATAATGAACTAAATCTATGTGTTTGTTATGGCAACACTAATATAAGTATGAAACTTAAAAAAGCTGAGCCTTTAGAAGTTGTATACCCTTGAAAATGATAAGCTGTTTGTTTCTATAATAAAATGAAATATGAAGTGAATATTAAAAGAATATTAAATGGACGTATAGATCGGAAAAGTACGAGAAGAAAAAAGACAAAATACAATTTTTTTTAAAACAAGGTTTTAAAACTTATAACGGAGCTGTCTGCACAACCTTCTATATTTAGAGATGAATTATAATCCTATACTAAGGCTATCCTCAATCATTATCGTTTAACGTAAGTTCTTATAAGAAAATAAACTAATAAAAAGAATACACGTAGGACCGGATGTAATGCTCATTTAGAAAATAACACAAAGCATTTTTCATATAATACAACCTATATTAAATGTCAGCGAAACAATTCATTAAAACTAAGACATATTGCAAACTCATTGTTTCGATCAATGTCAACAGATACGAATATGTTGAATATTACTGATATAGGAAGTAAACTATAATAACGGTTACATTCCAATATATAATAAATGAATATAATAATCGTCAACTACAAGGCAAGTACAAAGGGTTCTTATAAGTGAAGAATGTCTTGCAAGATCTTGCAATCATAAGTATATAATCTAATATATTTTATATGACAGAAGAGTGATTTAATTATATACATATATATGATCAAAACTTTATTATACATGACACTATACTAATGGCAATAATACCTGGTAGGTATTATTTAGGTATAAAGTTGGTTATTGATGATTAACTTTGGGATCTCATCATCATGATGTGGATGTTCCGGTCATTGCTGGCAAATGTTCCTACCACGTTATTGTGAAGGTCATATTGAACAATTTGCTTTTTACGGACTTTGATTTATGTAATCACTTTGTATAATTTACTAATGCTCAAATATCACATTTTTTTTATTTGTTATCTTTGCAAGTTACTTATAAAAAAATCTTTTAAATATAAATTTTATTTAGTTTTATTACTTTAGGAAATCAAACTGGATTCATAACATCAATGTCGTTACATTAAGATGAAACGACCGTTCCGGTCGACGTTGCTATTTTGCCCTTGTATACAATCATCAAGGCCAAGGACAGGAGAATCATTCTTGGATAAATTCAGTCGCAAAATCATCCGTAACGATTTTTTTGTATATTATAATTTAATAATAGTTTTATGATATACCATTAATAAAAAAAAAAATATTTTTTTATGAAAATTGGCAGATATTTCGTCTACTGCCTATGTACCATTTTGTTTTAATCAACGTAACCAAATTATGGCGACTAGGCATATTGCTTATGGATCATAGTTATTTGTTACGAATCACTTTTTATTTATAGGTATTGTTGATCGGGAGATGAGAAATCATCGTTGATTCCCATACATGACATATACAAATTATATATTTATAGTATACATACATATTGTCATAATATTTTCATGCTTGCGTTCCTCAAGCTTGTAATTATCTGGCATGCCCTTCACAGCAGAAATCATTATTATTTGATGGCAAAAAACCGATTCGATTCTGTTACCCAGAAACCCAACGTAAGCAGGTGCATGCAGGTGCTACTTATCAACAGCATACAATGAAATTTGGCCCCAGTGTATAATATTAGTTAAACTCAACCTAAGATATAGGCAGCCAACCGCCAATTCAAATCAGTCCAGGGGTATAGCCGTAAAAGCATAACAGACAGAGTCGCTTACGTTAATAATATTAGTGTACATATATTTATCTATTTTTTGTGTAATATATTCCTAAATGACCTTTGATCGTTGTCAAGGTCAAACGTAAAAGCAATTTTACTGTCACGCGGCTTGCATAGGAAAATCATTCCTATATAATTTGTCATGCGCCGCAGGTTACATGTTACGCGACATTTTTTACATTGTAATAACATGGGCCTAGAAGTTATTATGTAATTACCTTCGATCTGTCCACTTCTTTGATATTAAACAAGAGCATGAAATTCACGCTTGTCACGTTAAAAGTCTAAATTTAAAGCGGGTGGAACTGCTAACTTCAGCTACTTATATATAATATTTTCATATACATTCTCCGACACGCATCTTTTTGTATAAGTTTTACGTTTATTGGCTTAGTATTGTTTTCAATTATACATGAAGAAAACGTCTCCTCATTTATTAGTAGTTTTCGTACTATCCTTTTTTTTGACGTATCTATAAATTTCTTGATTGTATATGAAAAACTATGCGAGTATTAGTTCATTTTGTTTCCCAACTTCATTTTTTTATTTGCACAAATACTCAACAAAATAAATTATGCAAAGGTAGACAAATCTCAAAGGGCTCTTTCGGTCAACCCCAGTTTGAACAGAGAATATTTGGAGCTGGAATGATTCAAAATAAATCAAATAACGCCACATTATGTATTAATTAATATTAAGCAATTGTCGTAAAAAATATGCAATTGAATTAAACGCAATTTATAAGAATTTACATTAATAAACGAGTCGGATAATTACATAAGATATTAAGTTTATTATTTTTGTACCTAATTAGAAGATAAAATACATGACACAACGAATTCCATTACCAGGTTTGTTCATAATTTGGCAATGTCAGCGCAATATTTAAGCACATAAAGTTAGAAAACTTATGTTCTTGTGACATTGCTATTGAGCGTATGCCAATATTTGGTCAACTTGACTTTTCACTTTTTCGAACAGCTTTCGAATTTTTTCATGTATTACTAAATTTTATTAGACACTAATTATTGCCCGCGGCTTCGTCCGATTATGACAGGGAGAGGTGTTAGGTTCCCTAAGTGCTTTTTTGTACCTCTAATAATGTGTATGCAAAATTTCATCATGATCGACTTAGTAGTTTAGACGTAAAAACGTAAAAAACAAACAAAACTCACTTTCGCATTTATAACATTAGTAAGGATGTCAAGTACTCAACAATTTTTTTTGTCACACACCAATTTGTATATTATAAAATAATTCTAATGTTACGAATCTAAGGTGGTCCTTCGTACTTGTAGTTGTAATCAATATTCCAAGCTTACTCAATAGCTTAATCAGCTAATACCTCACTCAATACTCCAAGAGTAATACTCCCTCCCGATCTCAACGGCGTCCTAAGCCGAGGTCCGGCCTCACAGGAGGCACCCTTAGGACGCCCGTCTCTCTTGAGCCCTGTGTGGCTCCCAACATCCGGCTGAGTCCATCCCGCCCGGTGACGCTGTAGAGGCCAGTAAGGCCAACAGTACTAGACAAACCGAAAAAAAAAAGAGTAATACAACACAACGTGAGTTAGCGATACTCGCCAAAAAAACCCTACCACCGGTAAAAATAAAAACTAATATAAAAAATTATAAAAAACACGCGCTGATCAACAGACTGTCCTATGACATTGTACTCAAAACGCTTATAGCCTTGTAATTATAACTACAATTATATATTCAATTTTATATATTTATTCTGGGAAATAATTGAATCTGGGGTGAATTCTTTAATTATTCAATATAGTTAAATTTATTAAAGGCCAGCTTAAAAGCCAATTATATAATGTATGTACTTTGTTGGTTCAAACGTTGTGATTATACGATATTAATGCAAGTCCCCCGTCGTCACTTCTTGAAGGGAAAGTACAGGGTGTGGCTGCTTAACTGGATTCCTTTAAAAAAAAACTTGTTATGCAACAGAATTTATGGCTATGTCTGGGGCATTGATCGCGGTCCAGAAAAAAACTTCAAATATTTCATATTACATATACTTATATAAAGCAGGTGTCCACTACTGCCTAAACTTTAATATCAAAAAGAGGTAATTATTTGTAAGACTGCACTGCATAGTGCATACAACAATACTGAAATCTTATTGGTTACAACGTAATGCGGACTAGGATTATCCGACACGAGTGGAAAGCTCCGCGACCCAGTACTGTACCTGTTCTCCTTTACATAACTCGCAACTTTCACTGCAGTCACCTTGCATTTTTCTGCGTCACTGCATCTTACGTCAATTATTATTTAATATAAAACATCACTTACATAATTTAACCTTTAATTTATATTTGTGTGAATATCGTAATTACATGTGTGAGTGAATCCGTGACTATCATTAGCATACTGCGATTTTATGATTTAATAATAATACTTTTATTAAATACTTGTTATTCCCATTATATGCAATATAATGCATATAATTCAAGTTATTACTTCAATTATTTATAATAAACGGCGCATGGTTTTAATATGTTTATAAATGTAGACTTATGATGAGCTGTTATTATCGGAACTTAAAGTTCTAACTTAGTTAAATAAACTTTTTATAAAAAAAAATTATAAAAATTCAACAAACTTAAAACTTACAATGTAAACTTAAATAATTTAAACAACGTAAATAGTTTCGCAGCAAACGCCAACTGTCAAAAGAGAAACAGTGTAATCTATTTGTTACAAACTGTAAACATATGATTATTATACATTCATATTTTTTTTTACATTTGACAGTTGGTTTTATTGTTTACATTTTGACTTTAAGATTTCGAGCCAAAGAGATCGTTCAAAAAAGAGATTCAACAATAATGATCTCGTTCAAAAGATGTCAAAATAACTATGGCGAATATTTCACACCGAAGTATCATCCATGGCTTGAAACGATTAGTTAAGCTTCAAGCAGACGTTGACCTCGTGGGGTAAAAAAATTAGCGATTACATTAAAAATACTAAAACCGAAACGATGCTTAATAACTTTTTCCAATGCCTATTACATAATAACTACTCTTTAATTTTTAATTGGTATTTTTTGGTACTGATTTAGTTGACAGAACGAAACAATAAACTCTATCTCTTTCTCTTGTATGATGTTCAAAAGGATAGCAAATCTTGTCAAATTAGTTAAGAGATTGTGCTGTGAACAGAATTAACACCATTGACAATGTAATGCCACTACATTATATACACTAGTGAGTGAGCCAGTGTAATTACAGGCACAAGAGACATAAAATCTTAGTTCCCAAGGTTGGTGGCGCATTGGCTATGTAAGCGATGGTTGACATTTCTTACAATGCCAATGTCTAAGGGCGTTTGTACCATCAGGTACATAGAATAGGAAGGCGGACGAGCATATGGGCCATATGCTCGTCCGCCTTCCTATTCTATAAAAAAAAACTTACTTTATATACTTTTATATTTCGATCAATGTATTCGTATAATTAATTATCTGTCCAATTTTGAAATATCAGAAAGCCACTAAGAAAATCATTTAATTGAACTTATTATTTACACAAACTAAGTTGGCTAACCCTATTTACGCAATTGTAATCCTTTGGAAGCAGTTTCCGCGTTAATATATAAAAACTATATATTAAAGATTTCTAAAAATGTGATTACAAGCACGAAGGACATGAGTTGTTCGTCGATACCATGGACTCAGCAGTGCATTTATGGTTTATGGAATATGTTTAACAGTAGTAAAATCTGTGATCATTTTAACGAACAGACAATATTTTTAGGAATGAAATTTTTTGGTACTATATAATATACCTATTATTATAAATTATTTTTTTAATTTAATAAATTGACATTTTTTCGTGACAGTTATTAAAAAAACATTTATTTTAACATTAAAATCCGTCATGATTTGAATTTCGAATACATATGACTGTAAATTATATTATTTTTATTGTTTTTAAAATTATTTTGCAATATCTTAATGAATATAAAAATATATTCGTCTTAAAATGACGATAATTTTAATAAGTCTTTCTTCGATATCGATTTATTTATCAAAAAAAAATAAGATGATGTATAAAATTTAATGCCTATGTAACTTACGTTACATTAATTAAAACTCAAATATGAAATTGTACATCACTAAACATACATTTTTTTTATAGAATAGGAAGGTGGACAAGCATATGGGCCACCTGATGGTAAGTGGTCACCAAACGCCCTTAGACATTGGCATTGTAAGAAATGTCAACCATCGCTTATAGCCAATGCGCCACCAACCTTGGGAACTAAGATTTTATGTCCCTTGTGCCTGTAATTACACTGGCTCACTCACCCTTCAAACCGGAACACAACAATATCAAGTATTGCTGTTTTGCGGTAGAATATCTGATGAAAACATATAAAAGATTATAAAACAATGTGTTTTATTTTTTAAAAAAAATGCAAAATCCAATCCACATCATTAGACGAAATGACTTGTTTTTCTTGTATACAAGATCAGTTTCCATTTCAATTTATAACGTTGTTAAACTACAGTCAACAAAGCCGTAGAACAAGTTGAGACAAATCAAAAAGTAAACGGTAATAAATGAACCGACACCAGCACATCAGAAAGTGGACGGTGGTTACAACCCTTATACGGAACGACGGCTTTCCCAGCTCTGGAGACTCAAGCTAGAACGAAATATTTAATATGGTTAGGACCATTTTTAACATGTTTAATAGTAATTTACCCTGTATATAATCCTATATATAAGCATGTAAATATCTTGAAAATAAATGAAATTTTGCACCCTATTTCGGACTTCCAAATAATATATAATTTTGCACCAGTCTTAAGAACCGATTTCGGCAACGGCGGCCATTCCTCAGTGCACAAGTGTGTGCACAAACACAAGTGCACTCTTGCCATCCGATGGGACGATGGATACAACAAGACCGGATAGAGTTCAGGCGCATGGTAGGAGATATAATATTAAGACATACAAGCAATTTTGTTTCGTAATTTTACAATATCAATTAAATATAAAACTTCATCTAATGTACTCTGAATCGTGTTGCCAGCCAATTGTAGCTTTTGAATAGAGTTCTAACTAAAGCACAATTAATTACTTTTATTACATGCAAAATAGGACGAAAGTATTTTAATGCAAATTGATTTGTTGCAAAACACTTAAGTCTCAAGCATCTTAACTTTAAAAGCGTTTAATTAACCCCGTAAAATAAAATAAAAGTGTGTTAGTGGTCCGTAAAATTTTAAATTGCGGATTTAGTGCTCCGCGATATTGAAAACGTCGACTGAGCTCTATATATGATGCATATATATATTAATGGTCAAATTAAATGCCTCGCTAATCTAGTAGCTTTTGTAAACTGGGTTAGGGTAAATATGCAAATCCAAAGTCAAATCCAGACTCGTATCAATAAAAGTTTATAGGGTTTTTCTTCAAGAAATTTTCAGTAGAGCACGTAAAAATGTTGTTTCTGTGTCTTAACTTTCTGCCGTCCAATTGGTGAAACTGAAAATAGTGAATGCATCTGTGTGCTTGCCCCAATGCAATATGATTGGGCCCTACTTATATCGCTTGCGCTGTCTACCAGTCGTTAACGATAGCCTGAGAATGGCTAGACATCATTATCATCATCAATTGTCAAAAATAATACGACCAACTTGAAAAGATCCACCTCAAACCTTATATAGTCTGCCTTCTATATGTCAATAAATAAAATATATTCATTTAATAAAATTCCCGTATATATTAAAAACTACTGGAAAGATAATAAATAGGTTTTTTTTTAATTAAGTTCGTTTTCTATAATAGTATATGAAATCAAAGGTTACGTATGGTGTCATTATCGTTAACATGTGATATTATGGCGTGACTGAGCCATCAAGACTTAACCTAAACGTTAACGTTACATGCATGTTGACGTTTTAATAAATAACACGATGAAGAAATAACATGACCGTGCAACCTTCATCTGGCATGTCTTGGAAGACATTTTGGTATAATTATATCTAATATTCCATAATAGAAGCCTTAAGCGTCTTGAAGATTTAATTCTTCGTATATCACAGTCGATTTAAGTCTTCGCATATTCATTGCTTTATGCATTATGTTTTGTCTTTTTACGCCTTGTAAAATAGCCTTGTAATAGAAGAATGTTTAAGTTATCTAAGTAAGTGAAATGTAATAATAAAATAACTCTTTTGAGTAATGAATACATTTAACCATATATTAAGAAACAAGCCGAGATGGCCCCGTGGTAAGAACGCGTGAATCTTAACCGATGATCGTGGGTTCAAACCCGGGCAAGCACCACTAAATTTTCATGTGCTTAATTTGTGATTATAATTCATCTCGTGCTTTACGGTGAAGGAAAACATCGTGAGGAAACCTGCATGTGTCTAATTTCACTGAAATTCTGCCACATGTGTATTCCACCAACTCGCATTGGAGCAGCGTGTTGGAATAAGCTCCAAGCCTTCTCCTCAAAATGAGGAGAGGAGGCCTTTAGCCCAGCAGTGGAACATTCACAGGCTGTTTCGGTAAGAAACATTTCTGATGTTTTTTTAAAATGATCCTCGATCCTTCGTGTTTATATAAACTATAGCTTAATTTTGCCCATTTCCGTGATAAATTTTTGACAGCTATAATTATGTTTGACAATAAATAATGACAAAACCAGTCATATTTTTGCACAAGTATTAAAAATCATTAATGACGTAAAAAATGGCAACGATAAAAATTGTGATAGTTTAGAAAATATTACATGGCAACACTAACTCTTCATAGCTCGTGATCTTCGCATTTATTTCGACATCACCTATGTAATAGTCGTCAATTACTTAGCCACTTTGAATGTTGTGTAAAGTAAACAACTGAGGCAATGCGAGTCTTGAATAAATTTTGATAGCAAACATAACCTATTCGAAAACTACATATAATATATCTATGTCGCAAAAGGGAAAGCTAACCAAAATTTACCTATTTACTTGATTTTTGCAGGTACTATTTTTTTAAAATCTGTGGATTTCATAGAACGTTATATGTTTACAAATGTAAAAATGGTAAGTGTAGAAAAAATCCATGAACATTCTATTATGAAACTGATATAACATTAAATTTCAACTTACATATTTATAGAAAAACAAAAAATAAGTTAAACATATAAAATCGAGTAACTGTTATCAAATCATCACGTTCGACGTTTATTTCATTAAAAACCTTTTCAAACAAATTTATTATCTGTACCCATCTGTTATGCATGTAAGATGAAAGTGAAACCATTCTATTAACTACTTTTCCCGCTACATCACCACGCCCATATCACTCAACCATGTATAGATTAACTAGATTGATGTTCTTATTATCAGATAATCCATTTGTTGTTGAAATGGCAACATTCAAATATTTTCGAGACCGAAACGTTTTAAAAACATCGTTTTAAATTTCACTAGAATTGTATAAAATAAAACCTTATTTTTTTACTGGCAACAGTTGTATAACAGTTGTATAACAGTTAAAAATAGCGGTCATTTAGAACAAATTACTACATTTATTTCAGATTGGTTAAAATTCAGCTTTAATATGTGACCCACATATGCTTACAGGTGCACACGTCAAGAGTTTGTAAAACGAATAAAATCGAAATTAATTTATTAATTTAAAAAAACGTTCTTCACATACTTAAAATACCGTAAACTAAATTTCCAAGTTTTCTTTCAACTAAAGTAAAACTTAAATCTAATTTAAAAAAAACATTAGATATTGCATTATTTGCTTTATACTTTATCATACTTAATTACGATTATTACAACAAACATTAGCTAATGGTAAGTAATAATTTATTTACATAATGGTGGCATACTTGTTTAGTAAGACGTACCTAGTCGTTAGATCTGCACCGAAGCCGATGTAATTTTATGAGTCTTGTCGCACAATTTACGCCTCAACGTCGTGATTATCATTTGTGCCAATTTAAGATTAATATTGTATTCTGTCGGTATGTACTATTTAATAAAAAAAATCTATATTTTTTTACGAGGTACGAACGAACAGGTACATATAGATGTATAGTTTAGTATAAAATATAAAAAACATAGATCTACCTCGTATTGTTTCTTAGACACGTTAAAACAATATCCGATAAATCGTTTTTATTTTTTTATTTTATGTAGCATTTTGTTGAAATCGGTAATAATATCACAGTAAAAGCAATCAATAAATAAGTTCAGAACGTGTTAAGACCGAGACATAAAAATAAAATAAGATCCTTAACACAGCCGCATTGTTCGACGTTACCCAATCGAAAATACTCGCTAAATTACTTTTACTAACACAAAATAATAGCATTTTAAACCATATTAGTTTGGAATAGAGACTTTAATCGTTTGACAAAGTGCAGACCAAAATCTTATAGCCTAGATAAAGTGCTAAAGGTGCTATTAGGCATCGATCACACGCTAACGGTAGAATACACTTTCAATACACTTTTGTGGTTTAACATTATTTTTTTCCTT
The DNA here is from genome assembly GCF_905147045.1 of Nymphalis io. Classification (NCBI taxonomy): domain Eukaryota; kingdom Metazoa; phylum Arthropoda; class Insecta; order Lepidoptera; family Nymphalidae; genus Nymphalis; species Nymphalis io. The sequence goes on from NC_065889.1 coordinate 10,746,975, forward strand.
TTTAGAAATTTGATGTATTCACTAATTTAATAAATATTGATTGAAACCAACAAGGAGTTTACTTATTGTTGAGATTAGACTATATCAAAGGCATTAACCTAAAGATAAGGCTTAGGGTAAATTTTTTATACCTCTTATGTAAACATTTTTGTCCATATATATATCCAAAACCATTTTTTATCATCTAAAGTTTAGAACGAACTTTTCAACTATTCGTTATTTTATCTATACGAAGTCGAGACGGACATCTAGTAAGCAGAACAAAATTGGCGTTTTGACAAATCATATATAATACAAAGGCGGTTAAAATGTTCATAGAAAATAGGTACACTGTTATATCAAAGAGTTAAGTTGACCAAGTGGATGATTAAATGTAGATATTATACGCTCATTTACAGTTACAGCATTTATGCCTAGGCCTACAAGGCACCGGCCAAAAGATCCTGCCAGCAGAGGCAAAAATAATACAATGTTACTAATAACCGCTTCGAAATGGGTGCTTCAAATATCTCTAAATCCGGGCCTTCTCATTTCCCTTTCAACTATAAAAGAAATATAATGATAATATAGATAGAAATTAGGACTATATAAAGTCACAATTTAAAAACTAAAAACAAATATTACAAAATTATATTATAAATGAATGACAAACTAATAAAAAAATTCGCTTAATTTAATATCAAGAATAATATACTTACATAACATATTTATGAGTTCGCAAAAATAAGCAAAATAAAAACGCGATTAAATAGAATTCCTGTTGAAACATAACAATACTAAGAAAGCTGACGTTGAAGGATAAAATCTTTTACAGATGAAAATCTATAGTTCAGTGACCTTCTGTGACTGTTTCTTTAGGCGCTCGACGCTTCACTAGATATTTCAAACGGTTACTCTACAGATAATTAATTTGAGTTAACATTAAGATAAAGTAGTATTATCAGACAGGATGCATACTTAGTGTACAATATTCAAGATATAAAATTCAATTATGGACTGTCGTCCATTATTGTAGTAGCATTATACTCCGAAATTCAGAAACCATCTTGTAACGGTTTATTTTTACAGTAAGAACATATTTTGTGTATAATAATGTTAAATTATGATTTTAATCAAATACATTATTTATATAGAAGAGATTATTATGATGAATTATCAATTTCGAATGAGATATATAATTTTAACAACAACTTACTTCAAACATAAAAGTAAAAATAAATACCAAAACTGTTAATATTAGTAGCTGTTTGTAATAGAATTATAAAACACCAGCGCTATTCTGTACGAACTCACATCATTACTCACACGTGAAATGTTGACAACCGACGTATGGTGATATACTATATATATGTAATGCGTATTCTTCAAATGTTATGTCACGAACTGTCATCTCACGAACATTTTCTGCGTATATAACAAAACACTACTCGAAACGAGTAAAATCTGTTCTAAGAGCATATTCACGAAAACAAGTAATGTATAAAAGTATAAAGTAAAAGGAGATAATCTCGAATTTTAAGAAGACAAGTTATAGTAATAATATCAAAATTTTTCAAGCAAAAAAATTAGAAGCACGATTGAATCATTATTTTGTAAGACATACATTACAAAACGACGGTCTCCTAAATTCCAATACCTACTTTATTGTATATCGTAGCTGCACGTTGTTTATAATATATTAAGTAGCGTAACTACGATATATTCATTAGATTATAATTTTAATTGTAAAATGTTTCATCGGAATAAGGAAATAATTTAACTAGTGTTTCATTTCCTTCATAACAAAGTATGTAAAAATATTTATTTTTAAAATAAATTTGTTCCTAAATTATTGTATAAATTTACATATTAAGCAGTTTTTCTAATAACCACTTATCTCTCCAATAAAAGCGATTGTAATTGATTGCATTAAATGTTAATCATTAGCAGCGAAAATCTGGTGATAGGGCTTTGTACAAGCTCGTGTGGGTAGGTACCACCCACTCATGAGATATTCTATTGCAAAACAGCAGTACTTGGTATTGTTGTGCTCCGGTTTGAAGGGTGAGTGAGCCAGTGTAATTATGAGCACAAGGGAGTAATGTAAGTAATGGAACATTTCTTACTATGAGAATGTCTATGGGCGTTGTTGACTTACCATCAGGTGGCTCAAATGCTCGTCCGCCTTTCTATTCTATAAAAAAAAACGTCTTCGAAAATGATTCAACCTTATTAAATAACGAAATAGCCGTTCGATTTTTTATAATATATCGAATCAGCTTTACTGACAAAACGACACACTCGAATCGATGACATCAATGTATTTTGGTTGATATTATAGGTAGGTTTTTTTTTGTCAAAAATAAAACATTTTACAGCAATGAGTAATAATACTTATGTTTTACTAATTTATCCAAGGAATACACGTTAGCCTTCAAAAGCATCAGCCGGAAACCCGCATGGAGTCGAATTCAAGGACACATCTAATTGTTATACACTTGCCGACAAACGCGACATTGTTGGTAATCAATCGTTCTAAATATCGTTTCCTGTATAATCTGTGCACATTAAAATATTGGTATAAATGTTCAGAAATTAACAAAGAAACTAATTATTTTTAATAGTTTTATCAGAGCCCTCTCCGATTTTCATCGCTTTCGAAATAATTCAGAAAATCAGCCTCAGAGACAGACATAAGCAAATAAATTAGTGCACTTTTTCTTATAACAAATTTGAAGCGCTGTAAAAAGCGCTGTTCAAAACCACAGCGACGTGTGATTTTAATAAACTGGACTAAATCGATTCATACTGAACTTTAATCATTATCGAGTAAATCATATACCAAAATGCTCCCCAAATCTCTAGTCATAGTTGCGGGTGACGCTATACAGGTTATGAAAATATCATGTTTTATGGTAATATATTTAGGTATTGGAAAAAAATCATAATTTATACACGTAATCAGCTAAACAAGACGATTAAAATTTCTTTATAGTTAGGTATAATTATAATTTACAATTTTCGTGGTTTTCAAAAAATTTAATACCTCTGGTTACTTCTTTTAAGCGTGTAAAATATTAGCTTCAAATAAATTTGTGTTGTACGATTTTGTGTTAAAAAAATGTTAATAATTGACACAGTTAAGTTTTCGAAATGTAAATCCACACGACTAAATAAATCCATGTTTTGCAACGCGTTAAACATGCACACGGTTTTGGCTATTTGGTCAAGGCTTTGAAACGAGGTTTAATCAATTAAGTCCAATTACGGCAATACGTGTTTATTTTCTCTATTTTATCTTTTGAAATTATTTTTAATTAAAAAAAAAAACTTACTGCTACTAATTCATTTGGACGTTTTTTACTCAATTAGCCATACGCCGTATTTACTTGTATATTTTAACTAGAATTATAGATACATTTAGCCATAAACAGACACGCATAATCTATCTTTAGTATGCTTTCACAATATAAAATAACTACCTTCTATATAAAAGAAAACATATATTGCATCTACTTTTCCTGATGAATACATTTGTCATCCACGCCAGTCCAGTGCAAAGCTATGTCTATTGTCTTGTACGTTGTAAGTTAAGGCCATACACTAAATTGCCAATAAAATTATCTATGCTAATGGACCCTTGACTCGGAAGCTTAAAAAAACCGACCGTAGTTTGTCCTTTCAATATCTACTTAATAGATATAATACGTACACCTATTACCCAATAGTATATATGTGGGCAAACCCACTTGAGCCCGCAGGCGGTGTTTCAGGGTCGATTAGCACCCACACTGATTCTGAACTCTCGATTTCTATTTGACATTATGAACGTTAGTGACACGTGCTTAGAAACGGTGAGAGTGGATTTTTTATTCTATGTCTTCATAACACATTAAAAGGGCCTTGACCTTCGTGACGGAAGTGTATATTAACTGCTGCTTGAAGAAGAAAAAAATTCAATCTAGGTGTTTATACAAGTACAAGTAAATCATTAAAAAATATACATTATTATGAATAATATAATTAGTAATAGTAATTTAAATAATGATGTAATACCTAAAAATTAATTCTGAAATTTAAACTACTGGTCCATAAAGAGTTACAAAGCGCTATAAAAGTTTTGAATACATAGTAAAAGAACTGAACCTTTCTCCTTGAGAGAATGAACATTTTTGGTTATTGTTCATTGTATTCTTACAGTTATTTAATGAAAATAACACGAGTATTATATAATAACAACAAAAGAATAGTCAATTATTTTAAAAAAATAATGTCTTCGCTTGCATGTAATTGACTTTGTTCGCTGTCCTAAAACTGTAAAATAATAAGTATTTTAGTAAAACTGTGACAGAATTTTGTATTTACATTTTTACATCTCCATCACCAGCTAAAGGTAATCCACTGCTGGACATAGGCCTCCAGCGCAAAACTCCTATTTCTCCATATCCAGTCGGGTCCCGCTACTTTCTTCAGGCGCTCTTACCTACCCCCTTTTAAAAAAACTTATCATTCCACCGTTATTGTAAATAATGCAGTTTAGCATTGCAACAAAATTCTATCATTGGCCCAACCATTATTACAGCCAAGTTTTTGCTATCCATATTACTAAAGTGGGCATCATTGAAGCGAAAAGTAACGCGATCGATGTTAAAACGATTCACATATTACAAAGCGATTACATCAAACAAATTAGCGTTACACAATATGATAAATACTTTCTTAGGTACATTCACATTTCGGCCTTGTATCCGGTTGCAACGGAAATAACGGTCAGAGACGTCGCGTGCTTTGTGCGAATATGGCCATCGATCTAACGATCGGCTAAGGTCTATGACACTATTACGTGTTACGCTATAAGAATTTATTTTCATTATTCTTTAAGTGTAGTTTATGATCGCAAGGATTATATACGGTTATATAATTATAGAAGGACATACTTTGGAAACTAGCATATAGCCTAACATTTTCCGATATAATAAATTTAGCATTTTTGCACGCAATATGAATAAATTATTTATTTAAATATTTATCTACAATCAATCAGTTCTTGATGAAAATGGAAAGAAAATCTGTATAACTTCCTGAATTTAACGCACATACATACAAGTAGACGCGACATCACATTATTATGAGGTTTTTAATTCTGTTCAGTGTTAGTTATTTTCGTGAAACTCGGATAGATAAACTAATCATATTTACAAAAATTACGTTCTTAGCCTTGTACTTGAGAACGATTTACTTAGTATAAACTTCCTATTTCGTTTTCCTCGATCAACATTTGCATATAATAGATGTTATTAAAGCAACCTGAATTTGCAGAAATGAATTTATGTATATAGAATTATGCTTAAGCCCAGGTCAATATTGTACACGTGTTTTATTATAAGCTACTAATTTAAGCATGTTGTTAGCAAAATAAAATTTATATTCTGATTTTTGTTTCAAACTTTTCTGAATTGATCTTCTTAGTAAGATCAGAGTGTTAAAGTAAAAATACAAGATATACAAACTTGTTTAAATATATACATATTTTAATATGACTAATAAATAATTAACTTATATATTATTTAGTTTTACGCATCTATTAATATAGATTTGTCTTATAAAAATGGCTGAATCTATCAAATAATCCGACGAAGCTATTAGTTATTCTTAATTTATAAATGTTTCTAATGTAGCAAAATTATTTATACAAAATGGAACAACATAATCGTTTACTTTTATTTTTGAATTTGTTTATATATTTATAAGAATTTAGAAGCGTAACTGAGCTTCTTATAAATAGAAAATGTCGCTACTTTCTACCTCATAAACCTTGACAGCTTAAGAAATTTTAAAATATGATGTAAAATCCCTTGTCACAATAAAATTAATATTATTTTAAAAAAAATAACACTACCCAAGAGCCTGCCTGCCTTTTGCTTAGATAGTATTGAAACACACTCATACACTTTTACATTTGTCTAAACGAAGGTCGTTCGTCAAGACTGTAGCAGCATTTCATTGTCAAGTAAAAGTTGCTAAGCGTGCTTACATAAATGTTGTCGACTAATTGACTAATCGAAAGCAAGTCTAACATCCATTACGGTTGTTATTTAGAAGATATATCTAAGATCGATTGCGAAACACTTTCATTTGCAACGATTGCTTTGCGATCGCGTTGCATGCGATATTAGACCGGAATCATATCTCATCATACATATTTCATTTTAATATCAGAGACGTTCGCTTTTATTTCTATTTATGTGGTTTGATCAATCAATGTGTTTATAATTCATCTCGTGCTGGATTAACTACAAAACCTACTTCTTAAAAGAAAAGGAGCCCTTAGCCCAGAAGTGGAATTAACAGATTGCTAATGTTTCTGAAATAACTATTTAATATCCGGACTTTTTTCCTAAGAAATTATTGCATTACGAAGTTGCTAAAACATAGGGCTCAATTATTCTTATCATTCATCTCAATTATAATTCACTGTCGAGAAGTCATTATCTTCGAAGTCAATTCAATTGTGTCGCTCGAACAGGCGTGAATGGCACTGACGACGATGCCGCACCCAAATTCTTCTCACTTGTAACTTGCTTGTGCCAGCATATCTCTGCGCATGCGTGACATAATTTTCATACATATGTATTACATACGACTTTTACAAATTGCTTATAATAAAAGTATTAAAAACTCTGAATAACAATAACTTGAAAGACATATTATATTTACATAAATTGACAATTTTTTCTCTGCTTATCAACCTTTCAAAAAAAGTCAAAATCTTTATTCAATATAGAAGCACAACAATCTACCAACCGGTTCAGAAAGAGAAACCCTCAGTCCTCAGAAAAACCAGCGAAAGAAACTCAGCAAAAACACTTATAGCTTATAAGGAAATAAATGAAAAGGCCAAATTCAATAGATTTTTCTTAAATTTTAAATAATGTTCATGGTAAAACGACCAATGTTCGAACACTATTATTATTTTTAGAATATTTTTTGAAGATTCTGTTGTTTATGATCTTCTTGGCCCATAGACATCGCAAGAAGTATAATTGCAATTTACACAATCTATACATCAAACGTATTTCGTATCGCTGACTGCACTTTTTAAATCAAAATACGGAATACGATGCATTATTCCGAGGGTTACACGAAGTCCTACAATTAAATGTAGTAATCCATTTATTATTAAATACATAATTTAATTTTCAGAAAAGAATTACCACTCACTTTTTACCAATTCCAAAGCGGTTAAAACTTTAAATTTAAACAACAATCCTAGTTTTTGATTAGTCAATGTCGGAATGTAAAAACTCTAAGGTTATCAGAATCGATAAAAGAACAGTTTTTAAGACCTCATCCCATGTTATTCAAACTTATATAACAAAAAGTTTATCCTCGCAAACAATACGATCGTTCTGCATAAATGCGGATATACAATATAAATAAGCCTACTAATATAATATCATAAAACCTTAATCACTTCACAGCGCGTGACCAATGTTACAAATAAGGTTACAGACCGGTTGCATTCAACCCATTGCAAGAACTACGACAGTCTTTGTTACCGGCCTTGCGATCTGAAAGCATAACTTCCGATCGATCGTACTTGTATATAGATAACTACGCTCAAGGAATGTATATAGATAATTAGACTATACCTGCACCTGATGGTAATCTTTACTTCTTTACATATTTTAGAGACTGAAAATAAATGTCAGTCCGGCTTGTAAAAAATCACATCTGTTGCTCCCTTGCGTTTATAATATAACTAGTCTGAGCGGTTTTATTGACTCTACACAAACAAACTCTTTATATATCATAAACATTATATATAATAGTGGCTTACTAATATCAATTGAATTTACAAAACGATATTGAACGAGTCAGCGTTTTTAACTTTCTTATTTTTTTAATGTTGTTTGTATTTCATTGTCTTTGGACATATTTTATGTTAACTGTATTATGTATTTTAACTCTTATACTTTATTTATATGCAATATTTTAAATTATAATAATTACTTAGTTGATTTGGTGTTTCGCCCAAAAAGAGTACTTTTGCGATTTGAAAACTATAAGAAAATGTCGACATTCTAAACTTCAAATTGCCTCAATGACAATTCAAATCCACATCAAAATCTTTAATGTCATTTAGAAGCCCCGTCAGTAACTATTTTAGTGCTATTTATAGATATAAAAAGCAAAGAACAGAAATAGCGACCGTCGCAAACACGAGAGTTCCATCTTAATTCATTAGGTCTATGTTGAAAGTGTTTATGTTTAAAGCCTGTCTGCTATTTTTTTATTAGACACAAGTAAAACAATAACTATTTTTATATTACGAACAAATTAAATTTACTTTCATTCTAACTTCGAGGAACTGTGTGACACTTCTCTCTTGAAGACTTTATAAATAAACAGCATTTCCTAAATTTAATGATTTTAGGAGACGGAAATAAAAGTTGCATTTTATATGGATAGTTTCTAATTTAGACAATTGTTTGCTTTTTTTTCTTTAATCAATGATAAGAAGAGTATAACGAGTTGTAAAAGAAGGTTATATTTAAAAATGAAATAGGTTTTTGTAATCTTTTCATCTCTTTGTAATATTGCAAGCTGGGACCGCATTTTAATTATTACTGTTGGTAAGACCATTACAACAACAAATCTAAGAATTCATCAGTGTCTTCGCTTTGATTTACATTACATTTATTTAAAAAAAAAAAACAGAATAAAAAAATCTATATTGTAATAGTATAACGTTCCACTGCTAAGCTGTCTTTTCTTCGTTTTATGAGAAGGAAAGCTTATTCCACAAAGCAATTTCAATGCGGATTTGTGTATACATATGTGTTAGATGTTAATCTAAAACGTTCAGGTTTCCTCACGACGTATTCCTTCCGCCAAACATAAAATGAATTATGAACACAAATTAAGCACGCGAAAATTCAGTGGTGTATGGCTAGATTTAAACCCGCAAACTAAGTCATCTCGGTTTTCCTAGTAGAACTATTATATTAATAATAAAACGCAAAAACAATTATAAACATAATCTGTATAAAAAATTAATAATAAAAGAAAAAGAACAAACTTACTAACGCAGTCTATTTAATAGACAGGCCATTTTTTCCTCTAGTTTCTCGACTTCTTAAAATTCGCTCGTCTTCATTACCGAGCGTGTGAAAAATTCCAACTCAGTCATAATAGTGGCTAAGCATCTAGAATAAGAAACGAGTTACGGAAAACAGCTAGAACAATGCAAACCAGTTGTAATTGTAACAAGATTTAACTATTAAACCGGACTCGTAACGTCACTTAAACAGAACATTAATTACTTTTTGCTCAAAAAAATACTATCATGGAATCCTGGTCAACTGATGAAGATAATCTTAACTTGAGTTCTATTTTAAATATATTAAGTATTTTAATTTTAAGTTATTTCTGTATTATTTTTATGGATATTTGTCACAATTACGCTCAATAGGCTGAAAGAATTGTAAGAAAATTTTATGTACATTATTTGTACGTCATGTAATCGGACATAGAGATACATTATTTAAAAAAAGACAATAATTATTTATAATAAAAGTTTATTTTTTGTCTATTAGTTAGACAAAATCAAGCCATATCAATCTTTTTCCTTTCGCAAATTACTTACTTTTAAAAAGTCTAAAACATTACCATATAAGAGTAAATCTACTAGTATATGCTTAGAATAAAGTTTATTTACTTCCAAACATTTAGAAATGCCACTGAATTTAAATATTACCTTTTAAATATTACGAATTGGCTAAATTATAAACATAATTCAGTGTGCGTCTCAAATTATACGTTACTAACAAACCAAAGTACTGTAGTTGCGAATATCCCACGCGACTTGGTTCATTTACCTCCAATACCAAGTAGCTGGTCACTGACCATTGTACAGTTACACACCAAACTGACTACAGCTGATATAAGGGCCGTTATAAATAGGGAAGTTATACATACAAAGACACCGAAGATTTTTTTTATAACAGCTTTTGTGATGTCACTTTTAAAGTTATAATTTTGAATATTTGTCTAATTTACATTCGTCATTTAAAATTATTGTTTAATCAAAAATTTTAAACCGCTTTAAACTTTTATTATTATTTTGTTATAGAAATAAGCATATTATACATCTTTATATATGTATATTTATAAATCAGTGCTTAAGATAAATTATTTTTAATTAAATTAAAAAGTTCAAATTATGCAACATTGAAGAATACGAATATGTACAAAACTTGTTTGCAAGATTCTTTGCACTTAGGCGTAATGATGATCGTAATGTCGATAATCAATCTTCATTACAACAGCTATTATATGTAGGTAATGTTTTTGAGCCAAATTTATATGGTACAACGGTACCATATAAATTTGGCAATTTGGTATGTGATCTGATCATGCTATGTAACAAAAAATATACTTATGATGAAAGCTATAATAAGTACCATTGTCTTTTATCTCCTTTTTTTAAATATTATTTATAATTAGTGAGACAGCAGTTGAAGTTATAAATATTTTTTTTTTTATAGAATAGGAAGGCGGACGAGCGTATGGGCCACCTGATAGTAAGTGGTCACCAACGCCCATAGACATTGGCATTGTAAGAAATGTTAACCATCGCTTACATCACCAATGCGCCCCCAACCTAGGGAACTAAGATGTTATGTCCCTTGTGTCTGTAATTACACTGGCTCACTCACCCTTCAAACCGGAACACAACAAAAGCAAGTGCTGCTGTTTTGCGGCACAAAGCTCTACCACCAGTAATTTTATTTATTTACAATATTTTTTAGTAGTTTAAAAATCTTAAAGAATGCCGTTTGAGTTATTATGAATCAAAGTCGCAACGAAGTCGTTTGGTGTCACGACACTTGTTGTGTGAGGGCGAAAGTTGCTTAACTTTAAACACTTAACCCATTCCAACTTGAATACAAAGCCACAACTTATACTGTATTAAAGATCCAAATATAAATATAATTTGCAAAATAAAGTTAACAAAAGTAAAAAATAATAATTTTTTAACAAATGTAATTTTTTCTCTTTTAATAACAAATGTAATTTTTTCTCTTTTAATGAGTGTATTAAAAATATATTTATAATTTAGGAACAAATGATATCCTTTAATTTAGCAAAATAATGACTACAGTTTCTGCCAATTTCAAGTTATCGTGTAATAGCACAAAATTACACTAAACATCCGGCTTATCTAATTGGATTGAAATTTATTTACACGTGAGTAATGCATAAAACTTTCAATGTTTCGTATCACGAAACGTATTCAAGGTAAGCCTCGTTAAGAGAGAGGCTGTAAGCGAATACACATTCCATATGAGTTGAGATATAAAGCACCCGCATAATATATTGTTTAAGCTTAGTTTATTCCAGTATAAAATTTTATAGACTGTTAATACAATTTATTGTTATTTGTATAATAAAACAAAAAAATCTTTGTCTCTGTAATCAGATATTAAAGATTTAAGATAATAGTTATCCTTATTTACGTTTAATTAAAAAAAATGTACACAGTGTTTAAGTGTAAGCAAAATAAAACTAAGACCAAGATGTATATTGCTATTGAAATAAAATATAACAAGTTTTATTAATTAATGAAGGCTGAAATTTTGATTGGCAACGCACGCTGAGTGGGTTTCATTGCTATTCAGAATGTTCAAACAATCAAACATTACTCCCACGTTGAACTTAAGGTTCAATGTAATATGAGAATACAAATATCTAATTTGATAACACATGATATAAAATATATGTTTATTTATTGCTGTCATTATGTTATTATAAATTTCTGATTTGAGGGAATCATCGCGTATGAAATCGCGCTTAGCATAAATGTATGTTTGTTAATGTCATATGTCCTTTGTATATTAACTGGCTCGATGCTCTAATGGTTAGCTTAGAAGACTGTTGTGAAATTTAGATTTCCAGGATATTCTGTTAAACATTACAACCCCAGGGATCTGTGCTATCTCCCGCACTCTTTCTTTTGCATATCAACGATATGCTCTCTCTCTCTCTCTCTCTCTCTCTCTCTCTCTCTACATTGCTATGCAGACGATAGTACAGTGCATGGTGGATACCACGGACGCGCAGTGGCTGGGCGAGAGGAAATTGAGGAGAGGCGGAAGGATCTTGTCATTGAACTCGATAGGACATTGGAACTCATCGCCAAATGAGGCTCTGATAATCTTATTGAGTTTAATGTCAAGAAAACACAGGTATGCGCTCTCACAGCGAAAAAGTCACCATATTCCCCTCTTCCTTTCCTCTGTGGTACTCCGCTGGTGATACAAATCAATGGAGATTGACGTTCGCTGCGACCTTAGTCCAAGGGATTACATCGAGCCTGTTATAAAAACAGCTTCACGGAAACTCGGAGTTCTGGACAAGGTGCGGCATTTTTTCACGCCACAACAACTGTGCTTGTTGTACAAAACACAGGTACGTTCTTGCGTTGAATATTGCTCGCACCTTTGGGATGGCACCGCTAAGTACCTACTGGAGGCCTTGAATCGGTTGCAACGACATGCGGTCTGCATTATTGGCGACGTAAAGGTCACAAACACTCTCGAGTCTTTACAATTGCGTCGAGAGATAGCAGTGCTGAGCGCTTTCTATCGACTGTATCACGGCGAGCGCTCTGAGGAATTTATTCTCTCTAATTCCTGCTTCCTCCTTCCTTCATAAGTCTACGAGTGCTGGCTATCGATGTCACCGCCTAACTTTGACATCAATTTCATCGCGCACAAAGAAATTTGGCAACTCCTTACCTTGCTTTGTCGCACTTCCAAAAAATGGAATTCCTTACCAGCTCACGTGTTCCCCTCCTCTTACAACCCGGGTTCCTACAAACGAGGCATGAAGAGGCATCTTACGGGCCGGCAAGGCGAAGGTGGCTAGTGCAGAACATTCTTCCCGACTGACTTGCCGTAGTCGCATTTGGACTCTGCTACCACTGACCATCAGGTGAAGTAGTCATTTGCCCTCCCGGCAAATATAAAAAAAATACAAATACAAATAAACACTATCTGCATTTCCAGCCGTGTTAGATTGCTGTCTCATAAGACTATGAAAAAAAAACAGCGCAGATGTTTTCCGCAAGCCCTTGTACACCATCTCCTTGGCCTTTCTAGTTACCTAATCTCTGGAAGCCAGTCAGAAGGACATCACCATTTACCGTCATTATTGAAAAGAGTTTTTACTACCCTGTCGACGTATAAAAAAGTCTTCTTCTTTTTTATAACGGATTTGTTTTTTCCTTAAAATAAGAATAAATATTTAATTCTTGTTTTAAATAAGATTGGATTTAGTTTTATAGTATTGAAGTGGTTGTAGAAACTTTAAAACTATTCGACGTTGCAATTGTATTCAGATCGGGTGACGTGTCGCAAGTAGTCATGATCAGAATTACCTAATATTGCCGACTGCAACGCTCCGCTCTGAATCTTTGATCATTCATTTGGCTTTTAGTATTTTGTGCGATGTTTTAAACGAGGTCCATGCAAATTTATACCTTACGGCCTTGAGGATACACCCATTGAATTACAATTATTGAGTACAAGGGCTTGAAATGTGGATGTTTTGAGTGTATAATGGTGTTATACCTTTACGCATACAGAACATGTCAAGAGTTTGTCTGTGAGTGAAATTTCAAGTATTTTTAAAATGACCCTTTAAAAGGTCTTGTTTGTCTTTCTGAAATCAATTTCGATTCAAAACTTTTCAAAGAATACATATGTTTCGCATACAATGAAAGGTACTTCCCCGTAATGTTCCAAGCTAAGCATAGTTACGTAATATTTGCTTGATCATTGGTTTTCGTAAATAGGACATATATTTAAAAACAAACAATTACAAATTCCATTCCATTACAAATTTCTGTGTCACACGGATAACACCGTAATAATACTATAATTACGAAAGTGAGTTTATTTGTTTGTTATGCTATCACATCTTAACTAATCAATCATTATGAAAAGTTACATACACGTTATAATAAATACAGAAAAGGACATTTGGTATCTAACATCTTACACGCGGGTGAAGCCGCGGAAACTAAGTTCGCTATAATGCAGAAAATATGCGAAGTGTATCAGTATGCATAACACGAGTTCTTACCAGAAAAACCTTTCGGACGTAATCGAGACAAAGTGTTGATAAATAGCGGCGATTTCCTTTCTTAATCAGTAATATATTCCATATGTTGCCCAACAATTTTCCTGATACCTTGGTGTGTGTTATCTTGTCCTTATTTTAAGTAGTTTTTAGGTAAGGTAAAGTTTTTCTTTTGTTCACGTAGGCCTTCACAAGAACCTTTGAATCGTAATTTTACAGGATTATAGGAATATAGAGGAATGTAAAGCTATCACCGTTTTGGAATATATTTAGGCAAGAAACTCATTAATTATTACTCTATTTTTACTATTTCAATTACAAAGTTACGTCAATCAAATACAATTACATTTATATATATCCTGTCAATCACAAACAATATAAATCAAAACAATATGTCTGTAAAATCAATAAGTATTAACTATACGCTTTTTTATCATCTATATAAATGATTTTTAAGGAAATATTATTTTTTTAATTGACGAAGTTATATATACAGCATATAAAACTACAGCATAAAAATAAACATTTTTGAATAATTATATTTGTTATAATTACAAGTGAAGCTCCAATCGCTTCTGATTCTACAGAGAATATTCGACAAGAAACTCACTAGTTGCTCCTTTTTAATAATTGAAATACAAATATTTATTATTTATATTTGACATACCTACCATTTAAACGAATGCACTCGTACACAGCATACATTTTACATTTTTTTATTATACATAAAATGTTGTAGACTTTTATTACATATATTAAGCTTTTTTACATTTTTTGCCAGATCTAAAAAATAATATTAACTTTGAATTTTAAAGCATTTCGCTAAAAAACCAACAAATCGCAATTCCCACTTCGATCAATACAAGGTTTAGTATATTTAGGTGCCAAAATCATTCTAATCGAATGCATTATAAACTTTATGACGAACGAAATAAATGTGAAAATACTGTCACATGAGCTAAAGAATTTACAAAGCATAATTGTTATCGTGATGCCATCTTTGAACGACACACCCGTATCACAAGTTCACATTCGATATTTTTTTCAAAAAACACCGAGAACTTGCTTAAAAACTTATTGTTGTCAATATATCAAGTATTTAGTTCTTGCAGATGAATGAAACTGCAAAATTCTGAACAAATATGCAATCAATTCAAGTAACCAAAGATATATTTTTTTTGTATTGCCTGACTGAAAAAAAACTACTGAAAATATATATAAAACTAATATAAACCAGAAAATGCAGTGCATATCGAAGAAGGCTTAAGTATAGTAGATTCGCTTCGTAGTTTTACCCGCTTTAAGTTTAGACTTTTAATGTGACAAGTGTAAATTTTATGTTCTTCTTTTAAATGTCATTGTGTTTAACTTCTAAATAGGGAAGATCACTGAATAACAAAAATTAATACAATTTGAAATCATCATTCAAATTAAAACAGAAATATCTTTATTCACCTAATGTTTAAGAAACTACGACTCCAATATCGATTTTGTGTAATTAAAATCTATTATAATTTTCCTTCATTTTGACGTGTCGATAACAAATTTCGATTGCATTTGTTTCTTAAGCTTACATAACAATTCTTAAGACGGATAACGTGCCGGTGTAATATCCGCGTTAAAACAATTAAATTTTAATGAAATCTTTGCCTGCCTTGGAAGGCCAAACTTTCTATACCTTGGGGAGATCATTGTTGAAATATATCATTGAATAATATTAATAATTTAATGACTTTCGATAAATTCTGTAATCCATTCCAATGGAAGAGCAAAGATAAAAAAACAACTTTGACCTTAACTTGACATGGCCTGATTGTTAGACCAAAAATTTTACTAAGTAGATATAAACACAAGGTTAATTATCGGATTAAAGCCCTATTAAAATATATCCTAAGCCTTAAGTAAGAAAATAAAACAAACCGGAACCAATTATTTAGTTTCAGTACTCTCAGAATCAACAGTTTCAACCTGAACACGAGTGTGATTGCAAATCTGTTTAACTAATTGTTAAACAGATTTGCAATCACACTCCACTAAGCTCCACTAAGCTGAATTGAATACACTGGTCAAAAGTCTTCAACATTGGGAAATTCGAATTATCGGCGACCCAATACTAGATCGCTTAGATCGCTTAAGACTCCTGAAAGACACTAGCTTTTTGTGTGTTTTCTGCCGTCTACAGTGAAGATGATGTTCCGAGGAATTGTTTGACACGTTGTCACCGTCACATTTCCGCCATCGCACCCTTCGCCGTTTGAGTGAATTTTCACCACATGAATGCATGGTATCCCGCTTATGTACATGCGTAACAGTCATTCTTTCCGCACACGTGCGGGTTGTGTAATGATTTTCCTTCTGAAGTTTTCCCGAAACGCTATATACATGGGACCTTTCAAGCATCAACAGGTTCCTTCAAAGTAGACAATACTTCAACAATCTGTATCTTGCGGATGTGCATGAGCGACGGTGACCAATATCTGGTAGACCGTCTGCTCGTTTGCCTCCTTATTATATAAAATGGTCTTTTCTCCTTTTATAAATCTACTCTGGAGCTTATTCCAATACACTACTCGAGTGCAGCATGAAAATATATGTAGCAAAATTTTACCAGAATACCAGAAACAAGATGAATTTATGAACATTGATGAAACATGAAAAGTTGTGCTTTATCCACGCTAAAACCACTGAACCACCTCGGCTCTGATAACAATTATTCTCTTGAATTTGCAAGTCAAGTCGCTGTCGTGACTCATGTGGCCTGAAGCTTACTTTCACAAACATGTGCAGATTAGACGCGGGCGTGAACACATCTTTGCAAATGAGCGTTAAGAATTCGTAATCTATCCCCACACTAATGTAGCAACAGATTTACTACATTAAAAACCGTTTGTAAGTATGTAATAATGATCACATACAGATATTCATAAATATAAAGTTAGTTAGTGAAGTTTAAATTAAAAATATATTAAGAGGAGATAGATTCAAGATATACATGCATATATATATATATATATATCAATGCTACAGAAAAACAAGAAAAGAATATAAATGGTAATAATGTCAAAGTAGTTCTTTTAATTGAATATTAACCAAAATAATATTGTTTTATTTTTCATTAAATTATGTCATCAGAATTCAGATTAGCATCATAATGCGCAAGAAACCGTCCCTGATTCCTTATCACGACTGCACCAATTATAATGAAATTTTTCATAAAAATAGCTTTTGGACCTGGAAAACGGCACAATCATTTGTAAATGTCTTAAACATTTTTATTAAAACGTCAATCCTTAAGATATCCTTTTTATATAAAAAGTCCAACCATAAAACGTGTATTTTAACTGTAAGGTCTATTTACAAAGGGCTTGCACCAGCTCACAGCAAAAACTTAAGTCTAACGCTAGCGTAAAATGCAGTTAGTCTAGTATGCGACCAGTACGGCAAGCCTTTCACGACTAGATGTCTAACATTCCTTCCCTACAGTATATTATCAACACGCTGTAGCTACAGCATCGGTTTTATTATTATTTGTTTTATGTTATTTAGTATTTTTAGAACAATCTATTTCTTTGAATGCTACGTGGTGACAATTCTGCTTGTATAGTATACTTTTAGCATGAAGTCATTCTTGTTGAAAATATTTTATACAGTCTGTTCATAAAAAAACGTCTCAATGATAAACGAATATAATAATATGCAATTAGGTAATTGATTTTTTCAACATAATGCAATAATAGCTGCATATTTAATTAGTTTTAATAATATTAATTTATATTAGATTCCAAGTTAGAAAAGTATAATTATTTTATTGATTACTTTTTTTGAAATAACAAGGATTATTATTGTTAGAAATCCTAAATATAAAAACATAAGTGTATTGAAATGTATGCCCTGTATAAAACAATAACAATTATTGTTTACGTGATTATTGTCTTCGTCGTTCGACTGCGCTGTGCGCGGTCGATACTCCGACAGAAACCATTGCTTCACTTTAAAACATTTAAAAAATGTCAAATCGGGCGTCCTTATCTAAACGGTAGAATGTGAGTGAACAAAATGCCAGGTGGCGGGAATTTAGTAAGGAGCGAAAGGTATAGGAAGACGCCTCGGACTCCAAGGTCAGCGCATGCGCGATACTACTATGCTAGGTCTATGGTAGATCCGTCGAATGCGCGGAAACCTAGCACACCGAGGTAAGGTAGAATTGGCAAAACATAATATTTATTCTACCTATCTAAACTTCAGAAATGCTTAAAAAGCTTTAAATTTCATATTGTATTGTGTTTTTTTTTAATTAAGTACTCTTTAAAGGAAGTAAGTGAATGAAACTCAAGCGTACATTGCATAGCTTTTGATCTTATCTTTAAGAATCAAAATAATCGCATATGTACAAATATTTGATAGGTAATTTCGTGTTACTTTAATCATTGCGGGCCTTTATCATAAAACAAATAAACGACCGCTCCATTGAGAAGCGTATCATGCCGGAAACGAATTAATGGGCTTCAATCGCCTCCAATAAGAACTTCACATCACCTGCCTCTCTGAAGGACAACGACAGTTGTGTTGCCCTGGTTTGTATAAATCAATTATTATTTATCTTTTGATAAAATAGAACGCCGATTGTTAATGATTAGTTTAGCTACAATTTTACCGTTGGCAATTAACGTTACGATTTATTATAACCAGAGGGTACAGAGTTTAACGGAGAAAGATTTACCAGCATACTTAGTTGATTCAGTCCTAGGGTGGCTAATTTGAGGACTGATTTTCTTTTTAAATTCGTTTATATATTTAAAAACATGAACAATTAAAACAAACAGACTACTTTAAAAATATTATTTCGCCATTGAAGACCTAAAAATAGCAAAGGCGCTTTCTTTAAGCTAAGGGAGCTAAAACATATGTATGCTTAGAATCCATATCGACTCAATATATTGTAAAAATATGTAAATATAATATTTAATCTAAAATCTCATTAAATACTAACATAAATATGAATAATATCGCCGATGTGTTTGAATACGATATAAGCTAATTACTTTTCGCACTTTTAAAACCGACAAATTAAGCCAAAGTCCAAATATAACCCAAGGCATAGACGCACATGTCTGTGGAGAAATTGAATTAAAATAAAAAATACACATTGCAAGTCATTCTCGATGTGACGCCTGTATTGATCGCTCTCAAAACACCCACACAATTTTTCAATGTTTATAAAATATCTTCTCTCTGTCGGAGTAATAATGTTTCGCATAACTAATATCTCGAAAATTTCTCAACACCAGCCTATTATAGAAATGACAGGATTACCACTTGGTTTAATTAAAGTGTATTTAAAGATATATTATAAGTAAACTAAACAAAGTTCAACTAAAGTTTGGAATACGGAAGTGGATTTTCTGATGTTTATTTATCTCTCGAAGTATTAGATTGATGTAGTTGCTTTTCGTGAAGATAGTTTCTTTCATCAGGTTGGTTATAATTATATGTAACCGGAAAATGTAAATGGGAGCTAGTAATTACATCATGTAAGATAAAACGAAAAAAACTTTTATCTATATTTCGTGTTATAGACGCAAGCTTTACGTCCCATAATGACGAAAAGTATATTACTGGTTTATGGTACTCGGTCTCGGTCAAGAATCCCACATCCACCTCTCAACTGACTTTCTATCAGTTCCCGCTAATAGAAATATAAAAATAATTTTACCACATTCGCTTTACAAGTTAGATTAAATAATATACTTTTACATACATTCATCTCACCGCGTTTTTTTATTTTTTTTATTGAATAGGAAGGCGGACAAGCATATGGGCCATGGATGGTAAGTGGTCCGCCGCCCTTAAACATTGGCATTGTAAGAAATGTCAACCATCGCTTACATAGCCAATGCGCCACCAACCTTGGGAACTAAGATTTTGTCCCTTGTGCCTGTAATTACACTGGCTCACTCACCCTTCAAACCGGAACAAAACAATATCAAGTACTGCTGTTTTGTGGTAGAATATCTGATGAGTGGGTGGTACCTACTCAGACGAGCTTGCACAAAGACCTACCACCAGTGAGTGTGTGATGAACACGTGTGTGATGATGACAAAAAAAAACAAATGTCACATAGTCACATAGAAAGTCAAGTAAATAAAAAATATTGCTTGTAAAAAAATATTACAAAATTAAAAACATTTTATTATTCCCACTTCCGGTCATGAGTGTGACATACTATTTCTATTGACGGTATTTTTTAACACTGCTTGCGTGTCGAAAATTATATATTGCGCCTATATGATTAATTAATCAAATCCATAAACGATATGTGACATATAATAATATTCCAGTTTTCTATCAATATTATATATAAATAATAAGAGTATAAAGAAATATACACACACAAAATACTATACTCAAATTTTATTTTCAAGATATATATTTTGTTTTTACAGATACAGATAATATTACTTTGTATTTTTTTTATTTTAAAGCTCATATTATTTCACATTGAAAAGCTTGTTAACTGATAAAATATAAATGGTATAATGATACAGATAATTAATTAATCGAACTTCATAAATACATCCTTGACACTGTTACGAATAAAAAAATTTGAAACGACAATTATTGACTGTTTTCATTAACGTAACACGAATCACTTACAAAAAAAAAATGCCATTAATTTTTAAACTGAATGTAATTCTCTTGAAATTCTTCTGTGCATATTAATCTTAGAGACTTACCGCATAGTTCTTTTTTTTATAAATTATTTCTTAAATATTTATTTTTTATTCCTTACACAAGTATAAGTAAATCTAAAGTAAGAATGACAGGAGTTTTTAAAAAAATAACAGGTAATCCAGACCATAACTTCATATCAAGTAAAAGGTGGTTAGCCTCGCTGGCTTTGTATTGAGACTAAGGACAGCAACACATTACACGCTTTTTTAGCAGATTATACCGAATTAAAAAAACCGCACGTATATATTCATAAATATCATTAGGTTTCATAATCATAATATTACAATTTGATTAATTAATGGAATTATTTTAATATTCATAATAAATCAAAGTCCAATATGGCCAAAGAAAATAGCAATAAATATAATAAAAATATACAGCTAAAAATTAAAATTTTCGGACTTTAGTCTCATCATTGGATGAAATATATAATTATATTCTCTAAAGAGCCCAATGTGTAACATGTAGTAGGTATGTTGAGGTCAACGGACGTTCATGTTAGAGATAAGTTAACCGACTATCGCCGAATCTTTAATGCGTTTACATGTACCGCAGATTTACTTGCTTAACTTAATGGTAACATTTATTGTCTTGTTTCCCCAAAATCATGTTCAAGAACTACAAATTCTACTTCGAAAAAAACATTATTTTTAAGTTTAAAGACACGAAAAAGCGATGGACTTCATTAAACCGTTCATTAATTATTACTCAACTTTATATTACTCAATATTTCTGCGTTCAAACTTATTTTATATTTCACAAAATATAAACGAGTTTCTATGATTTTTTTGCTTAATTATAAAGTAGGTTAAAATATTTAACTGCATCAGATTTTAGCGATTACTGTAACAATACTTAGTCTTACGCAAAATGCGCTTAATATTAAGATAATTTTCGTATCCAACTGATAATAAATACAGGTATTAGTTAAAAACAAAAAGGCTTCGTTGCGGCGCTGCCTATAAACGTTGTTTAGGGGGGGGGGGGGATTCGTTAAACAATGCTGTGTCTTCTTCTTTCGAATGTCAAATCATGAAGACAGAAAGAGAGAAAACAGTGCTTAGGTAAACCCCAGCTAAACAACGTTTATAGAAAAGGCAGTCTGTTGGATAAATTAAAGTCTGCTTAGTTATAATGTATGTAGTATGTAATCAGTGACGTACCGTTTCGGTTTAAGAATAAAGATATTTAAATAGAAACAAAACAAGCACAAAACTTTTGTAAGAGAGATATTGGTTGAGTCCAAAAACTGAAATAGCTCGAGACGTGACCAATGCATTTCGTGCTACGCCATTTGCAATAAGTCGCAACCAACGCTCCAATATTATTACAATAATACTTCAAAACCATCAGTATTGTTTCCTGCTTGAAATTATAAATTTGTAGTTGTAATTTTATTTCTAAATCGATTAGCATTTTCCACTTGGCTGCCATTTACTAGTCTTATAAATAATATATATTCACAAATCAAATTGAACGGCACTAAAGGTTCGTTGCCTTTACTTAATGCCATTCTAATTAACTTATTTTAATTTAAAGTATTGCTTGGCATTACAATTGATACAAAACTTAAGAAAACGAAATGTTAAACCAATGACATATATTTGCTGGTCAACTTAATTTTAATTGCCGTTTCTCTTTTCAGATGTCAGTCCGCTCCAAAAGTAATGGATAGCCACAGTAGATCGGCGTCCCCGAGGGACCAAATGCGGCCGCAGCACCGCCCCCCTTCCCCGCCGTCATCCCCAGCTGCATTCGACAACCGAGCTTACCAACACGATGAATCGGATCCGAATCACAACGATTCATTCACCTCTAATGGACCACACCAAAATGGACATAGTAAAGAACCCAATGGTGACGCGAAAACACTCGAAGCAGTTAACTTAGAACTGATAAATCTAACGCCTAAGAATGGATCGAAAAAGAAGGATGTGGAGGTCGATATGAATTCTACAAATCCGTACGACGAGTACTTCGTGCCAGTCAACGAACACAGGAAATATATGAGGTTTGTGGCTTTTGAGTTTCCTTCACTTTAATTCTTTAGAGAAGACTTATAGATTCAATGTAGTGGACTTTAAAGTCACAAAAGTACTTGATTGATTTAAACGCGATATTTTAATCGTTAATCGGTTTAAATCGGTTTATTGGCCTCGCGATGTAAAAGTCACGGGCTCGATTCGAAACCCTTAGGATAATTGGCACTCCTAACGCAAGTTTTACGCATAATTGGAGGTGTCAATAAGTATTGGTAATTCCTTAAAAAACGGACAATTCTTTAATTCATTAAAAACTTTTAAATTTGGAAACGATATATATGTATATAAGTCGAGATGGCCCAGTGGTAAGAACGCGTGAATCTTAACCGATGAACGTAGGTTCAAACCCGGGTAAGCACCTCTGAATTTACATGTGCTTAATTTCAACAGAAATTGCAATCACAACAATGCATGAAACCTGCATGTGTCTAATTTCACTGAAGTTCTGCCACATGTGAATTCTACCAACCCGCATTGGAGCAGCGTGGTGGAATAAGCTCCAAACCTTCTCCTCAAAAAGAGGAGAGGAGACCTTTAGCCCAGCAGTGGGACATTCAGAGGCTGTTACGGTTACGGTAATTTCTGTTTATAATTCATCTCGTGCTTTTCGGTGAAGGAAAACATCGTGAAGAAACCTGCGTGTGTCTAATTTCATCGAAATTATGCCACATGTGTATTCCACCAACCCGCACTGGAGCAGTGTGGTTATGGAATAAGCTCCAAACCTTCTCCTCAAAAAGGGAGAGGATGCCTTAGCCCAGCAGTGGGACATTTACAGGCTGTTACTGTACTGTTACTGTATATATGTATATAAATACAATTTTTTGCTTTTGCTTTTCATATTATATTTTTTCATATTTCATATATTCACATAAAGTAAAATATCACTTCGAAAATTAGTAGTATAATATCAAAATGATTTGTTCAGTATAAATTGTAAAAATGCTACACGCAGACTGCGTTGAAAGTTACATTCGAAAGAGACCCGTTATTTAAAAAGTTATGTTACCGATGGGAGTATAGAAGCTAGCATTTGATCAATCGGATCTATTTATTCATTATTGATACCGTTCTAAGCGGTATAAATATAATAGAAAGTCTTAGTCATCATCCCAGTGAGTGTAATTATTTATATATAGAATATTATTTATCTACAGCATTAATTATTAATGACCGTTAGTTTTTCGGTCTGTATGTATAGAAAAAAAAAAAACAAAAATATGCGTGTAATTTACGACAACAATACCTTAACGACACCGGTTGCTTATTTGAATCATATGTCAAGTATTTATGTCGTGAAGGTGCTTTATAAAATGTAAATTATGTACTACATGAAAATAAATAATAATATTTTTTTTATTATAATAATGTCATCAAGGAATGGTGGACTTGTTTCGAAAATGCCATGGTTCCCATCGTAATAAACCGGACGCATCTAAATCAGTCGGTAACATGTCGTGCATCTTCTATAAATAAGTGGTACCGAGAAAACTAATGAAGCAATTATTTTAAACTTCACCTTTTTTTAAATTAAACTCGAAAGCAAAACTTTTTAAAAAAAATAGAATCCCTAAATATATTATAATCTGATTTAATTTCTGTTCAGAATATTTTTTTAGATTATTATAAAAATTATTAAAAAGTTAAGTTAAAACAGGCGAAAATTTCTTGTTATAAATACAAAAAATGAGGAAAAAAATAAGCAGAATGTCGAAGCTTAACTTTCTTAAAATCGTCTAAAAATAATTTTATAAAAATCTATGACTCTTTTGTTCTATAATTATGGCATAGACAATTAAAAACAGACTCGTAATATTCCATTATACGAAAGTATACTACAAATTAAGATTAGAATATAAAATTTTCTATGTGACAAAACTCATTACTATCCCACAAATTGCTTAAAAAATATAAACCCTAATGGTATTTAACATTGTAAATTTGAAATAACGTCAATAAATTCTTATAGGCAAATTGAAATTCGCGTCACTTTTGTAAATCTGGTTTCTCGCGAGAATGTGGTATAGACGTCGTTACGCAACTGCTCAACCGACTGTGATATTGTATTTATAAAACATAATCGAATTGTATTGATATATACAATAAATATTAACAATTCATAAATTTATTTACTTTATTATCTCCCAAAGATCTCTTAAAAAATATTAAATTATATAAACAGTTATATAACATTTATATATTTCAAATCATTATACCTAGCCTTAAATTAAAATAGCAACCTACTTTATATAATATAATAATTATTGTCGAGTGCAAATGCATTTATTTAAGCTATTAAATGTTTTGTTACGAAATATATAATTATATTATGTAAGTATTAAGTTAGCTTCCTTTAAAATGTATGACTTTCAAAATTGGTTAAATATTTTTAAGATTATCAATGATTATAAAAGTAAAGTCAGATTAACACTTCATAGTGTGATTTTAAAAATAGCGTAAATTGAGTTATCTAAATTTATATCTAAAACCAGTTTCGAGCTTATTAATTACATTATTACGTATTCAAAACGATACAGTCACCTAACAAACCGCAAGCGACACACCAACCTCATCACACGTCCTTGTTCTAATAACGATTATATTAAAAGACATACAAATGTTATTTAACGTGCGAGCTGACCTTGGCCGGTTAAATAAATCTGAGTAGTCGGTTGTCACCCGCGAATTGCGTCAAGGAATCCACAAACTATCGAAGCCTGGTATGAATTTTAAATAAGCGCGCTTTCAAGCTTTTGTAAATTTTGCCAATTCTTGATGTACCTATAGAGCGTTCGAAATTCGAACTTAATATTTCACTTACAGCTCAGTCCAACGCGTTTTATGTTCGTTACGTTATAACATTGCAATGCGTTGCGTTAAAATGTAACAATTTATTAAGTTTGTCAGGCGATACTACAAGCTCAGCTGTAAACAAATCAGACGGTTCTAGAACTCGCTATATGTAATTACTAGTAACTAGCTTTGCCCCGGCTAGACCTTCGCTAAATTTGGATTATTCGTGCGATTATGTAAATGTACCTTGATTTCGACCCCATTTGTGGATCATACTTATGGATATGTTTCATACAGTATTCAAGTGATTCGCATTTATGGTCACTGCTTCTCCCCTTAGAATCAAAGCGTGAAGGAAACAATCTACGTAACGCTTTGTTCAAAATCGACCCGGTAGCTTTTGAGATTAAATATTTAATCGTAAAACTTTCCAGTATTATAATATAAAAGATTCAGATTATAAAATATTTTTAAATAAAAATGTATGTGTTTTCATAATTTCGAATATATAAACAAACACATCGTAAGAAACAATACAAACGCAAACATTTGCATTATACACATACATTTTATTAATTAGAATGTAAAAAGAAAACTTGTTATCGCAAGTAGCTATATTATTAATTATGGGCGTAAAAAAATTGTATGTACGTTTTAGATTTCTCTAAAAGCTTATCCAATTTTTAACTTGTTATTAGTAGATAAAGACTAATTAAGTTAAAATACTTTTACAGGAAACATTTGTCACTTAAGACTAATTGAACTTAAGTTAAAAGCGATTTGTGGAACGCATTTAGAAGGAAAGTGAGTTAAAGTCACTACGTATATTACTCCTGGAGGTACTTAAATCCCGGGTCATTTTAAGTTAGTGGGCGGGTGGTTTTTTTTTCTCAAATAATTCTCACCCTAACTAACATCGTAGGAAGGTTGATAGCGCATACATCATGTAAGGGGTGGTTAAGATTTCTTACAGCGACAATGTCCACTCACCATCTCACGTGGCGCATTTGCCAGCCTGCCTTCCTATAATAAATATTAAAAACATATCTCGAAGATAAATTTCAATAAGTATCGGAAATGTAGTGCTTTAAGGTTAAATGCAATATCGTTTTCTAGGAAATATCAAATTACGTAACACATCATCATAAGACACGACCAATGAACTGACGTCGCGTTGTTATTTTATCTATTATATATTTATAACTACTTTATACGCGTTATATTGTCTAATGGACGTATTTTATTTTAAAATTTATGTTTACCTTTTGATTCGCAATAAACATACTTCAAACTAATATTATAAATGCGAAACTAATTTTATGTATGTCGGTTTGTTACTTCATCATGACCAAGCCGATCGTATTGAAATTTGAGTTCGAAATAGCCTGGGACGTATACACGCATACAAACTACTCGATGTACAAGTAAATTTGACACGAATGGAGTCGCCGTGAACAAATAACAACGAAATTTTCAACTAAAAGTCGCTATATTTATTTTACATAAATCATAATGTTATTCGAAATAATATTATATACGAAGAGCAAACTGCACAACACCGATAATTCTGTTAGAACCATAACACACAGTAAACAAAATTGAGATTATTTATTTCCAACGCACTGTCAAGCGTTTTTAAGTGGTCGAATAAATAGTAGAATATTTCGAGTTTCTTAAATTCATAATTTATAATTTTTAACATTTAAGAATATTTATGTAATTATATATTTTTGTGCGTTTGAAAATAGAACGCCGGATTTGAAAACGGTTTTTCTTTCTTCTCTTTGAACATGTTTCACTTGCTATTGTTTTAAAATACGTCTGAAAGTTTTTAAACAGACAACAGATTAACAAAACTAGCTGTAAAAACAACTAAGGCGAATGACACATCAAGTAGCCGGAGGCTGAACATACAACTATAACGAGTACGTAATGACCGTTTTATAGCTTTTTAAACTAATACGATAAAATTAAACTAAAGGCACCGTGTCCGGAAAGTCATATTTCTCGGACTAATTAGTCAAACAAAAATTATTACTTATTCTGACCTGAAAATGGCATTATATGAAACATTTGTCACAGCTATCAAAAAAGATAAATGTTGTATGAACGTCGCCTAAACTGTAAGTTCGAGAAAGCGGTTGCATATTCATAGCAATGGTCAGAAAGAAAACAAAGGTACCGACGACTGAAAGAAATTCAAAACAATAAGACTAGACCACAATGCGGGCCGACGCGTTGAATTCTTTACGGAACATTCTAACCTCCTTCAGTTAATAGATAAGTTTTTACACTTATGGATTACTCGTCCACTTCTGGAAATTATGTTGAAAAGTCGAAGCCATATAAAAAATTAACTTCTGTAGAACAATGAGAGCTCTACTTCAAGGTCATTTAAGTAAAACGTTTCTATATATAACGTAATTTACATTCGTCACACGTAACAAAATTGCATCCGCTCTTTTTATAAATACAAGCTAAATAAAAGCACAAATTATCAACTACTATATTTTAAAGCATAATTATCATACACCGTCTTATTGCCTCTACTGATAACACACTTTTCGCCCAGAGGTTCGGAATTACGCTTTAAATTACTTTTAGAATGCCACTTCGCACGCACTTCATGTCTTGTATTTTTAATTTTGATTTGTATAAATACTTTTTAAAGTCCT
The DNA here is from genome assembly GCF_905147045.1 of Nymphalis io. NCBI lineage: Eukaryota > Metazoa > Arthropoda > Insecta > Lepidoptera > Nymphalidae > Nymphalis > Nymphalis io. Next base: position 10,775,345 of record NC_065889.1, read on the forward strand.
GAAAATAATAATTAAATATAAAAAAGGTTATATGAAAGACGATTAACGATAAAAATCTATGAAAAATAAAAGCAACTCGCACAACGGTATAAACATTTTACAGACTATATTCATACAAGTGCTCTTAATTCACTCATCTCTAAAGTAAACGAACTTTGTCATTTTGCCAAATTCAGTTTCTCCATGTTAAACTTAATAACATTTAACGATAAGACAACCTCGTGAACAGGATGGCCCATCATTTGATTTAAGATACAAACTAACAAACACCGTAACTCATGGGTAATAATACCATAGCGGTTAGTGTGACTATCCATTGTGATATTACGCAAGTGAAAACGCGTTTGTATTTGGTCCCATTCAGAATGTCAGATACGCTTGCTTAATATATCTTCAATAGGGTTTGAAGCATTTGATTGATTTAAAAATAACTGACATATATTAGTTGACGTTGAAATACTTTACCAACCAACTAATACTACAATAATACCATCTATAATAATCTTCTAATAATAATCTTCTTCTTTCTATAAAAATCTCTGTCATTACAATTTTAATATAATTATGATGTGAACTTTCATTTGAAATACAGACATTATTGACTTCACTTCTATCTTGTTTAAAGACTTTTGATTTACTTCATTTATTTCAAGTGATCGTAATTTAAGTCACGGACAACAATTAAGTCAATTTGTGCTATGCCATGATTGACTGTAATGTTTGACAGTTAAGCATCTAGTAATTTAGTGCTTATTTTACTGGTGGTAAGGCTTTATGCAAGCTCATCTGGGTAGAGTAGGTACCACCCACTCATAAGATATTTTACCGCAAAAACAGCAGTACTGGGTATTGTTGTGTTCCGGTTTGAAGGGTGAGTAAGTTAGTGTAATTACAGGCACAAGGAAAATAACATCTTAGTTCCCAAGGTTGGTGGCGCATTGGCCATCTAAGCGATGGTTAACATTTCTTACAATACCCATGTCATGCGCGTTTGTGACCACTTACCATCAGGTGGCCCATATGCTCGTCCGTCCATTTATATAAAATAGGTAGCTATTTTATATGAAAATAAAAATATATATCTGTAATGCTTCTAGAAGATTCTAAATTCGATAGAAATACAGATAAAACAATGGTCATGTTATAATAATAATTGATACCATTTCATTAAAAATATATTTTAACGTGAACGCCTCCTAGATATTTATAAAACATAAATACAAAATTTTAAACTGATTAGAACTTAATTAATGATAATTACAAAACGTTCATTCGGCAACCAATTAATCAATTAAAAAATAGGTACCATTGTAAGGAAGGATGTGTTATAAACATTAACTACTTTACTTTTATTAAAAAATAGAAACTAACAGAGGAAATTGACTTAATTTAAAAATGGATAACAAAACAACGTAATTTACATCGGTATGAAGATCCTGTACTTAATTACCAACAATTTTGATTGATAGTATATAAAAGACAGGAAGAAACGACTAAAAAGGCACTGCCAGGCTGACAATAGAAAAAATTATAATATAAATTGGATTACTAAGAATTAAAACATATTTGCAGGATTCAGTCAAAAACAGAAATGGAAAAAAACGTACAAAATTCGTTCATATTGAGATAATTATTAAAATATTTCAAATAACTAAAATCTTCATACTAACGTGATAATTAATTGATAAGTATTTTATTTAAGGAATTATAAGTTTTGTTAAAGAGTAATAAATTATTTTCGATTTTACTAATAAACATTGTTGAGTGAGTGTTTAGTTAATTGATTGATTTTTCTCATTAATAATTTGACATTCGAAAGAAGAGGACACAGCATTATTTAACTAGTCACCCCATAAATAACATTTATAGGTTAAACTATATACATTTCAATATTTAATTAAATAGGAAATGCAAATGATTCGTTTCCTTGGTCCTTATTATTCCAAATTAGAATACAAGTAGCAAACAGCCACCTACGAAGATCTAAATAGAGGCTCACGTCAAAACACCCGAGGTGTGTTCCAGGGCCTTTGTAAGTTACCGTATGAAAGGACCGCAGGAACAAAGCAAAGGGCAACGACCTCCGCGCTCCATACCTGGTTGCTGGACTTATAATAACACAAATGTTCTCATAGGGTTTAATATACTACACCTTGATGTCCTTGCCTGACAATTATTAATCAACCATTTTTCAGTAATCTTTATGAATCAATGAAACTAACTCGACACAACTTATAACTTGACTTTTATACGTTTAAATGATTGTTACAAATACAATAAATATTACCAAAAGAGGATTGAACTAATAATGACCGTTATTAAAATAGTTGCGTAAATTTCTTTCTAAATTTCTTTAAAAAGTATGAATATAATATTAATTTATTACACAATTTAAATTTTCAGAAAAAATTTCTACAGCAGTCCATATAAGTAAAAAAAACACGTTTACCTACGATTTTTTTTTACATTTATAATACATTTTTAAGAAAAAACAACTATCTGTTAGACGCAGGTGTTTGATAAATAAATGTGTGTTTAATAAAATTAATAGCGAAATTCGTTAGTTCGGTGTATCTCCATCATTCTTTATTTTTTTTTTCTGTTAAAATATGTTTTATATTATATTACAAACATTAAGCAATTTTGGCCCAAATTTATATTTAAGAATATAAATTTCTAAATACTAATAACAATTCCTTCGATATCCTTAGCTGGTGTTGTTATAATTTAATCGCTGAAAACGGGTTATTAGTACAAAATAAAATGCCCCAACAGATTCGTTCTCGTTTTTATTATATTATTACAAAGTGTCTTTTTAACCTCCAAACATTCGTGGCACGTATTTATTTGCTTAGGTGTATTTAATAGTACACTCAGCAACCACGTATGTTCTACAAATATACATCGTCAGTTTGGCAAATAGATCGTATGCATTTTATACCTTAATACTTTTGAATTACAATATAGTTTACGCATTTATCGTATGCAGCGACTGCTTACGCGACTATGACAACACCTGAAATTCGATACTTTACGTAGACAGAAAATTGTGTAAAGGATTAGTAATTATAGTTATTTTATATGAGTGAACGTGATCTATCAATTTTTTGGTACAATATTATTTTAATGATAAATTGTCTATTGTGTAATCGATTAAGTTTTTGATTTTCCAAATGGATAAGATTAAAACTCGCACTGAAGTTCGTCAACTCCTCAATAACACTCCTAAAGTTAAAACAGCCTCAGATGCAGAGAAGTATGTATTATTTTTAAGTGAAAAAAATATATAAATGTCTCTTTTCCGACAATGTTCTCCAAAACTCCCTCACCCATAATATTTTTCATGTTTAGCAATCCTACAATTCTAAATTATCATCTTACACTTTCAAAGGCATAAAATTGATGCTTGTAAGATCTATTTGTAACATGTTTTAATAATTAATCACTTGTTTATTTCAGAGGCGAGAAACTCTACGTGACGGCTGACAAACGCGGCGAGAAGGGAGGCTGCAAGCGACCTCTTTGCTGGACGTTGCTCGGACTGGTTGTTGTTGCTATAGTTGCACTCATCGTTCTCGCAGCCAGTAAGTTCAAATATTATATAAGTAACTTTATAAGATATACGTGTGACGAGATGTCACAGTTGATTTTTATATCTTAATTATGTTATTATCTTTATCCTAGAGTTTGTACATTCAATAACATTTTATCTCTCTCTCTAGAGTATAGATGTGCTTCTTAAAACCTGATTTCAATTCTTAAAATGTATACATAATATAGTTTTTTTTCTTTTATTTAACATGATACATAGGTATATATGTATGATATTAAATCTTCAATGAAGAGATAGTCGTCGCACTTGTATATAAGCGAAAAACACTAACTGACTCACCACGAGATCGAAGCTATAGGTCAGATTGTCTTGAAATTTATTATAGCAGGTTCCAATTGAGCCCAGTATGGGCCCAATAAAAATGTATTGGTTTTTTTATGAAAAAAATCGTAGTAGACTTGTGCACTATAAAATGTCATGTGCAATCCGTCTAGTCATTGTTATTGGCTAGTCTTCATTATAAAATTGCCGTCAGTGACCGAAATCGGTCAGGAACATATAATCCATTTACTAAATATACCTAAAGAAGGACATAGAGAACAGAGTATGAGATATTTTACCAAAAAACCGATAGCGTAATCAATACTCGTATGGATCGTGTCACTTACCATGTGACACGTGTTATGAGAAACAACAGTGACATCATTGACAGAACTTTTTCCCTTATGGCGAATCTGAAACATAATTTCAAAATTGTAAATAAGTCCTCGGTAGTATAGTGGTAAGTATCCCCGCCTGTCACGCGGGAGACCGGGGTTCGATTCCCCGCCGGGGAGATGTCTTTTTAGTAATCATTTTATTTACAAATAAATATTGAATATATTTTTTTAAATCACTACGAAATTTACACTTTATACAAAATGCAATGATAATTTACATTAAAAAGAAAAAAATTGCAGACATGATTGCAACCGCAGATAGAACCCAGTGGGATACGCTCCGAAAACTCCTAGATATTTTAACATGCAATATGACATAGTTAAGCTTTTACATAAGTTTAATACTTGCACTGAGAAAAAAATGGTGTACCTTTCAAAGACGTTTTTGATTGTTGTTACAAATTATTAATTATATAATTAATTTATATAAACTTAAGTAAATTAGTGAAACATATTCATACACCAAGATATTAAAAATATTCCATGTATATAATCATCTGCAAAGTATATACTTATAAGACATGAGAACTCATTGCATAAATCATGTTAATTCTATAATTATATCATAGAAAAAAACTAATATTACTATAAATAAATCACTTATATATTTTAATAATAGTATCAATTTTAATTACAGCTGGCATTCTCTTCACCAATTCACCAACTCCCCTCGAGCAGTACAACGCTTCGCTAAGTTCCGCGCGTGCGTTTGGCGGCATCACAAGCGATCACAGTCATGATCACGATCATAGCGGCCACCATCATGACCACAGTAGCCATAATCACGACCACAGCGACCACGACCATAGCCACGATCAAGGACCAATCACTTCGCCACGTCCACAGGAAGTTACGGAGACGCAAAGTGACGAAGCACAAGATCTCTCCATTATACCTGATGAATCCAGCGACATGTCTATGTACGGTGAGTACAGAAATTAATATGAGTTTAAAATACTCAATATATATATATATATATATTTATAATAGTAATTATATTTTTAATATACAGTACAACTACAGGAAACCCAAGTGAAGACCGCGCCGTAGCTGCTCAAGAAGCAAAAATATATAATAAATAAATATATTAATATTGTTTTATATACTATTTCAGTACCGAGAACAGTAGAAGGAGAATTAAAGATCGACAACGAGATATTCTTGCCAGCATTTGAAGACCCGGATAGCGATGAATATAAGGAATTCACTCAAACATTCAGCGACGCTCTCAAACACGCTCTTTTCGATAGAAACAGTATAGAAAATGGAGAGAACGAAATTATGGTAGAAGTCATTCAAATAAGGTAAATAAGACATTGAATACTTTTTCTATGTATTTTATATGTTTTATAGCAATGGATTTAATGATGAAAGTCTGCCACGTGTGATTTAACTTACCCGCACACTTAAACCGTAATGGACTAAACCTTTAAACCTTCTTAAGAGGAGAGAAATTACTACCACAGCAGCTTTTAACTATTCGTTGTCTATTTTTAACATACATTTTACGCCAAATGTTCGCCAACGGTCAGGGTTCGCACCCTATCCACATTTTTTTATCTATTCGTTATTCCAATAGAACAAGGAGTAAAGATACAAACCTTAGATTAACATATTCTATGCGATTTTCAAATTGTTCTGCTATGTCATGCTCTACAAACGGATCTTGATTAATAACTTTATATTTAATACGATACTTAACTACTTATATCCACTTTAAATTTTCTTCTAAAGTACCGATAACAATTTTGCCGACATTCAAAACATTTTTTTTGCGAATCCCTAAAGAATACCATAGATTATTGAAAATCTTGACCAATTATATAGCGTTAATTTAAAGTCAAAGTTGTTTATTTGTCTTTAGTCTTCGTGTAGTTTTTTACGCTTACGCTATGTCATATTTAATGTATTCAATGGGACTTTCCTGTACCAAATCAACCAAATTAATCTTTGTTAATTTCTCTCTTTCAACTTTTCTTTTAATGCAGACTAAAAGTACTAGTTAATAGTCTGTATACATAAATACATATAGAAATATCATCCAACTTTTTTTTTAATTGCAGGAAAGGATCAGTCATTGTAACATACAGAATTCATTGGAAACCAAAATACAACACTGAGCCAACTGAAGATCTTCTAACAGCGAAGACTTTGAAAACAAACCTCAACAATTACCTAGACACTAATAACAGAATGATAAGTATATATCACGTCGCAGAAGACCAGCAGATACAAACCAAACCAGTTCTTGATATTTGCAAAGTAAATAACAATGATTGTGAACATAAGTGTGAATTTGACGATTCTACACTCGATTTTGCGTGCGTCTGTCCTCATGGCCAAATAATGGATACGAATTCACCTAAGAGTTGTATGCCTATTTTAGATAATTCAGAAACAAAACATGAAATTCCTAAAACTACTACTCAAAGGCAACTAACGGTTGACTCTAGTGAGGACACAATGAAAACTATTTCTGAAGAAGTAAAACCGAATACGGAATCTCCAAATGAAGCTACCGATGAAAATGTGTTTGATTGGAAAAAGACGCGCCAATATATTCCAGAAACAACTACAGAAACTGGAGAGGCAGATTTGAAATTTTCTCATATATTTGGTCACACTGATACAGAGATGCCAAAACCGGAACCAAGCCCAGAACATGAAATTTATTCAACCGTAGAAACACATCCTTCGAAGGAATCGGAAGAAGAAACTAAATCAGAGCCAAAACTTTTATCGGAATCCACAGAAGATGTGCAACCGGAACCTGAACCTACAGCAGAACCAAAACCTGAGCCAGAACCCGAACCAAAAGCAGAACCAGAAGCTGAACCTACAGCAGAACCGAAACCTGAGCCAGAACCCGAACCAAAAGCAGAACCAGAAGCTGAACCTACAGCAGAACCGAAACCTGAGCCAGAACCCGAACCAAAAGCAGAACCAGAAGCTGAACCTACAGCAGAACCAAAACCAGAATTCGAGGCTTCAGTGGAACCTACTGCAGAACCAGAACCTGGATCTGCACCAGAATCGAAGGCTGAGCCAGAGCCTGAACCTACAGCAGAACCGAAAGCTGAGCCAGAACCTGAACCTAAAGCAGAACCGAAACCAGAATTCGAGGCTTCAGTGGAACCTACTGCAGAACCAGAACCTGGATCTGCACCAGAATCGAAGGCTGAGCCAGAGCCTGAACCTACATCTGAACCCAAGTTTGAGCCAGAATCCGAATCCACAGTAGAACCAGAAACTGAAGTTGTTTTAGAACCTAAAGCAGAACCAGAAACAAAGTGGATGACAAACGAAGAAAGTTCGTCAGAAATATTGCAGTCACACAATCCTACTACGGATTCGCCAAATGACACTGAGTCGGTCGCCCATTCCGCTATGAAGCCAGAAACAAACTTCCAGCTTACAGAAAAGTCGACAGATATAACAACAATTATAGAACCTAATTCCGGTGATAATGATGAGCGCAAACAAAATGAAGCGACAGAATCAAACACTTCTCCTAGACCTATGTTTGATCACCCTACGTTTGATTTAGATAGTTTAATGGGTCTTCATACTACTCCAGAACCAGTACAATCAGAAACTGAAGCTGGTGTACTAACGAGTATTGACGATAAAAATAAGGAATCAGTAAACGAAGCACTTGAAAATAACGCGGATAATTCAATGACAACTACAACAACGAGGGTCTCGATTTCTGAACCTAATAGTATTAACGAGCCTTCACATGAACCGAGACCTGAAATTATTTCTATTTTACAACAAAATGAAAACCCAATGGATTTAAATGATACTTTTAGTAACGATTCATCGGCCGATGATGATTGGCTTGAAGCTGAAGAAAATACTACTAGTTTAGTTCCCCAAAATACTGATGTTACAAATAATGATGATATTATTAAAACACAAACAGAAAGCGAAATGAGTGATGAGCGGGTTAATAAAACAGAGTCGAGATCATCTAAGACCTTTGAAGATTTTATAACAGAAACAATGACAGAACAAACAAGTGATATTAAAAACGACGATATTACGTTTGATCTCATAAGGAAAAATAATGAAATGTCTTCGGAATCAACAACTGCGAGAATGAATATGGAACAACTGGAAACAACTACGTCTAACTCAGGAGAGATGGACGATAACGTTAATGAAGATAAAACAAACAAAAATAAACTAGAATCGACGACGTCAACACTTATTTTTAATAATAAAAATAATCAAAACATGGATAATATAATGGATTTCAATCAAAATGATGTGACAACAAGTACTCAAAGCAGCAATGAGCATAAAATTATTATGTCTCAATCAGAAGGAACACAAATTATTTCTTTGAACGAACATTCCCAAATGGAAACGACTACCACTGGAATAGATACAATATACCCGAACTCATTAAACCCAGAAAACAAAGATTTGGGGGGTGATAAACCTTTAATAGAAACCTTGGAAAAAACTACCGTATCAAGCCAAATATCTAATGGCAAACCCTTAGAGAATGGAGGTAAGGAAATCACTTTTGATACGATAAACATGCTTTACAATCGTTCATCCAAAGCAATAATAGATAAAGAAAATAACATGCAAGATATAACAGAATCTAATGAAATATCGAAAGACTCGGCTGAAACATCAACTGATTCAGACTGGTTATCTGAATCAGTAACGGAAATTAATTACGAAGATAATATGAAAATCACTGAAAGCGATGAAACCACAGAAACATCTGCAATTAAGGTAGATGAATTATTGGGTCGTGGTCTTATTAAAGATGATTTTGAACCTGATTACCTAAACAATATGGGATCTAAATCCAGCAAAACATCAGATCAAGATGAAATGTTGTATGGTATGACTCACGATTATGAAAATGACGATTCCAGAGTAAAAAGAGTAAATACACAAAAAGAGAATTCTGATGGAAGCGGGACAGTACATGTTACCGAAGCCATGTTACCAAACAAAGATATCGAATCAAAAACATTCGAATCGACAACGATAGGAGATTATATTTATAAAATGGCAGGAAAGAAATTAGATGAGACTGTAACTAATGCAGAAATTTCATTGACAACGTCACATCCAGCCCCAGTTTGGGAAGAAACGGAGAAAGATATTACGGTCGATGAAAGTGTCAAGTCTAAAATGAACGAAAACGATGAAGTAAAGGACAATATAAATATAATGACATCAACAGTTATGCCTACAACAACAGATGCATTCAAAATTGAAGATCAACAAACTATAAATCAAGATAATGTCCCTAAGACATCTGATATTAATGCTCAAAATATTTCACAAGTAAGTAATTTAAATGTTACGATTTATGAAATATCTAATCCCAACGATAATCAATCAATTATTACAACAAAACCTACAAACGTTCAATCTTCTGAATTCATAGATCACGAGACTGACATGAATCCATTTTTGCCAGAAGTTGAGAACAATAAAAGCCTCGTAAAGAAACTACAAGAAGGCCATGACATTGAGCCTGCTAATTTAAATGAAACGCAAAACGAGAATGTAGATGAGCATATGAATAATTCAAATGTAGTAAGCGATATGTCACATGTTAATGAAAATTCTAACTCAAATGATCTATCAGTTATACCGCAAGTAGTTCAAGAAACTACAACAACCGCTAATCCTGATCACATGTTCAATCAACTTTTTACAAATAGCAATTCCCGTGTAGAAGAAACATCCACTACAGAAGCAAATAAAACACCTATTAATACTATAGCCTCGATCAGCGAAGAACAAACAAGTGAAAAATCTGACAACGTAGAAGTTTTGCCCATTTCAACATTTTTTTTAGACACTGATGATTTAGATACTACGAAAAAACCAACCACCTTACCTGAAAATGACCTAGGTAATGGGGCTGAAAAATCAACTTCTAAGCCCTTAAGTGATGACACCGAATTTCTTAGCGTAGTACCAATTAATGATGAAAATGATGAGCAACTAAAAAAAGATTACAGCAGTGAAAATATTCAAGAACTTAATTTTATTAGTGATTCACCTGAAAAGAGTGACAAAAGGACAGATGTAAGCAACTTCGATTCTATCTTAAACAACGAAGCGTAGTTTATCTTGTAGTTATGAAAAGGAATAAATTGTACATTATTGTTACTCCATTTCCTGTGATTTTTAAAAGCTATAAAATACCAATGTAAATTGATATACCGTAACATCTATTCTCTCGCTAAGATTCCAAATGGTTCTAAGTTTATTAATAATACTAAAGATATTTTACCTATATTGATAAATAATAACTTGTTTTATTAGACTAGTCAAATTAGAAAAAATAAATCAACATGAGGATTTTAGATTATTTATTGCTTCAAGTACGTGAACAAACGCGGCCAAAAAATTAATCATTTAATTATTTTCTTCAATGACGAAGAATTAATTTCTTCATTTTAAATTGTTACCATAGATAAATGTATATTTTATTATAATAACATTGTTTATTTTAATAATCAGTAAATAATGACATTAAATTGGGTTCCTTATTATTTTATCCGGAATGTATTAAAGGGATGTTCATTACTGACATCCCTTAATATCTAAAATGTATAATCCATGCCGTTATGTGATAATTCCGAATGATAAAGTGGCATTCCATTTGTCGATTTAATAATTTTTAACTTAGTTATACTTTTAGGAGTGAGGTCTGATTGTAAAATAATAATTTTTATTATTGTAGTAATTGTTAACTAAGATATATTTTGTATAATATGGTTGAAAATGTAAAGAAGTGTTGTAAATAAATATAAAGTTAATATTAATAAATAACGTTTTTATTTTAAATTCTAATATAATTGCATCATCTTAAAATGGTAAAATATATATACCTGTGTAGATTATATACTCAACATTAACATAACATAGAACATCACAGATAAAAAACTATTAAGCTAATATTGTTGGTTGTGGTGTTATCTCATCGATTTCTTGAGCCGTCATTTGGTGGTCATCCATCGCCATCTTAGCACATAAACAATTCTCACTCATAGTACCACTACCACTTACTATGCATTTACCTAACACAGCTTTACAACTATTAAAAGGCACATGATTCATAATGTTCATAAATTCATCGGTATCATTAATTTGATTTTCTTTTTTAATACTTATGCTTATGTCAATTGTTTCTTTTAGTTTTATAGCACCATCACTTCTAAATTCAAATTTTGGTAAATTTTCATCTGTGTTTTGTATTAAAGGTTCCTTCAAGGAGTTTATATTAGATTTAGTATTAGAACAATCACAACCTTCACATGCATTATTCATAATACTAATATTCTCATAATTGTTATTATATGTTGGTTTGTTTTCTGTCTCAACTTTATGGGGATCAAAGTTTTCATTCGGAAGTAGTTCATCGTAAAAATTATTCACATCTTTAATTTGAGCGCACAAACAGCTATTAGGTAAATTTTCATTTGCAATACATTTTCCTAATATAGTTTTGCAGTTGCTAAAAACTTCAATATTATTATAGTTATTCATTTCAATTTCAATCTTTGGTTGTAAACATTTGTCTTCGGGCATTTCTGGTTTTCGCATACATTCTCTTTCATGTTTTTCGTATGAAGTTAGCATTATCATAGTTCCGCATTTGGCACAAAGCACTGCTGCATCTGCTGCTGAAAACGTACAACTTAATAAATTGAATGCAATATTTTCTTTCTTTGGATTTGAGTGATGAGAATTGATAGAATATGAAAAGAAGACAAGAGGAATCTTGAAAGTAGTTCCCGTGATAGAAGCTAACTTATAATTCGCAATAATAAGACGCCTACAGAATATTCAAAGCAAACCATACATTTACACATTGCATTCAGTTTGCTATATTTTCAGTTAGTTCTTATTTAATATATCTACTCATATTCACTTTAAGATTACTTCCAAATGTTCTAATAACGTCTTTGCAAACTTCCAAAACGCCATTTTCACGAATTCATACTGAATACTATAAATTATTTAGGTCTCGATCAATGACGTCATTTTAATTCAAGGTCAAAGTTGTTTATTTATACCGCTACCATTGTTTCTTTCCTATTCTTATTATGACAGCCAAGATGGCCCAGTGGTAAGAACGCCTGAATCGTAACCGACGATCGTGGGTTCAAACCCGAGCAAGCACCACTGAATTTTCATGTGCTTAATTTATAATTATAATTCATCTCGTACTTTACTGTGAAGGAAAACATCGTGAGGATACCTGCATGTGTCTAATTTCACTGAAATTCTGGCACATGTGTATTCCACCAACCCGCATTGAAGCATCGTGGCGGAATAAGCTCCAAACCTTCTCATCGAAAAAGGGAGGGGAGGCCTTAGCCCAGCAGTGGGACATTCACAGGCTGTTACGACTAGATTATTTAGGTCTCGATCAATGACATCATTTTAATTCAAGGTCACAGTAGTTTATTTATTTTTACTTCTACCATTGATTGTTTCCTATTCTTCTCGGTATAATCTACTATATAAGAACTGATGTCAGTTTGATTTGAAAAAAAATATTATAAGTTACCCTTAATAGAATCCTGAGAAAGATCACAGTTCGAATCCGAGGATATGCCACTATCGATGGTAGTCCCTGAAAAAAGCACTAATTAATTTCTTAAATTATAGACAGAATGGTCAATCCATTCTATTCCATTACAAAATTGGACATATGCACATCGGCTTATAATGTCAATATCTATGGTGACCTCTGATCATCGCACCTTCTATTCTGTAAGAGCAGACTAGAGCCTCACCGCAGCTATCAATCGTATAATGTCAGCAAGTGATATGGGACATTGACCATAATAATTATAACATTACAAGAATACACACATCAAAATAGTATGTAACCAAGTCAGTTGTCAAGTTCATAGGTGTGTAATGAAGTGAGTTTTTACAGGATAGCACTGCTGGTTCTTTTCCTCTTTTCATAATATATTGAACAAAATAGTTTAATTTTTTTAAATAAATAAAATGCTGTTTTTAAATAATTACTAACTGTGGCTTGTGAGATGTTTTTTTCTTGCATATTCTGAAACAAATTTCTTGTTACAATCTGGTATGGTACAATACAGCCAATTCTCAGGTTCGTGGGTTTTCATATGATACTTCAAATGATGGGACTGAATAAAACCTAAAACAAATGAATAAAATAAAAAAAAAATACATTATCAAACAACAAAAAACTTGGAAAAGTGGAGCGAAAATATATTTCACACAATAGTGGTTTAAATAAATATACAGCCAAATGATAATGACTTCTATATAAAAAGTACACTCATCTAGAATTTCAGCAAGAAGAGTATATTTTCGAACTATATTTTACAAGATTGTTTTTAACTCAGAATTAGTACTTTTACTATAAAAAATACCATGATCATTGACTGTGTCACAGTACTGAATATCTAAATATTATTACCATAAAAATTTTAAAACCTTATTTTATTGTTATATCTGCTACAAATTAATATAAAGAATGCAATAAAGTTACAAATAAGTATAATAATGATTTTGAAATGATTCACTTAGTTGCAGCTTCTTACATTACATTCAAAGCAATATAATAAACATGTATTAATGAATCACAGTCCTGGTAAATGAAATCTGTACTTACGTATTTGAAAACATAATTATCAACAAAACCACATTCGAACTATTGACACACAATGACATATTTGTCATACAAAATAATTAGTCATTAAATATGTTACGGAAGATACCTTTGCCACAAGTTTTACAATAAAACTGTTTCGTATTTGTGTGAGTTAGCTCATGATGTTTGAGATGGTGTGCAAAGTTAAACGATTTTTTACAGTCTTCAAAACTGCATTGGAATCTTCTTTCAGCTTTAGGCTTGTGAGTCTTCATATGCGACATTAATGCCAAGTCGCTTTTGAATATGGCATTGCATTGAGAACATTCATATTCACCTGAAATATTAATTTTTTTACTTTATAAAAATAAGATATTACTTTGATACCATGGATACTTTACTAAAATACTAATTAGATGAAGTATTCTATGCAAAAACTAAGTATAAAAAGTTCATGATCATAAAATGAAACTATATATATAAAATAATGTCATTTTAAATAAATAGTATTGAAATGCTGAAAATTTAATGTAAAATTTTAACACCAAATTGTAAAAAGAAAAAGTTTTTTAAAAAAAATATATGTAATAATAATAATGTCCTCCAGACCGATTTCAGACACGGCAGTCAATCTCAAGAGAGATTAGCCAACTACACAGGAGACATTATAGTGCACAAATGTGTGCACAAACACAAGTGCACTCTCTATTTCCTAACTCTCATAATCCGATGGGACGGCAATCTGATATGACCCGTAAGAGTTCAGGCAAAGGACCAACGGCTTTCCGAGGCACGGGAGTGTACACTCTTCCTACTTCCAGACTCCGGGCTGCTACTGAGAATTTTCTGACATAAAAACCCAATAACTTTTTATTGGCCCAACCTGGGAGTAGAACCCAGGACCTCTGCAGCCTTACACCAAGCCACTAGACCAACGAGGCAGTTAAAAGATATGTATTAGTAATAGAAAAAATATATTTCTTATCTTTCAGTTCATTAAATGAGAAACACAATGTCATATATAATCATATATAAAATTAGTATCAAATTGCATTTTTAATTCATCATTATTTAATTTTTAAGATGATGACAATATGAATGTTAATAAAATAAATTACAAAGAGAAATAGGAATATCTTGTATGTGTTATAAAATCTGACTCAACAATGGAACATACAATTTTTTTTTCTTTTATTATTAAATGACTCATGTTCAAAAACAATTAAAAACATAGAATACATATTGTTTTATGTTACCGACTGGTTTTTTCTATTTAATTAAAAATGTTAAACAGTGTTTTTTTTATTAATAAAACTGAGAAATATACTTTTTCTCCTGTTTAATTCCACCAGCCTAATTAAGCAAAAAAGATGTAACATGTTAGATTCCTTTGTTGGTGTAGGTATAAACTTGCATTAGCGGATTCTATGTGTAAAGGTTTTTATTAAGGAGACTTTTTCTTATCTGCATTCATAAAATAAATATAAAAAAGGTCTCTTACAATTAATACTCAATGAATATTTCTGTCTGAATATTCTGTTTCTGTCTGTTTTAAGTTCGAAAAATATATTTTTAATTACAATTTTTTGAACATTAACTATTATTAATCATTAACCTTATATAAAAAAAAAAAAAATTCACAAATAAGATATATTACTCAATACAAGATACAAGAAGTTTGACATTTGTATTTCATATTACGACAGGATATATAAATATAATTGTATTTTTGGTGAAAAAAAGTAAGTACTGGGTTTCATGTAAATTGTAATAGAATTTACATCTCAAACTACACCGGTAACAATACACAAAAATCTTATAAATTGACAATTCAAAATTACTTCTGTAGACTTTACTACTTGAATAATGTATATTTTGAATCATATAAATAAAATATATTATTTAATTATAATATACATCAATTTGAGCATTTAACGACA
Source organism: Nymphalis io (assembly GCF_905147045.1). Lineage (NCBI taxonomy): Eukaryota > Metazoa > Arthropoda > Insecta > Lepidoptera > Nymphalidae > Nymphalis > Nymphalis io. Next base: position 10,791,188 of record NC_065889.1, read on the forward strand.
TGTGTCTCACTCATTCTATAAATATTGAATATGGTATACCTATCCTTAATAATATTACTAAAAACCTAAAGCAAAGCCGTGAGAGGCAATTCATATAATATTTTATGTAAGTATATAAGTATTTTTTCAATTTAATTTACCTTAATTTACAGCAATACATAGTAAATTGTTGTCAGTAATGTTAAATATCTTACTTACCCTTATGCGCATATTTTATGTGTCGTTTGAGAAGAATATCATCGCGAAAATTACGTCCACATTCAAGGCACTGAACACTTCCTGTCCTTTCATGTTGCTTTTGGTGCCTTCTCAAGGCTGACCTACAAATATTTAAAAACAATAATAATCAAAATCCCCTTTAAAAAATTTTGGAATATATATTTATTTAAAGTTAAAATATAAATATTCGTATATTAAATGTAATATCAATATTAAAAAATATAATTAATTAAAATTTAAGGCTTTAATGCCAAAAATAAAAAAATTAAACTCACAAAAAACTAAACTTCTTAAAACATTGGTTGCACTCAAATTGTGGATAATGACTTTGTTCATGTCTTTTTTTCTCACTTTCATATTTAAACTCTTTAGAACAGTAACAGCACTGCAACATTATGGACAGATATGCTGATCGGAAAATTCACTTTTTTCAATTTTCATCTTTATTGGATTTTATTTTAATCTTATCACCTTATCACAACGAAGTACAAATTAAAGAATGTCGAGAGTCGAAAGTTCGAACTTCGAAATGTAAATCGTAAAGTTTGTAAATTGTAAAAGTGACAACCGACAGAGACACTAGACTCTAGAAACAAGATCTGACTAAAGACTAAAGAGTATTCCTCATGGTGTCGTCTATACTAGTCTATACTTAATATTATAAGTGCCAAAATAAGTCTGTCTGTCTGTTACGTTTTCACGACTAGACAGTGGTCTAGTCGTGAAAACTAGTCTAGTAGTGACTAGACGATATTCCACCGCAAAACAGCAGTACTTGGTGTTCCAATTTGAAGGATGAGTGTAATTACAGGCACAAGGAACATAACATTAGTTCCCAAGGTTGGTGGCGCATTGGCGATGTAAGCGATGGTTAACATTTCTTATAATGCTAAATTCTATGGACGTTCGTGACCACTTACCATCAGATGGCAGTTAATTCATTGGTTGTTTTAGGTCATACAATTAAAATTGATAATTGTTCGAGAATGTCAAACTCTAATTACTCTTATTATAAATGATAATGAATTCAAGTTGTTTCCATTATCAAGTGTTACATTATACTAAACTTGAGATTGTCAAATTTAACACGTCCCAAAATGGGACATTTTTAGTTTGAATTCCTACTGAGTATTAGTCCATATATCAAGCGAGGCGATAAGCGGTCTCATAGACAGTATGACAGAGAAATTTTCCATAATATCATATTTAAGAAAACTTTTTTTTCGTGTTGTCACTTCAATTTGTGCGTGCTTAACAGATCTGCTTCTTTTTACATGTATAATATAATTAATTGCAATATAAATATAATACAATTAAAATTTTAACCCAACACTTTATTTTTGTTACACAGTTTGTATGTCAGTTTTCACAGGTTAAAATGTCATTGTCATAAATTCATAATATTCGAAAAATGTTATGTCATGGGACTTGATTAATGATTTGAATTTTGAACTTTAAATTATTACTTGCTGAGACTATAAAATTGTAATATACATCACGAGATTACATGCAAAATATGTTTCTTTACATATTGTAGCGGATAAGCATATAAGCAAATTTTTGCATCAAGAAACAATCAAAAAATTAATTTCTTTACTCAAAGAACTGACTTCTTCTAAGGATAATTTAAAATCTAAACCCAGATCTTAGCGAAATCGGACAAGACGTTTGCACGATGCACGACAAACTATTGCACATATTGCCTACTAACGCATTTCAGAAACATTCGTTTAGTGCAAATATTATAAACAACACGTCGCACGTGCTATACTTATGTAAATCTTTCATTTCGTGACGTTCATAAATAATATTAGAAATGGAAAACTGGATAAAAATTACTCTAGTCCTGTGTTTGTTTGGAACTTTGCGTGAGATCCGGCCTTCAGAGCCGTTTGTTACTGAATTCCTTCTCGGCGATTGGCGTAATATAACCGAAGATCAATTAAATCGTGAAGTATATCCGGTTGGAACTTACTCATATTTGGCCCTTCTTGTTTTGATATTTTTGATCACAGACTTCCTTAGATTCAAGCCAGTTATAATTCTATCAGGTAAGTTCATGTAAATAAATAGTATATTTCTTGTTTACTGTATTTAAAATTGAAAGTGTATAAAGTAAGTCATGCTCATTATAAATATTAGCACATTTAAATAATTTAAAAAAATATTATCAGTCATCTTTTTGAGATTTTATCTTCGTATTATTTTGAAATAAATAACACTTATTTACAGGCAATACTATTAAAGCTGCAGTATTACAGTAACCCCTCATATCCTTATCTCAAATATTTATCAATATTTTATCATCATCAATGTTATATTAATATTTAGTTAATTTAATCAATAATAATTAAAGATTTTTAATTTGGAACATCCATGTACTTACATCAATTTATTAAGTTGACTTTTGATAAAAAAATTAAGCAATTTTGTACATTTTACATTTTGTTGTCCGTACACCAAGAAGGTTTGAAGATAAAATTTTTATAGCAAAAAATTTATATCAAACAAATATGTTTTCTTTAAAAAATAAAATTATATTGATTAATGTATTTTAAAATTTTGAAATTGGATTAAAATTCAACATGAGACAATATTATGTAATACATTGACATACATTATGCAAAAGTCTCAAATGTATTCGCTGCATAAATTCCCTTATGATAAATAAACTAATCTCTACCTTATCATAGTTATTTTACGTGAGGCAAGCTGTGTCTCGCTAATATTATCTTATTTGTGTTATAATACTACTTTTATCTAAGTTGTTTGATAAAATTAAATGAACACATTATCTCTAGATCCTTAATAATACTGGATTAAATAAAAAAGTGATAATTAATAAATTATATTTATAGTTTTAAACTATGACTATAAAGGTTTGTATTAAAATATGACTATTTTTTGAACAAATTAAGTTTCAGCACCTAACAATTAATAGGCAACAATTATCTTCAAATGATTAATTATTTAAATATATCAAAATAAAAAAAAAATGATACAGATACTAATCAATTATAATGTAATATTTTATCATATTAAAATTTTACTTTGTATCTATTTATTTCTTTATATATAATTATTATTCAGTTTAAACTTATTTTTATAAAAGTGTTATTCCTAATAAGTGTCAGTCATTGGTTTTAAATAATATCGAAGTATTAAAGAAGACTTAATAAAAAAAAAAAAATATTGTTAATATCATAATCTTTAATCAATTTAATCTTTTTATTTGCACATCAATTTTTATATTTAAATAAAAAATATATATTTGAAATTCTACTTCATAGATTTTTTATATTAAAAAAAATATTTCACTATAGGCTTAAGCGGTATCGCAGTCTATGCCGTGTTACTATGGACTTCAAGCATAGAATGGCTGCAAGTTTCTCAATTTCTGTATGGATTGTACATGGCTACAGAGGTTGCTTATTTAACTTACATATATGCAAAGGTAAGCTTAATATTATGAATGGTAATTTCGTCATATAAAATTATAATTGAATCACTTAAGGAAATTCAATTAACATAGTATGCATTAATTAAGGAAGTTGTTTTAAAGTTATTTCTTTAGACAAGTCGCTCATTTTTTATATTACAAATTTATAATATTTATATTGCTTAGTGGTACGGTTTTATTTAGGTACCACCCACTCATAACATATTTTACCGCCTAAAAGAAATACTCAGTATTAATATATAACGCTGGATTTGAAGTTTAAAGACTTTTAATTGAATTCATTTATTTCAAGTGATCGTAATCGACCGATTTCATCTCCACCACTTCGACGTAATTTAAGTCACGGACAACAATTAAGTCGATTTGTGCTATGTCATGATTGGCTGTAATGTTTGACAGTTAAGCATCTAGTAATTAAGTGCTTATTTTACTGGTGGTAAGGCTTTATGCAAGCTCATCTGGGTAGAGTAGGTACCACCCACTCATAAGATATTCTACCACAAATACAGCAGTACTTGGTATTGTTGTGTTCCAGTTTAAAGGATGAGTAAGCCAGTGATACTACAGGCATAAGGGACATAACATCTTAGTTCCGAAGGTTAGTGGCGCTGTTAGGTTCCATATGGTATATAACCATATGGAATGGTTATATAATTCTTACAGCGCCAATGCCTATGGGTGACGCTGACAATTTACTATTAGGTGGCCAATTTGCTCGTTCGCTTACTATAAAAAAAAAAAAGTGTATAAAAATGTATATGACGTCATCCCATGATTGACTGATAAGACACGGTCTGAGTGGGGCATATTATAGTGCACAAGTGTGTGTAAACACAAGTATACTATATTCACTTACTATCATAATCTAATGGGACGGAAAATACAACACGACCAGAGAGATTACAGGTGCAGGACTAACAACTTTACGTGTTTGCCGAGGCAAGGAAGTGTCAACATTACAAACTTCCCAACTGCTTCTTAGAATTTCTCGATGGAACTAAATTTTTATTAATCGCACCCGAGGTTTGAAACCACGAGTTCGGTGCCTGCTGCCTTGTAAACTAGCCACTAGACAAAAGATTCAGTCGAAACATATAATCAGGATCGATCTGTCGGCCGTATATCATTCTCATGTGTTCATTCGATATTGAGACATAATATCTTCGAATGTAGGTTCAAATTGAAAAATGATACCGTGTCCAGAATAATTGTGTTCAATAGACTGCACTAAAGTTATTGATACCATTTTTAAACCTTTCCTTTAAAGCGGTTCCTTATTACCAATGATAAACAACTTCATTGTTAAAGATATGCTGTCGCGTGTTTTACTGTAGACATTTTGTATATATACAAATCTCTCGTATAAAGTCTTACTATGTAACTTGATGTAATAAACTTTATTAAAAAAATATGGAAAATATTAACATACTACATAGTCTGTGAAAATGTGAGAAAAACCAAGAAACAAAAAAGTTACCTCTTCGTAATATCTTAGATATTATTATGTTTCGCTAAATTTAATCTTACTGCGATTTCACTTGTTGATAGGGCTGTGGGCGCGCGGTGCTAGGGCTGACCACCCAGTACATATTCAACCGCCAAACAGCAATACTTAGTATTGTTGTGGTCCGGCTTGAAGGGTGAGTGAGCAAGTGTACCTAGGCATAAATTTAATGAATGGTACGAGGAACGTAACATAGTACCCAAAGCTGGTGGCGCATTGATAACTGCGACTTGTGAGGGATAGTTACCAACACGGAACAGACTGCCTATCTATTTTAAATAAATGAAAAAAGAATTATAATACAAATTATGAGCTCAACCGGTCACCATTAAATTTGCAATTTTGAAATTATGCAACATTTTGCGGCGATCCCTTGAGTACTTTCGCATTTATAATATTAGAAAGGATTGATTAACTGTTGCTTATGAAATTAATTTATTATGTGTGTTTTAAAGGTGGATTCCACGAAGTACCCTCTCGTTTCATCTTGTACTCGGATAGCGGCATTGACCGGCCGCTTCCTGTCTGGAGTAAGTTCCCAGCTCCTCACGCATTACGGACTGATGAACTATCGGGATTTGAATTACATCACCTTTGCCGGTATGTGCTCCTGGTACGTTGTATAGTAATATAATCGGTTGAGTTCGTTTTCAGCATTATTGAGGGTTCTGCGACTGTCTAATATATCACTAATACTAAGTAGATACTATTGATATAATATACATGTCCCAAAATTAAACGATTAATAATTTTCGTCCAGGGTGTAGGAACTTTAATATTTAACGTAAAAAATATATATCGATATAAAATTTATAAAAGATTTTCTAGGCTAATTTTTTTTCTGAAAATAATAGTATATTTAAGTATGTATATATGTATGTATGTATATATATATATAACCTCGTGACGTTTTGCTTTACTGGTTAGCAAGTGACCAGGAGAGAAGTATACTAATATTATAAATTCGAAAGTAATTCGTGTCTGTTTTTTTTATAGAATAGGAAGGCGGACGAGCATATGGGCCACCTGATGATAAATGGTCACCAACGCCCATAGACATTGGCATTGTAAGAAATGTTAACCATCGCTTACATCACCAATGCGCCACCAACCTTGGGAACTAAGATGTTATGTCCCTTGTGCCTGTAGTTACACTGGCTCACTCACCCTTCAAACCGGAACACAACAATACCAAGTATTGAAGTTTTGCGGTAGAATATCTGATGAGTGGGTGGTACCTACCCAGACGAGATTGCACAAAGCTCTACCACCAGTAAGATTAAGATAAGTAAATGTGTACTGATTGATTGATTATTCCGTCAAACTCATCACCCTACTATTTACATCGGGTATTAAAAAGAGTTAATACTGAGTTTGTTGTCGGTAGAATCTAAATTTCAAATTGATGGTTACTTTAAATTTAATTGAATCTTGTAAATTGACGATTCACACATCTAGCATATAACATACCCAGTCAATTAAGAAGTTGTTCAATACAGGCACATTAAAAATAACGTAAGTCCAAATAATAAAAAATAATACACAAAAGGCACAGACAACACATTTGAAGAGATACGAGACATTAAAAAAGACAATTTATAATAGCTTGAAGAGCCTGACTAAAGTAGATATTCATTCTATTATAATATATATATATATATATATATATATATATATATATATATATATATATATATATATATAATCAATGTACACGCATATGTTCTATCGTTCGTATCGCAATACAAGAATGATTAAATATTAATTATAGCAAATAACGAGAACAATAGCAGTGATGTCGCTTTAATTGACTCGTGTACTGAGTTACCTACCTCAAAGGCTAATTATAAATGATTCTAAAAATAAATAGGCTCCTACTCACATGCGTACTCTATAAAATGTCGAAATTTCCTCGCGAAATTGCACGACAGCTACCATTGTTTCCAAGCATCAAAGTATCGTATAACGTCACACTTAAGCTGTATTCAAATCCGATATAATTCGAAGTAATTCGAGCAATCTCATTTCTTACTACGAATATACATATGTACGTTTGTAGATGGGAAAGTTTGTACTTGATTGTTTGGAAAACGACTGGACGAAATCAGATAATATACCAAATATTAAAAGAACATAATATGTTTTGAAATAGCACATGGTTTTTTGTATATTATTAAAATATATAACAGAAAAATAAATACAAAGTTACTCTTACTTCCATTTTTTTTTATTTGATAACAATAAATCTCGTCAAGCTACCAAATAAAAATCACAGAAGCAATTGGCGTTTCATATATTATATGAAATAAATATATAGGTTAAGCCTTGGCCTGGTTTTTTACATTTTATATACAATTATATCATAATATAATTTTTTTTTTTATAGAATATGAAGGTGGACGAGCATATGGGCCACCTGATGATAAGTGGTCACCAAACGCCCTTAGACATTGGCATTGTAAGAAATGTCAACCATCGCTTATAGCCAATGCGCCACCAACCTTGGGAACTAAGATTTTATGTCCCTTGTGCCTGTAATTACACTGGCTCACTCACCCTTCAAACCGGAACACAACAATATCAAGTATTGCTGTTTTGCGGTAGAATATCTGATGAGTGGGTGGTACCTACCCAGACGAGCTTGCACAAAGCCCTACCACCAGTAAAATAAATAAATAAAGTACTAATAAACATTTCAATCTTATAAAATGTTTATTTATAATCGAGGCAAGAGGATAATGCACAATTTATCGCTTATTCTATTAATAAACGATTTAAAAACGTATTTGATTAGTAAAGTGTAATAAAACAATAATAATATTATGATATATAATATCAGTAATTGAGAACAGATGTCTTGTTTTTTTAAATAAGTCTGTCATTATACTCAAGTTTGTTAAATTCGTGTTTGATAACAGTATTGAATATAGACTATTCATATTGTAGGTTAAAAAAACCTGATAACACAATTACATGTCACAATTTAATAAAGATTTCTTATACAAAGGATTTCGTTCATGTATTTTTTTCTCGATCGTAACGACTTATGACTATTTCGTCGATTAATGTGCTATTATTGAATACAGACTCCTGCTTTATATAAGTATATTTGTTAATTACTATAATAATGTTGTCAGGAGATAAATACTATTTGTATGTGTCCAATTACAATTACTTGGCTCTGTGCATGCCCATATTCTACCGCGAAACTACAATATTTAGTTTTATTTTGTTCCGCTTTGAATGTTAGAAAAAAGTGAGCGAGTGTAACTACAGACACAAGGGACATAACATTCGCAACTTTGGTGGCGCATTTGCCACCACTTACCATCAGGTGACCTCTTTGCCAGTCGGCTTACGTATTTCATAAGAAAATGTACCTACTAGAAAAGTTAGCACATAAATGTGTAGATAGATGTTTTTAAGTAAGTCGCCACTAGATGGCACTGCAAGACATATATCGTTTAAACGATCGCCAAGATTTATCGAATATAATAAGTTCTGTAATTGAAAAACATATTTATAATACTAGTTTTCACTCGCGGCTTTGGCCACACCCGGTCTTAAAGATCCAAGGCAGGTTGACATTTGAGCCCCCCCCCCCCCCATTCCGAATAGCTTAGAACAAATTTATGTATACATTGTTATAAATATTTAACAAACAATGTATTTTTTACAGCTCAAATTTTAGCAACGTTTTGGGCGTTTTGGCTTCCACCCGTTCCTTATGGAATATACTTTCACAGACGGTCGCTAGCCACCACTGTTCAAATTGACATTGGAACTATGAACATGGAAAAGCAGAATCTGCCATATTCCGAGAAGGTAAATATGATAAAATGAAGTATTGTCAGTGTGTCTGTATGTGATTTTTGTTTAAACATACGTAAGGCTGATGGTAAGTGATCACCTCTACACACATTCATCTGCTATGTAAGAACAATGTACCCTTTCCTGGGATGTACTGTCGCCAATGAGGTTTTGCCTCTTGTGTCGATAATTTTACTGGCTCATTCATCTTTTAAAACATAACAGAGTATTATATAATAATTATATAATAAATGGGATAAGAACAATTAACACAAGCCCTCTAAATAGATAAACATAAATATCGTTACATATACAGGTTTCCTCGCGATGGTATTTGTCACCGCCGAGAACGACAAATTAAACAGCATATCCAGTTTTAAGCCTTCGTTTAAGATCCGCATGTTTTGTTCACTGGGATATAACGGTTCTATCTATTACGGTATAAAGCAAGATTAAAATAACAACAATTCCAGCGTTCGTTCCGTAAGGATATAATAGACGCGGCGTATCTCATAGCGCGGCACGCACGCTCCGCCTATGCTCGGCCTAAAGTACTGGCGTGGTCTGCGCTGTACGCTGCGTCCATGGCTCTGTTCGTGCAGGCGCAGACTTACGTTCAACTACTTTGGAAGCATATACAAAAAGAGGAGGATGCACCGGTTAGTATATTCAGCTGCTGAGCCAGCTGAATAGCTATAATGCGAGATGGCCCAGTGGTAAGAACGTGTGAATCTTCATGTGACCACTGAATTTTCATGTGCTTAATTTGTGATTATAATTTATCTCCTGCTTGACTGTAAAGGAAAACATCGTGAGGAACTCTGCATGTGTCTAATATTACTGAAATTCTGCTACATGTGTATTCCACCAACCTGCATTGGAGCAGCGTGGTGGAATAATTCCATAACTTCTCCTCAAAAAGGGAGAGGAGGCCTAACAGTGGGACATTCACAGACTGTTACTGTTACTGAAGGTTAAAGATTAACATTAATACGAAAATAAAAAAAGACGTTTTGTTTAAATTGTTGGTAAATAAAATTCAATAAAAGTTATGTACTACTTGATAAGGATGTGCGCATGCATATGCATTAACAGCCAACTGAAGGTAATTTTTGTATTAAGTGAATCAGAATGATGCGTCTCAGCAATACTTGTGTTGGCGGGAAACCAACGCATCACTAAATCCAATAGCAAGATATGATGACATCAGGCAGGCAAGCCAGAATAGTCTACTAAATCACACTGATATGATCTTTAATATATAGGACAACAGCAAGCGAATGATTGTGTGTTCCAGGTGGTATATAACGGTGCGGTGGAGGCTGCACAAACGCTGCTGGGCGCGCTGGGTGCGCTGGGCGCGTCGTACTGCGCGCGCGCGGTGCTGCCCGCGCCCGTGGCCGCCGTGCAGGGCGTCGCCCTGTTCGCGGGGACCTTCGTGCCCAACGTGTTCGTATCCTACGCGGGCTACATCGTCATGGGGCTGCTGTACCACTACACTATTACCTTAGCCAGGTGAGAGTTCACACTGGTAATCTACATCACGTCTACTGCCCATATTTGACTGCCTCGTTGTTTAGTGGCTAAATGTGAGCCCGCAGACCCGGACGACGATGACGGAGGATTCAAATCCCAGTTAAGGACAATTAAAAGTTATTGGGGTATAATTTTCAATGGCAGTCCGGAATCTGGAAATTGGAAATGTGGACACTCCCATGCCTGAGAAAACACGTAAAGCCGCCGGTCCTGCGCCTGCACTCTTTCCGGTCGTGTCGGATTGCCGTCCCATCGGATTATAAAAGTTAGAGAATAGAGAGTGCACTCAGAGGCATTCCCTGGCGGCGACAATCGGGTTCTCTGTATACCGGGAACCCAACTAAGATTGGAGACCCGCATAGGCGGGCCGCCAACCGTCGGGACGTCATGGTAGTATGCGCAAGCGATACCGTGACGCCCCCGAGAGACGGTGAGGTTACCGCTGGTTTTTAGTGTGTATTCCGTATTTTGCTCAGTATATATACCATTTCAAATGAACTATAAAAACAATTATAATACCTACCTTTTTTTTAAAACCTTTCAGTGCAAAAATTGCCGGTCAGCTCAGTGATGACAGCTGTTTTGGTCTCATATTTGGTATCAACACATTGCTGGGCACGGGTCTACAGTCTCTACTCACACTTATTCTCATTCAAACCATCACTTTGCCAATCATAGCACAGTACTTCACCCTCAGCAGCTTGTTCCTAGTCCTGTCGTCCGTTTGGATGCTAGGTTGGATGGTACACATATGTAGACAAACAAAAAGTATTAATGTTACAAATCAGTATTAAATTTGCTCAGAAGATTGTTCCTAATTTAGTTTTATCTAATTTTTTTTTTTTATCTATATTGTTTAGTGAGAAAGGTGCAATATTATAAAGATTTTTATTATATTTTGAGTATGAATCTAAAATAGATTTAATATTATTGTAATTTTAAATATATTTAAAAAAGACACTTTTAATTCCTAAACTATGAAATAGTTTTTTTGTGTGTGCAAATGTAATATTTAGTTTTTTTTTTATAATTTCCCTATTTAAAAATAATTCCCCAGTATACATATAAAAGGAGGACTATTTTAATATGCATAATTTATAACATAAATTCTTAAGTTTTTAATTTTTTTTTCAACTAATAATATAACATGAAAACATGATTAATACTATAAAGAATAGTATTAATCATGTTTTCATATTATATATGTATATATTTATTAGTCTATTAATTTTTTTCAAACAACCAAATTTTCAGTGCAACCTGTTTATATAATTTTGGTTACTTTTTTTCTCTATTATTATCCAATTTTTTTATTTTTTTTTATTATCTGACTTACAAAGGATTCTACTAAAACGAAGTTTTAGAATTATACATATTTTTTATTTTACTTAATAATACATTCCTTTTTGGGAATATTATTTACTAACATAATTAAAATATATTTGAAATTATCTTTATTTTTTTTAGCTAAATGTTAGGCAAGTTATTCAAAGAATGTTAATGCTTATAGTATAAAAACTAATGTTAATGTTATTTATTATCGTCCTTTTTTCAACAAGTTTAGAAAACAATTAATTAATAATCAACAAGTTTAAAATTTAAATACCAATGATAATAAATGTTAATTTGTTTGTACTTAAATAGTTGGCATGCCAATATTCTTATAAAAATATTAAGATAAAATATCAAAGTAAGAAAGAAGGCATTGAAAAACTTTTAAAAGTCAAATATTTTATTACTAGATAAATTCATATTTTATAAATCTGTATAATATTTATGTTACAATAGATCTTAAATAAATATATGTTTGAAAAATATATTGTTTTAATACCTTGATATACCCTTAATACTGAAGCAAGACAGTTTATTTATTTTATAATTAAATTTGAATCAATATAATAACATTTTATAAATTGCTTCGAATTACAGTTATTCTAATATGTACAATGATATGTTTTGTTTTTGGAATGTTAAAGAACATATTTTTTTATATAATGCCAGTATTAAGTTATAAAATATAATAACAAGTCACCATACAACTCACAACCATGGTATTACACATTTACGCCATACTCTGAACACAAATAATTTACTATGTACAATTTAATTATAGATATTAAACCTTTTTTACGCGTACTGCATAGAAGAAGGCCGTGTTTTAAAGTAGACGTAGACACATATCAATAGGAAGATAACCGCAAACGTCGGCAAGACTATAGTGTTTATTTGTTGACGCATCTTAGCAAATTCTTGCTTCCTCTCACGCTTCTGCTTAGCAGTTTCCTTAACAACTCCCTTGAGCTTCCTCATTGTCAACCTAAAATAAAACCAAAACATTAAAATAACATCAGTTACCATTCGTCCAATTAAACTACTAACATTATGAAAGATTTTTTTATTATTCTTTCTTTAAAAAGGTTAAAGGAAGTAAAATGAATACTTACAATAAATTTAAATTAAATATAAGTCACTTTTATTTAATAATTTATACGTTTAAAATAATAACCCTATGTGTTTATAAATTACACTATACGTATAATAGACGTCACCATGAACTTTTCTTGTCTAATATGACGTATGACAGTCGCAATATTGTGACATATGACAGTAGCATTTTTATATTTCTTGCCTTGCAATAGGTAGAGTACCATACAGCTATTGTTGAATGACAAATATCTTGTAACTGCAATTTGTAAAAATTATGATTTTTGGGAGTACCGACAGAAAGATAGAGTACGTAAATTAAATGGTGTTTCTTTGGTCTCATATAATTTATTACAATGATTTAAGGCATTCCATTCCTTATGACACAAATGCGTAAATACTATTATATACATATGATTAAATAGAAAGTCTGCTTCTTCCTTTTATTCAGCTGTATGTTCTGATATTCTGTACTATAGATAAGTTACTACCCTATTTATAATTATTTTTTTTCATAGAATATCTTTATATTTTTTAGCCTATAAAGTCTATATTTGATAATTTGATACACTGTACCTACTTAAAAACGCTCAACTAAGGCATAAAGGTGCAGTTATCTGCAATGGTAATATAACTCATCAATTGATTTTTGTAGCAAAGCTTGCCATCGTTTAGTTTCACACTTCTATTGAATTTGGAATTGTCTTCTCATTTCGTTAGGTACCAGACTACAAAAGACTGCATAGTGGGCAAGCAATCATTTTGAGTAATTATATATATATATATTTTATGTTCTTTATTATATCAAATTTGTTTTAGAATTGTTATTATGGAATAATTTTGGGTACCATTATCAAAATATGTTTTTTGTTATTTCAATCATTTAATTCTTATATAAGTTCACAGCAAATCACATAATAAATAAAATAATATATTTAATCTAGTCACAAATTTAATCATAAAATCTACGTAAATAAATTTTTACTTAAGCATTTTATAACTTTTTTTTCATTAAATATTCAACACACAAAAAATGTAACGGGTTAATATAAAAATATTGATATATATTAACATTTATTTTATGAAAATCAATTTAAGATAAACTCAAAATTTAGACATGATATTCTCCACCATCTTTCTTTTCATCGGCCAATGATGTAATGACGCTGATAGCTGTACTTTGAGAGAACCAAATAAGAGACATGAATAAACCTTCTAGTATTCCAATACCTAAACCAGCAAAAACATCCAAGAAGTAGTGCCTCTCCGCAAGAACCCTAGATATAGCTACAGCTCCAACCCAAGCAAGCAGGGGTGGATAGAATATAAAATTGATAGGATCTATACAAATCAATATGAAAGCAACTAGTACTGCTCTACTTGTATGGCCCGAAGGGAAAGAATATTTGTCCGGGTTACCAGGCAATAGTTTGTTCATTGGTACAGGACGACGTCTCCTTACAAAGGCCTTTATCACTGCTATTACTATGATATCTAAAATAAGTGCTGAAAACAGAAAATGATATTAGTGTATTTTTCTTGGAATAAATAATATTTATATTGCCATTACCTGATAAAAATGTTGATTGTTTCTTTATGTAGAATTATCTTTTATGATAATGCATTTGTCAACATTTTGATTCAAAGTGTTATTTGTTTTAAGAAAAATTTATATGAAATTAGTAACAATGCTGATTAAAATTTTAAAAATATTTTTAGAAGTTTTGTTAAACTATTAAAATCACATACCAAATAACATGTTTACTTGTAGTTGATACAGTTCCCTGTTGTTAAACAACCAAATGAATGAGAGCCAGCCTGCCAGCCACACTATGCCATGACATGATACCTAGAAATGAGAACAATAACTTTTAAATTCTTTAATTTATACTATTACAGATTAACTGTAAATGACAAAGCCTGGTTTCTATATCAACATTAACAATTTTTCATTCTACATACATAGGAATGTCATCCTTATAATAAGAATTGCATACTTTTTTGCAACTTTACTAAGTGATCATGGTGCTGTTACTTACAGATTAGATGAAACTAATTTGAAAAAAAAACCTTTTAGAATACAAACTTTCAAAAGTCACACTGGCTACTCAATATATCAAAAATTCTATTATTATTTAAATTTGTCTAGTTTAAAATATAATTGTGTTATGTTCTTAAAAATAAATATGTAAAATATGCATAATTTCACAATACAAGTTTACTAACAAAAGGACTTAAGTAAAATATATAAAGTTGACTCACAGCTATTATGAATCACTTAATTATATATGCAAGTTTGAACCCACTTTCAGTGCTTATATTTGAAGGAATTATGTCATTGCAATTGAATGATATAATTACAGTGGTAGAATAGTGTTTGTTTTTTATAAATGTATTATATTATAATTATAAAAGTATCATCAATAAAGAATAAATAACAACCTCTAAGAACTTAGAATGTACACGAAGTGATCTTAATGCAGTTATATTTTGAGACATTTCAACAAATTTTTTAGTGACTTGAATGTCATATCTAAGTATTCTCTGCAACATATCTGGAACTTTTCTCTTATCTTCTGTTTCTCCTAACTGAAAATATAAATTGAATATAATAAAGTACATACCCTTTTTATAAAATTACTAATCAGACAACACTCGACGAAAAGAAACGAAACGAAAAGAAAACACGGCCAATATAATGATTATATTAAAATACAAAAGCAACAAAAAATACAAAAAAGAATTAAAAAAACTTGTTTTATAATATCTTACCAAGTTCATTTTAAACAAATAATGAAAAACAATGAAAATTATTCGATCTGCCACTTGAGTAAACTATATTAATCCTGTTATGTGAAAATGTCAATTTAAAAGGAATAAAGTACATGCAATGAAAGCTAAATTACTGTTATGTTTAGGTGTAAAAAAGTTAGTAATAAAGTTTGTCCTTTACTTGGAATGATTGACAAAGACTTATCAGTTTTATATTCCTATTTCGGTACTTTAGGTTGTACCTATCGAGAAAATTTACCAAAACAAAATGTCAATTGTCAACTTGTTCTATTTTGTCTTGTCAAATTTTTCTAATTTCTTGTGTTACAAGTTAGTAATTAGTATACAAAATATTTTATTGTTAGATTCGGCAACTTTTATTTTAAAAATACTGTCCTTGAAAGTACATACTTATTTTACCATTATTTACATTTTTTTAATTAATTAGTTAATTTTTGGGATTTATAATTAATGTTGGAACATTTTTATGTTTGTTAACGCAATACTTAACAAATTCTTGTAAAATATTGTGAATGCAAATAATTTCATAAATTAATGAATACTCTTTACTCTTAATTATATTTATTAAAAAAAAAGTAATTATCAAAATGATTACTCTGGTATTCAATTATCTTTGATTTTATCAGAAGTAAATAATAATACGCAGTGATCCTATTCTCTTTGAGATAATAATTATAAACTAAACCAGATCTTAACATATGGAGTTTTTTGGTATTTCATTATATGGTGCACAAAATTATATTAAAGATATGATAAAGGATGATTATATTGAACCACAAAAGGAAGAAGACGTTCAAGTCTTAATGAAAAAAGTAATACAGAATTCTACAATGCCAAAAAAGGTTAAAATACATATTCATAATTTGTTAATTATTGTTTTAAAAATAACGTTTCATTATAAATTAATAAAATAATTTATAGATTCAGAGACCCGATACGGATAAAATCCGACTAATTGATTGTTACATAGGTAAAGTCAATGGCTTTGCTTACGGCTCATCACAAAGATTTATAAAAATGAAACGTAAAGGTGTTATAAAGCCAGTGGGCCCAGCAGATATGTACAGATTGCCAATAACAACATCAGTTGAGTATGGGTGGTGGCAACATGATCCTGAAATAAATAATGCTTCCTGGCACATAACACATCCAAGGCGACCTCAACCTTCATCTCCGAATACGCTTATACTGGACATTGTCAGAAAAAATAACAAATATGCTACATTATTTTAAACTTGTTCTTAGCCACATTTTTCTTTTTCAGTTTTATTTTATATCTTGACTTATGACTTAAATATATTATACATTCAAATAAATGCAACTGAATAATTTGAAATAGCTTAACTTTGTAGCGTATTAAATATTTTTAACCAGTAAAACCTGCGACTTCATTAGCGTAGAATTCAGTTTGTGACAAAAACCCTTTAAAAACTACCTTTAATGAACGTAATGTCATAAACATAAAGTAAGTAATCCTAAAAAATATTTTTTTAATATTCTTCCTGATTATATACTTTAATTGCAAACTATTTATAAGTTAAAAAATTTGATTATGACTTCATTTTATTGTTGAGATTCGGCTGTTTATTATTATTATTATTAATTTGTATCGCAGGCAAGTTCAATGACTAGAAAGTTCTGATATTCGAGTAATATTCAATTTTGTAGTATTCTTTCGGTTTGTTTTTGTAGTAAGATTTTTAACAGTCTTTTTAATTTTTACAATGTTATTAGTATCGATACAATCAAAACTTATTCTGATTCTAAACAATTTAATACATGCGAATAAAGTTTCTCTAGCTTATTTATATCTTCTTAAAACGTTAGTAATTATTTGTAAACAAAGCTCAATCTATTTCTATTATTAAATTCTTTTTTTCTCATATATCTCTTTTGGTAACTGTAGTTTCAACTCACAAAAATTGCAGTCATGTATATTTTAAACATGATTCAAGAGAGATTGATCGACTTTAAAATTACTTTTATGCTATTTATCCTTTACAGGTAAGTATTGCTTTAAAACTTATATTGGTTTTATATGTACAACTTACATATAACTACATACAATTTTCACATTATTTATTTTATTTTTAAAGCAAGAATACATGTACTGATACTCTAGTCAGTTTGATTAATAGTCTGTTAGGCTTACGTTTGACAGCGTTTGACGTATTCCAGGGGCAGAGATGTCATTATCATAATATATTTCTCTTTTCAGTTTTGACATCACATCGACGCGGTTGTAGAAGTCAAAATGTGCGTAATCTATTAAATTATTACCAATCCGTAAAGTTATTAAATATTATTTTACAATAATATATCGTACTTTTGCTGTGTATTCTATAGGACATATTATTTTTTGGTTTTGTTAATCGTTAATTTTCCGAGTTAACCTAGAAAATTCTTTCAGGTCGAAGGTATCGCGTGATACGCTCTACGAGTGCGTCAATGCTGTGCTGGATTCTTCAAAAGATAAGAAGCGTAACTTCTTGGAAACTGTCGAACTCCAAATTGGTCTGAAGAACTATGACCCCCAGAAGGACAAGCGTTTCTCCGGCACCGTCAAGTATGTTTACCTGGAAAGCGCATTTTTGTGGACATGTTTTATTTAATTTATTATGTTCACAAGATTGTGTCTGGACAGGGAGTCAGTGTAAACTGACGGGACTCGACCCAGAGTCTTTAAATAACGGGTAGGTTTGCTTCGGCTTACCGATTTATCATTAACATGTGTGAGGCTCCATTGGTAAGATATACATGGGTGTAGTAGTATATATAATTATTTTTACAAATATGTAAAAAAATTGACCAAGATAGTTTGGAGAAAATGATGAATATTCAAAAAATTGCATGTATTATCTGATAATTGATGAGTAAATGTATACTGATTAAACATAAATAAATTTCATTATATTCGTATTGTTAGAAATATCATTAAAATGAATGTTAATCTTTATTTCAGGCTAAAGTACATTCCCAGGCCTAAGATGCAAGTGTGCGTTCTTGGTGACCAACAACATTGTGATGAAGCCAAAACCCTCACTGTACCTTGCATGGATGCTGAGGCTCTTAAAAAGTTAAACAAGAACAAGAAGCTTGTCAAGAAACTAGCTAAGAAGTGAGTTTCCAGATGCTTCACTATATTTGAAATCACTTAAAATATTAGGTTATATTAAACATATAGTAAAGAAAAAATTATTAGTAGTGTAATGTTTGTTGTAAAAATCAAGGGGTTTTTTTTAAACTATTTCCTGTGTAAATTGTTCATCATAATGAATATTTACTAAGTAAATGAAGGATTACTTAAGTGTTCATAGTACACATGCTAGAAGAACTTGTCAATTGTTATAAATTGTAAAGCGAATAACTCGAATACATGTTATACATTAATATTATATTAATATAATGACTACCTTAATGTTTGGTTCCTCAAGGTGGAAAGCTATCATTTTAGCTTTTCATATTTGCCCTTTTAGACCCCATGTGATAGAAAGACTATTATAATTGTTCATATAAATACTTAAAAAAAATAACACTTCAAGACACTTGTAATTATAATAATAATTTGTTACAGATATGATGCTTTCCTTGCATCTGAATCACTCATCAAACAGATCCCCCGTCTTTTGGGTCCTGGTCTGAACAAGGCTGGCAAGTTCCCTGGTCTTCTGTCTCACCAGGAATCTATGACCCAGAAAATTGATGAGGTTAAAGCTACAATTAAGTTCCAAATGAAGAAGGTAAAATCTGTTTATTTATATTATTATTAAACTTTTGTGTAATATACAATATTTCAATTTTTTATTAAATTAAATAAATATTTTATAGATTTATGCATAGCCAAATTGCAGATGTTCCCAGCAATTGGTGATAATTGTTATAAAAAAATATAAACAAAAGTGAAATAAATTTGAAATGATTGAATAATAAAGTATTTTGTCTATAATTTTCAAATTTTGGTAAAACAGTTAAACATGGTAATTTAAAGTTATAAATAAAAAAATTGTTAAATGATATTTCAGTTTTTAGTATAAAATTTTTCGTTTCTTATTAATTGGTTTATGCTAATAAAAATTACAATATTTATGTGTCTGTCTTAAATATTAAATAATTGATATAATTTATCCTCAATTTAGTTTTTTATCAATATTATATTTCGATTAAGAGACGATTAAGTAATTTTTCTTTTTTATATTTCAGGTACTTTGTCTCTCTGTAGCTGTGGGCCATGTTGACATGACACCTGATGAACTAGCACAGAATGTGCATCTTTCAATCAACTTCCTTGTATCCCTTCTGAAGAAGCACTGGCAAAATGTGCGATCACTTCATATGAAGTCAACTATGGGTCCACCTCAGAGATTGTACTAAATCTTTACAATAAAAATTGACTACTGAACTTGTAGTTTTTACTTCTAAACCTATGCATTAGATCTAGAGGTAGTGACAAAAAAAATCTGAATTTCCAGTTTGAAATGGAAATAATGATCATAGAATATGTATTATTGATAAATTACATTTCCTTTAAAGATCTCTTTATGAAACGCTACTGCCATATAAAATTTTATATGAATATGTTGAAATGATAAATAAATATTATATAAAATTTATTGAAATTTCTAGCTAGCTCAAAATTCGCAATCGCTAATCGGCAACTAACAGATTCTTGTACATTGATTAGGGAAACCGACTGTCTATATAAGTTATATTGTTTATTATATTCATATTTTATCAAATAGAAATAAATATCTTGAATAATTTAAACAATAATTCTTGCATAAATAAAAAAACTACTTAATTTTTTAATTAAATTATGTGTAATATATGCTATAAAAAGTATTTTTACAAAACGTGATTTCACAATTACCATCCAATTCTATTAGAATGATTTAAAGTGTAATGCCCATAAATAATACTTGTCATTTAATAAAATTCAAAAACTAAACGAATATTTTAATGAAAACGGTCAATATACTAGCATTAACAAATTAGTTACGAGAGTCAATTACTATAGGTAATTAAGTCCTCCCAGATATGTTATTAACGCAAGCTGCGTTGTGAGTGACGTTGTTTATGTTTAACGTCAACTGTCTGTTTTGCTATTTGTCAAAAGTTATGTGAATTTTGAACGTTCGCAATAAAAATATTTAAAGTTAAATATACGCGATTATAGAGAAATCTGCTATTAAAAATGAATTTAAATATTTCAAGTCTCGGTAAATATATTTTTAAATCTCAAACAGTCCCTGGATTTGGGGTAGGTTCTTATACGATAACATTTATTCATGTCCATAAGTAATAACTTTTATTTAAACCGTACGTATTTCCGATTTAGTTTCAGCAAGTAAGAAATAAATGGGCCAATGCTTTAATGATAAGAGACGTGAAAAGAAGACGTATGAGTGCTGAAAATTTTCTAGAAAGAACTAGAATCAACGCATTAAGAAAGAATGATGTACTACCAACAGAAATAAGAGAATTTGCAAATAAGGACATAAACAAATTTGAAATGAACGCTATTCCGCTTCGGATTAATAACAGATGTGTTATAACTTCCAGGTCTGTGTATAGTAATAAACTTTCAATACTCTTGTTTATGAAGGTGTCCTGTAAAATTTGAATGTGAACAATGATCAATGAATTCTAATGCTTAGCATAAATTAATTGGTATTTTTATTAAAAATAAAATAGGGAAAAAAAACATTACAACTTAAATGACATTTTTTCAGACCTCGTGGTATTGTCAAGGAATGGAGGCTGAGTCGTATTGTGTGGAGGCATCTTGCTGATTACAACAAACTTTCTGGAGTTCAGAGAGCAATGTGGGGATAATCAAATAACCTAATATTTTACTCAACATTACTTGTTTTAGGAATAGTTTATAATAAATTCTGTATAACTGTGCTATTGTATTGTTATTATATCACAGTTTTATTTATGTATGATATTTTATACATAGATGTTACACATTATTTTGTTTGAAAACATAAATATGACAAAAAAATATTTTCTGTTAATTTTTTAGCTAATTATTCTCTCTATGTGATATTGGCAGAATCTTTTGTCTAATCACTACATAGTGAGAAATAAGAATGAACAAATTTATTTTAAGCAAATACAATATAATTTTCAATCCAGCCAAATCTAGAAGATATGTGTGTTATAACAGTAAGTATAGAAGAATTGTCTCGGGAGGTATAAATAACATTGCATTAGCTTTCGCTTGCCACTTTTGAATGATTGATAATAGGGATGTGTGAAGATTACAAACTCCCATAGACATTTACATTTTTGTTATTTGTATCTTAATAATAAATACATTTGTGTGTGGGAGGCAGAAGTCCAAACTAGGTTGCCCTGTATTGAGGGTTTATATATATATATATATATATATATATTTATATTATAGGCTGGAACTATTTTTTTATTGTGTATAATATTAAATAGGAGTAAGATTAAAGCTTCTACAATACATTATCTAGTAATAAGTACTTATGATAATTGAAATGAAAAGATAATGTATGCTTGTGAATATATGTGTGTATGCATTTGAGCACATGTGTGTGTGTGAACACATGTGCTTAAATATATATATATATATATATATATACTATATCAATTAGAGAGTTAGGTGTGCGGCAGTCAGCCACCGTGAAAGAACTCACCAGGACATCTAGTTGCCATATTTATTTGCATTATTTAAGTGATTGCACTTTTTATACATTAGTTAATTAAATAACTTAGGTCTTTACTGTTTAAAAAGTAGTTCGCCTAAAGTCTAACTACAACCCTATAACTAGTTAGCAAGTAGTATAGGAATATCCCCAGAATCAAAGGATACACTAACTGCCAAGCTTATTTACTATTAATAGATGCCAAAAAATATTTGACGAATGTTCAATTTAGAGTCCATCGACGCAATGATCGTGTAAACACAGCCTGATGCCATTAGGGTTTGTACACAAAACTGCGATGCGACGCGATGCCAATTCGCAACGCAGAAAAT
Organism: Nymphalis io; assembly: GCF_905147045.1. NCBI lineage: Eukaryota > Metazoa > Arthropoda > Insecta > Lepidoptera > Nymphalidae > Nymphalis > Nymphalis io. The sequence goes on from NC_065889.1 coordinate 10,813,940, forward strand.
TACGACACGAATTGCTGCGATGCGATTTTGTGCGGCAAGGCGTCTCCTAGGGTGACCATTCCTTCGACGACCGTTAACCGTACTAAACGTATTTTGAATTGAAAACTAGGTCGTGACATGGATCGTAAAAAGAAGTGTGCACTTTTATTATTGCTTAAGAGATACAGGAAAAAGAAACAAAGAAGATTTTGGGTTCATCCATTTATTACTATTATGAATCCCGATGGAAACTATTTTCTTCAAAAATATAAAGCTTTGAAAACCGACGAAAAAAAATTTTTGGAGTATTTTAGAATGAGCATATCTTCATTCGAAGAGCTTTTAAGTTTATTTTCACCATATCTTCAGAAACAATCGTACAAGGGGAGAATTCCTGTTATGCCTCTGGAAATGATTGGCCTCACTATCCGGTAAGTAAAGTAAAACAATAATTGTTTACATTAGTTTTTATTGAAAAAAGAGTTTTTAAAATATTACAATCCATAAAATTTACGAAAAATCGAGTCTTCTTCAGTTGAAAGTGTGCTTAATATGCTTGAGTTAGAAAAATCATTACTGGGTGAGTCAATTTGATCTGGTATGTTAGATGACTGTGGACGTATCAGTGGCGTTTGTTGAGATGTCGCAAAATGTTGAGTTTGATAGCCACCCTGGTAGTTGCTATTCGGATAGTAGTAGCCATGAGGTTGATGCAATTCTGTTAAAATTTGAAGAACTCTACTCTGAAAGATTAGTGTTTTATTTTTAAAGTACACGTCTTGCCCACACGCTGTCCCTGAGCGAACTAAAATGGCGTCAACAAGTGTGACGCAACATCGCAGGAATGCGCGATGCGAATCAATTCGCAAGTTCTAACGATGCGTAGAGGGCTCGCAGATTTTTGCGATGCGACGTCGCATCGCAGTTTTGTGTACAAGCCCTTAAACCCGGAACAAGGTACAGCAAAGAGGGTTGTCAAAACTAGTAACTAGAATTTTATACTACTCTGCCCGTTGGGTAGGGGGTTGACGAGCATTTTGATATATTTTGGTCTAGGATTTTAGTAGTTTTCAGGATTCGAACATCAAATACATGCATACATAAGCAAATAACATAGCACCCGTTTTCATATATAAAAATTCAAAGCACTGGCAATTGACAATGGTATATACCATGGTGGTAGATGTTATTTCCATATTATATATGAATGTTATATCCATGTTATATATGGCAAAAATGTCAATATTATTAATATCTGCCAAAAGATTAATCGTATAACTATTTGGCTTACTACAGCTCAACTCCTTTGATTACTTTTTTTTGTTAATTTTCTAGTTTAGGATCTCATGTTATAATCTTTAAGAATGGGATTTTGGTGTAATAATTTATCAGCACCTAGTAATATAAATAATAAAAATACATGTTGCTTATTAAAGTTTAGGTTTAAAATCGAAAACTAGTTAAGACATCAAAATATTAGAGCTTTTGATATAATTTTTTTTAGTATTTCTATAATTTAATATAAACAAAGTTAAACATAATATTATTAAACATAAGTCATATGTTGCTAAGAGGTGGTAAGATTAGCACAATGAAAGTCAGCTTTTCTGTTTTTATAAAATTTTTATCTTTATAGTTTCCTTACAACTAAACAAGCTTCATAAAGCTCACAATGGAATACCAAAGCCTTTATAAAAAGCTTTTTAGTCGAAAAGACCTGAAACAAAAGAAACAATGCCATTAGACAAGTTTGATACAAAAAAATATATATATTTTGTTGGAATATCTCAGTAAAATATTGTCAATCACTCATTTTCTGAAGCTAATACATTAGATCAAACATCATTGATAATGATATTAATGGCTACTCTCATGGTAAAGCCTAGTAAATAAACACTAGTGGTCAAAATTGAACCTAATTTATATCAAATATTTGAGGAAATCATATCCCAATTTAATAGGTTTTTTTTAATCTTAATTTCTAAATCTTTTTATTGATAACACAAAAGTTTGTCAGGGTAATCATACAATAAATATAATTGATTGACATTGACAAACAGAGGAGAAAGTGACTGAACTTATTATGTCTTGGCCCTTTTATTCTAAGAAAATGTAATTGTAATTTTTTTTTTAATAACACGTAACATATAAACACATTATGAATAGTACAAGTTATATTTTTGAATGAAGCATTGAATTTAAAAATTTATGCTTACGATACATACACGTAATAAAAAAATATTAAGTAAAGTTCAGTCATTCATTTAAAGAGAGTAGCCATGGCTATCAACGTAACTTTATTACTGTAGTTTTATGAAATGAAAACTCTTCACTTACCGAAGCCCATGTCATCATCAGATTCTTCAGGCTCTTCTTCCTTCTTTTCTTCTTTAGCGGCTTCAGCAGCTGGTGCTGCCGCGGCAGCTGCGGCGGGTACTCCACCAGCGGGCGCCGCTCCAACACCAGAGCCGATGTTTGTGATCAGATCACGTACATTGACGCCTTCGAGAGCCTTAGCGAACAAACCAGGCCAGTAAGGCTCCACATCAACGTTGGCCGCCTTCAAGATGGTGGAAATTTTTTCGCCCTGTACACAAACATGTTTTGTTTAAATCGTGAATTCATAACATTCATTCAAAATTAAATACATAAATATGAGTACACAAGCATTTCAATATAAATAATAAACATAAATTTGATGGTTTTCAAATAGATTATTGGGAGTTTATTTGGATTAAAATGGATAACTATGCAACATAACCCCAAAATTAAAACTTGTCTAAAAATTGAAAATACGGGTTCATTACTTACAGTAACTGCGACATCATCATCAACAAGGATGAGAGCGGAGTAAACACAAGCTAATTCAGCCTTTGATGCCATTTTATTAATTATTTAGTGCAAGTCGCCAAATGGCCTTAGCTCAAGGGAGGACAAGCACGATTGACTTCTAGAATTGGAGAGAGAAAGAATTGCTTGTCAAGTCAACTTGTCAAAATCTTTCAAATGTCATTTTGTAACTTTGTTGCCTTGGATACAGAACTTTTGGAGTATTATAAAGTCCACTTTTGTAATTCAAATACTAACCTGTCTATATTTCATAATATTTTTATAATAATAAACATAAGCATTAATTATATTTTTTTTATAAGGATCTAGCCCATATTTTTATATTGTTAAAAGTATAAATGTAACCAAAGTTAAAAATGGTCCTCACTAGTTGTTTTGAATCCTAGCGTTTAAACAAACGAAAATAAATTCCATAACTAACGACAAAATACTAGTAACCTTGGAAACTCATTCCAACTGAAACAGTTTTGTTGTTTAATTATATAATGGTGAGTGGGTGGTGGTACCCAGGCTGACTAGGCACAGTGTAATCAGATCAGATTAATAATGATTGATTTTGAAGTAGGCGCGTGGGTACGCTCCGTGACTTGTCTCATTTTGTTTCATTACTTTCATTTTACTGCAAAATGCAATTGTTTTTGATGATTACATGTTTATTACTTATTTACTGTACCTGCTTCTTTTTACACGTATAATTTAATTTCTTATAAGTAAAAAGTTGTAAAACCTCTTGTGCTGTTTGTATCTGGCTGGTTTTGATACAATTAAATATTGTTATGTGATGTGATGATATTTCAAAACTGAAAAGTAAAAACTAGAAACGGAATCCCGCCATTTTTCTATTGTTATTCTGTTTGCTAAATGAATAAATTTAACGCAGAAATTTGATACATTTTAATGAGAAAAATGCGACGATAGGCGACAAAAAAAAATTAGCAAAATTGATACGAGTTTTCAGTCCGGGAATTTTGATGTCAAAGATGAAACTCGTTCGGGTCACCTGTTACGGATTATCTCTATGCCATTTTTGAAAAAGTGCAAGGTCGGCAATTGGCATATTAGTTATTTACAACACAGTTGAAGATTTGGGGGTTGACTATAAAACAATTTGACCCTCTAGAAAAAGACCGGATATTAAGCTCTATATTTGGCACACAAACTCACTGAAAGAAACCTAATATATCGTGTAATCAATACTCATTTGCGATTGAAAATCACTTGACAGTTGATCACTAGTGATGAAGGTGGATTGGACGTACGCCTACCTACGGACAGTTTTTTAGTTTTAGTAAGTTTCAACAAGTGTCAACATTTCTACAACAATACACTAACTCACTATCTACAAAAAGGCAAAAAGTTTTCGAGCAAAATGGCACATGTATAATCAAAAATAAATAAAGTATGATAAAAAATGTCTTGAATTATACGAGAATACTTTTTCCCTGACTTTATATTTATAAATTAAATATTATTTTTTTACAATAAATTATTTTATTCTGAAACAACATTCACAAAAAATACTAAGACTAAAAAAGCTATTTTAATGCGTGCAACAGGTAATATTTATATTTTACATATAAGTAGCAAGAAATCCAGGATAGGAATTTATCAAAAGAATAAAATCAATATTTTTCTATTTACATTAAACAAAATTTTATGTCATTACGTCTATAAATATAATTAATTTATATATAGATTATTTAGCAACTATACAAAACAAATAACTAAATTATCACATAACAAGGCAAAGAACATTTACTTGTACATTTTAAAACTATTCATAAGATTATCAATATTAAGAAATTTTAAAATCATCATAGAAAACTTCACAAGTTCTTTGGAATGATTAGTTCTTTTCATTATTATATGTACAAAGTATAAACAAGACTTTAATGTTTATTCAAAAATGGTGACTTATATATTTTTTTGTGTTAATTAAGTACAAGTAAGATATGAAAATATAATTTTCATATATAAAATTTAGCTCAGCTCTTAGTTTTGTTTAAATTTTGTACAAATTTTAATAAAATGGACTAGGTTAGGTTTTACAGGTCCCATGAAAATAAATGATGTTTTACCAGCATGTCTCTCACACCTTCTTTTAACGGTTGATTTTGTGTATCTTTCTTTAGTGGTAGCTCCCAATCAGGATTTAAATTAAACCCAAATTGGGATAGAATTCTTAATTCACATTTAATTTGAACCCATCCTGGAGAATTGATAAACGACCAAGGATGGTACCACTTCTGGACAACGTCGACACAAGAACATAGAACCTCTAGCCATAAATGTAAAGCTTCTTCATTTAACCCCATGCAAATTAATGTGCGTAATTTAACATCCATTTGTGCATGGGCATTGTCATGGGAAAGATTTATAGCTTGTACACATCTGTATAACAACTCTTCTGGTGTGAGAACCTTACCATCTTCATCCAAACGATATGTTTTGCATAAAACTAAACGACTATATACAGAATTGAAATCTTTTTCTACTTCTCTAGATGAAGCTTCCTCAATAAATAACCATGGATGACAAGGTCCATCTAAGAAGCTTGGTTTCTTAATGCCATGCAATAATACTCTTTTAAATGCTGGAGCCAAAACTCCTCTTACTAGATGAGCTGCTTTCTCTGTCACAGAATCATCTCCAGCTCTACTATATTTAACACCCTTTTCATCTAATAATTTGACAAATCTTGCAGGGAACCAGCCTCTTAAGCCATTTAATTCTCCAATCCAACAATGCTCATCTCTTGAGCTGATAACTTCTATGACATCATTCTTCCTAAACCCTAATTCATCTCCATCTCTCCTTTCAAAATCTAACAAAGCCTTAGCACGTCTTCTTTTACTTCTAGATACATTGACATATCTTTCTCTGTCAGCTGCATGACTCTGCATACTGTAGTCAGCAGTAAGTTGAACTTCTGATGCCAATTGTGGTTCAAGGGCAAGAAAATGTCGAGCAACTTGTAAAATTGCTTCTCTTAAATCAACGAGAATTTCGGTTTGTTTAACATTTTTTGAAACAGCATCATCATTATTAGTGTCATCTCCAAAAAGAATAGTTTGAATAACTGATTTGCTTCTTTTAATTTGACGACGTTGAAGTTGCTGCTTAGGTAGATTTGGTACTGCATTTGGGTTTCCAACCAATGCACCTTGGTCAGCCATTAGATAAGCTAAATGTCTTCGCCGATGAGTTTCAATTAAAGCAGGGCTTAAAGTTTCACCACAGACTTCATCAATCGTTTTGATTAAGAGATCTACATCATCAATTTCTCCAGGAATATCCGATAAAGCGTTAAAAATCTGAGCAGAATTTGATATTTCAGTAAATCTGTTTTCTTTGATCTTTAACATAGCTAATGTTGCTTTGAATAGAACAATTGAACCATCTAGGAAGAACAAATCCCATACCCTGAGTAAAATCTTCATGTGAACGACATTGGCATACAATGTAAGGAACCAGTGCATAGTTATAAGAGAGAGTTCAATGTCATGGGCATTAAGGACTTGATCAATACCAGGTAAGTAAGTAGATATTAGGCTTCTTAGAACTTTTTGATCTGCTTGTATACCTATTAATGTTGATGAATAATAGGAAGCTGGCAAGAGATCCTCTACTGTAGTGCACATTATCCAAAACGCCTCCTCTTCTTCCATTAGTAATAAAAGAGAAGCAGCAATCATTCCAGTTCCCTGACAATAACCAATATCAGGGTATAACCAAGCTAAAGCTCTGAGGATACGGCGAAGTCTTGGCACACCAGTGCTTGTTGGATGTGAAAAACAAACATTATTAGGTAAAATTTGGACTAAGTCTTTCTCAATTTGTTTACTAGTGACTAATCCATCATCACTTGATGCTCTTACTATTTCATGATAAGTTATCTCTGTCAAAGCTCGCTTTTTATTAGCACCACACAGGTGCATCCAAACTTGTGGTCGTAGAGAGTGAGGGACACCATCTTTAACCATTTTTTGCAATTGATCTGTCTTTTCTAATTTGTTTTCACCTTCTGAGAAGTTTATTTCTTTACTGTAAAATTCCCATTGAAGACGATGTTGGTCATCTTCCACAAAAACATTTGCAAGTAATTTGTTGGAACTTTGTTCGGGGCCGTCTTCTTCATCAACACAGAATCCAAATTCATCGAATCTATAATCAGGAAGCCCACCTCCATGACCTTCTGATTCTGGTTGTGCTAATTTTGCCATAATATCTTGAGGTACCATGCTAGGTGTTAAAGCAGAAAAAGGTCCACCAGGAGCTGGTAATAATTCATCAGCAACATTCATCCCACGGATAGCATCGATTATGTCTTCTGGATCGTCGTCTGCTAGAGCTGCACTGATTTTGCGTTCATGTTCTTCACGCCCCACATACCCTACGTGATCGCGTGAACTAAATAGAGACTTCGCTAAATCCATTTTTTCTTAAAATAACTTACATTAATTAGACTAGAATCATTAGAGTAATATTTGTATAAATTAAACACAAACACAAAACACTTTCTCTTTAAACGTCAATATTCAACTCAATACGTCATCCTGATTTCTCAATAGATTCACAATAATTTATATAATTACCTTTTTATTAAAATCAATAACATTTCTGCTAAAATTTATAATAATTTTTAAAATAAAGAATAAGTATTTGATGTGATATAATGATACGTATGACTTTTTATTTAAAAAGTTAAATCTATACTTTGAAAGCTTGAGATATAAAATATGATTAAACATTAACATACAGCCAATGCTACAACTACATTATAAATAAGGAATTTATGTAAACTTTGAAATGTGGGTATTTTATTGAAAATATTAAAAATTCCTTAAAGTTTTTATAAAGATTAATTAGACACTATTTCAAGCGTGACAATTATTTGCATCAATGTCACAAAGAACAAATTTATTACAACTTTAAATAAAATGCTTGTGAGTTTATTGTTTTTTTTTAATAAGGCTCATCGCATTCAATAAATATATGTTTGTGTAAAAACTACATACATTTTTTTTCTCTATTATTAAAAAGATAATTTATTGTATTAAATTAATTGTTAGGGAATCTTGACATTTAAGCTTCTGGCATCTGGCAATTTTTAATCTTGAGTAATGTCTTAATTATCTATGGTTTTGTTGGAGTATTGATTTGTTTGTCAAGTTTTTAACTCTGGTATTGTGTTGTGTAAATGTAAAACTGCAAATATTGATTATAATTTATAATAGAATAACTATAGCGTAGGTTCACAAAATATTGTGTTAAGATCTTATAAAGTAAACAAGATTATTTATATTGGCTTATTAAATTGCATTGTTTCGTAGAGGTATCAAAAATGAATCTGTAAGAAAATATCACGTATATTTGGAAGTTTCTTATTATATTTAAGTAAGTATTTTTTGTAAGAATATTAATTGTACCTAGATTTACAATTTAAAGGTACAATACTAATGATTAAAAATAATAATAGTCTTATGTAGACTATTTTTGTCAGTACTAGGAAAAATTTTGCTAACAATTTTTTAAAATAGGATGGCTGTTAAAAAATGTTGTGTAGAATACTGTAACTCTTCCTCAACGAGAAGAGAAGATATTGGTGTAACATATCACAAGTTCCCAAAAGATAAGACATTGCGCGAAACATGGGTATTGATTACACGCTATAGGCACACTAACACTGCCCACTGTACTTATGTGTGCTCACGACACTTTTGTAAAAGTGATTTTCAAATTTATCAGGACTCGAAATATGTTCTTAAGTCAGGTATTTACAAACTGTAGATGTTTGAATGTAGATATGTTTTTTTTTCTTTTTAAATTCTTAGTTATCCTTTTTTTTATTTGATTATGCACTTCATTTTACTTTTTCTACACAATGTTTACTTTTCATTACATACTACATTTGCATAATTCTACTTTTGTGGTAAAATGAAATTGATTTTAGTTAAAATTATTTGCTTCAAAGTTGTATTTACTCATTACATATATTGCTTGTTTAGTAATCATTTTAGTTGAATCTATTAGTGCATACTATGTCTATTATTACATCTAGTAGATAGTGAATGCTTTGTCTCAAACCTACAAAAGCTGGATAGATAATTTTTTTGTAATTTTTGATTACAGACGCTGTGCCTTCAATATTTTCTTGGATTACGACAGATGTTAAAACAGACACAAAAATGGAAACAAGCTGTACCCAAGATGTTGGTGAAAAGTTAAACTTATCTACTAGCAGTAAAGAATCTGAGGGCGAAAATGTAGAGGCTATAAAAAAATATATAGAAGATCAAGAAAAAGAAATCAAGGAAAGAGAGATTCAGAAAGACAATGACAAAGCTCTAGAAAACATAGAAGCGGCACAAAAAGGAGATGATATAATCAATCAAATGGAAGTTATAGAACGAGGAGATCCTATTGTAATAGCTACAAGTGTTATGGATATGATATTAAGTGAATCGGAAGCTAAAATTGCAAACAATAAAGACATTAAAACTATTACAAAAGATAACTTAAGTCCTAAAGATAAAGGTGAAATATTACCTACATTATGACTATAACAGTTTCTAAATTTAACATTTTATTAAATTGTTTAAAATTCTTATTTACTGAATTTAATGATTGAATTGTTTTAAATTGAAATTTCTTTCAGGTAGTAGTAGTATGGCCTTATCAGTGGGTTCGAAGGTTGAGGTTAAAGATTTTGGTGAAATCTGGTATGCAGCTGAGATAGTTGAAGTTGATTATGATGAAATGGAAGTACTAGTGCACTATAATCCTGTATCGAACAAGTTAGTATTTTATCTCTATTTTTAAAATGTTTACTAACAAAAAACAGTACTATATTAAATAAAGCAATACTCCTGCGTAAATTTAAAAGTTAATTATTTATCTTCGAAATGAACTGATACACAACTGATATGATTTTTTTTTAATATGCCTTTTTAAATTGAATTAATGATGATTTTTATATAATGCGGTCTATTTATATAGTATTCTAGTTAGAATGTTTAAAATAATATAATAAATAGTCTCATCAGCCCAGACTTGACGATATTTATCTCTGTTTTAAATAGAAATCTGCTTAACATATACATTTTATATGTAAATATCCAATTGGTTGGGATTTGTGAGATTAATTTTAGATATCGACCAATTATGTAATCTCATCTCATTTCATTGTCAATTTATCTTAACTTATTCTGCTGTTTTAATATTGGCTATTTTTTTTTTCAAAAATATAATTTTTTTTATGTATTAGGTCCTTACATATGAAATTAGCGTTTTGTCGTACTGACCACTTTAATCTGAAATATCTCCTCTTTGGTTAAAAATTCCAAATTCAAATTTATAAATTCATTTAGCTGGTACATTTGTGTTTTGAAAACAGTCATTCATTTGTTTTTTCCTCAATATTTTTTTCTTTGGCGTAGCTTATTACCGCACAATGGAAAACATGAAATATCGGTATAGTTACGAGTACGAGTTCTGTCACGGCACCAGTGCTGCAGAAACAGCTCGAATGATTAATGATGTGTACAGCGCTGATGTCGCAAAAGAAAGCACGGTACATTTTTGGTTTCAATGTTTTCGTTCTGGAAATTTCGACCTTCAGAACCAACTCCGTGGTCGACCGGAGACCAAAGTGGAAAATGATGAATTAAAGGCTATTGTGGAAGCGGATCCATCACAAAGCACTTCAGAGATAGCTGCAGGCTTCGGGGTAAGTGATAAAACTGTACGAATCCACTTGAAGCAAATCGGGAAAGTAAAAAAACTTGAACGATGGGTACTTCATGAATTGAGTGAATCGAACTTGCAAACACGCGTCGACTGCTGTGTTACTTTGCTCAACCGACACAATAATGAAGGGATTTTAAATCGAATCATTATTTGTGATGATAAGTGGATACTTTACGATAATTGGAAGCGCTCGTCGCAATGGCTGAACCCTGGAGACCCAGCCAAATCCTGCCCTAAGCGAAAATTGACTCAGAAAAAGTTACTTGTGAGTGTATGGTGGACTAGCGCCGTTCTCGTTCACTTCGGCTTTCTAAAATCTGGCCAAACGATTATGGCAGATATCTTTTGTCAGCAACTGCAAACCATGAAGGAAGAACTAAACAACCGAGATTGGTCGATCGCTCTAGGCCACTGCTGCTTCACGACAACGCAAGACCACACACTGCACAACAAACAACCACTAAGTTAGATGAGCTACAATTGGAATGTCTGCGACATCTAAACAACCGAGATTGGTCAATCGCTCTAGGCCACTGCTGCTTCACGACAACGCAAGACCACACACTGCACAACAAACAACCACTAAGTTAGATGAGCTACATTGAAATGTCTGCGACATCCACCATACTCCCCGGACCTTGCTACAACAGATTACCATTTTTTCCGGAATTTGGACAACTTCTTACAAGAAAAAAAATTCAACTCCGATGCAGCAGTCCAAACCGCCTTCAAAGAGTTTATTGATTCTCGCCCCCATGGTTTTTTTAGTAAAGGGATCAATGAACTACCTATGAGATCGCAAAAATGCATAGATAACAACGGTGCATACTTTGATTAATTAAATATATTTTACAAAAAAAAAAATTGACTTTATATTCCTCCCGTACAAAACGCCAATTTCATATGTAAGGACTTAATACTAAATACTATGTAATGTAGAGAGGGATTTGTAGGTTTCATTTTTAGCATATTTAACTGGATCTTTGTTTTTAGGCACGATGAATGGATAAATGTAAGTAGTCCCAGGCTAAGGCCAATGACTATTATTACTTCACCCACTCCTTCAATATCTTCAACTGTCCAAAATCCAGCACCTGCAGATATTGCTGAAACTAAGGACGAAGTTAAGCAAGAAGACAAAACAAAAACTGAATTCGTAGTGGGTGAAAGATGTCTGGCACGTTGGAGAGATAATCGCAGATTTGTTGCTACCATCTCTAATGATTTGGGAAATGGTAAATTAAATTTTCTTAAAAAATTAATAAAAATTTTGTTGCATTTGAGCTTATTAGTATTCTCATAGGTATACAAAAAAATTATAACTACAATCTCCAAAAGCAGTGTTTTTCCTGGAAGATTTTATGTTTTTTTTTTTTATTTTTATTTGTTTTGTTTTGCATTAACAGGCCATTACGAGGTTATATTTGATGATGGTTTTCAATGGAAGTGCAGTACATCAAGGTTATATAAATTGAAGTCTTCTTCAGGAAGACCAGGAAGTTCTGAATGTCTAACTGTTGACACATCTGCCTCCTCTGCAGCATCAACTCCATCTCCAACTTTAGCTGGTGCTGGTCCTACAGTTGCATCTTCTTCAAGTGCTCACGCAACATTTCCTATCTTCCATACACATCTCTTTGATCCCACCCGTGATTACTTAGGTTCCAAGAGTGAACGTCGCGAAATGAAAAGGAAATTAAATATAAAAGAAATTTTCAATATTGGCCAGAAAAAACAAAGGAAGAAAATAAAAATAACCGAAGACAAAGGAGATATTAAGATTGTAAGTGAAAAGGAACCTAAAATTTTGAAAAGAAAAATTAAACCTAAACCCAAAGAGGAAATTAAACTTGACATCAAGATGGATATACCAGGTAAGACCTAGATTCTTTGATTATAATTATTATAACTAGTTTGAAATATACTAAGCTACGTCGATTTCATCTGTAGATGCAGTAGCTTCCATTATAGGAACTGTTGCTAAAGAAGATGTTGATGAATCAATAATCAGTAATGAAGAAACTGAGACTGTTATACCACAATCACCTGAAATTAATTCTGAAAAAGTCAAGGAAGAACAGGAAATTAATAAAGTAAACAAAGAGGAAGAGATTGATATAAGTACAGTTGGTAGTTACTCAGATCTTGTAATACCAAGTGATTTAGGATTGGAATCTGATATATATGTCGAACCGGTGAGTAGATTTAATAATTAAATTATATAAAATTATAATACATTAAATTAATCATAAATAATTTATGATAAATTATAAAATACAGGTCATAGAGGAAGAAGTGAAATTGGAAAAATTCGAAAAACCAGATGATAGTAAACAAGAGGTTATCGAGAAAATGAAAGTCGTTATAAACAAACTAGAAGATGGTTTGCATCAAATGGAAAAGGTCGATTCACCAAAACCAGTCGTGAAAATAGAACCCCTCGTTGAAATCAAGCCAGAAAGCGAAGTTGATACAAAGGTGCATACAGAAAAAAGAAAGTCTAAGAAACTATCTAAGATAAAGAAAAATAAGAAAATGAGGTTTTTACAGGAGAAGAAGGTAAAGAAGCAAGTCGAGAAGGTGAAAAGTGAGTTGGAGGAGATGAAACGGCAAGTTGAGGAAATGAGAAAACAAATGTTGTTGAAGACTGAGGAATTATCGACGTCTACCAGGCCTCTAGAAATGCCGGAAAGTTTTTTGTTACCGGGTGAATGGTGTTGTAAGTGGATCAATGGTCAGCCAGTTGGTACCGTCAGTGAAATTGAAGCCGAGGTTAAGGATGGTAGCAAATTGCCATTACCACGCAGAAGTGTGCAGGTAAGGAGCAGATTTATAATACAAATGCAATTAAAGCTTCAAAATTATAATAACATTTTAATTTTTAACTGCGGTTTTTTGTTTTTGGAATAACAATTGTGCATTAATTTCGAGTTATTTTAACATTTTCTTATCAGTCTTGATACTTATAATAAGTAGTTATTAGTGGAGTAGTTTGTAATATGTAAGATTTAATTTCCAGCCTGATACAATCTTGTTTTGCCATCTTAATATTACTACATAACTTAAAATTTATAATCTTGTTGTTTTGAGTAGTTTTGTTATTATTAATTTATTATTTAAACTGTTGAATTTTATTTTTATACTTAAAGGAAATAAATTAGAAGTCTAATAAGCGGACGAAGCCGCGTAATATAGTGGTATCATAAAAATGTTATTTGATATGTGATGACAAATCTTTATATTAACATTTCCTTTTCAGGTCGAAGACAAGCGATTACCTCCAGGTTGGACAAAGCACATGGTACGACGAAGTCTGGGTCAATCGGCTGGGAAATGGGATGTGGTTTTAGTTGGGTATGTTGCTCAGTTGACTTGTTTCACACTTAGATAAGTTACATAAAATAATACATAATTTTTATTATTTATTGCTTATGGTACAATAGTCCTTATTGTACCATAAACAAATATAGTTGTAAACAGTAAAAGACTATGTGTATGTATGTCACGAGGCGGTCTCATTGCTGAGAGATCTTTGGTCTTTATCGATAAATTTATATACTATGAAAATATATACATTATTAATATATAATAAGAAGTCTAGTCTCTCTGTTTGGACACTTCATTATGACTACAATGGTGTTCATATTGAAATTTGTTTATGAAGACAAAGGCAATAAAATTGAGAGAGTTAAAGAATACGTTTCAATAATAATAATGCGAATGCTTTGATATTAATAAATTTTTTTTATCATAATTTAAGGTTTTTTATTTATATTTCAGACCAGATAACCGGAGATTCCATACTAAAACTGACATGCGGGCCTTTTTAGAACACGTCCCGGATGAATCACTGAAGCCTTACGAATTTGCATTGTTAGATTTCGGTGTACATCTCAAGTTGTCTAGACGTATGGGATGGGTCAGTCATACTGAGGAAGGAACGGTATCGCCAGCTGGTGTTATACATACATTGTCACCATTGGTTAAGAGAAAAAAAATAAGCCATAAAAGAAAGGAGGATAAGAAAGAGAAGAAACGGAAAAAGCTAAAGGTAATAAGATACAAATATTGCATGAACCGACTTCAACAATTTCTAATTAACAACTCAAATTAAGATGTGACCTACTTTTGATCTATACCGAGTCTTACCAAAAATTATGACCATAGACTATTTGAGGAACTTCCTTTTTTGAAATCAGTTAAAATGAGAATATTTACAGAAATTACTGATTCTAAAAAAATATTTAATTACAGATCATATCGAATGACACACCAAGTACCAGTAGTCAAGCTTTATTGGATTTGTCAGAAGCGGCAATTGATATGTCCTTCGAGAATCCTCCTATAGAAGATGGTTATGGTAAGCAAGCCGTGTTAGACTAAATTTGAAAATTCTATTTTTTGATTGATATGTTTAATTCTAACGCTTAATCAATTACCTATCTTTTAGTATATGTTGGATCGCTAAAAGTCCAGATTATAGAAAACTTGCTTCGATGCCCAGCGGAAGATTGCTATAAGAACTTCAGAAATAACACATTATTGCAAATGCACATAAAGCATTATCATCGGGAAATGAGGAAGATGCTGGGAGCAACACCTAAAGTTTTAGATTTGGCTAGAAAGAGGACGAAGCCAACGGGTCAAAGCCAATCACCGAAGCCGCGACATGAACCAGAATCAAAGATCATCAAGGTAAAATTACCGAGACTACCGAAGCGCATTGAAGAACCGAAAATTGAAATAAAACCCAAAAAAGACGAAACGCCCTCCGAACTCCATATCGATATACCAGTCGCAGCTCCGAGCAAAACGAATTCACCAGTACCAAGATCTCAAGATTCACCAAAACTACGTCAAGCGCTCGCAAATAAACCAGTGAAAAGACCAAAAGTATTGCTCCCTGTCCGAAGACCAGATCCTGAACCGATTGCGGAAAAAGAAATCGAAATACCAACTCTTGATTACGACGAAGCTGCGATGGTAAATGAATTTGAAAAGCCAACGGAAAACTTTGATTTTGAATCGGAAATTTCCAGTCATACGGTTACGAAGTCGAGTGATGAAATACGAAAGAAGTTGGAGAAGAAACGTAAATGTTTCTCAACGATATCTAAAAGACCGATGAGCGAGGAAGATGAGTGGTATGGTGGTAATTCGGATATGGAGACCAGATCGAGCTTTCCGGGTTCCGGGACGCCGGACTCTAAAACCATGGACAAGGCAATTACTCAGCAAGCGGTGTCGTCGGAGTCTAATAATGAAGACCCGAAAGAAACCAACACATACATTTACACGGAAAGTGAGTACGATTTTTTTATTTATTTATTTATGGACTTTAAAGAACAGCATTATCTATATATATATATATATATATATATATATATATATATATATATATAAAAAATAATAACTGACTGACTTACATATTAATGCGCAGCCCAACCTACTAAACTTACTACCTTGTAAATTTATGTTTCTCTTACACAGTAATAATGGTAGTAATAATGGGGGTAAAAGTTTGTATGATCCCTTTTTTTTTGAAGGAAGAAATAATGAGGTATAAATAGCGCGGCTGGCGAGAGCGAGATTGTCTTTCAGGACCGTTTGATCGAAGCTTTCACTTCACATAAATTGCATTTAAGTTAATTTTATATAAATAATAATTACAAAATATATACAAATCGAACAACGCTTATGTACCTCTGAAAAATATTTTTGACATTTTCGTGCCCCGCGCTACCCCAGGGCCGACGCTGGTTATAAATGGAATTCAGTTTGTGACGAAAATCCCTTAAAAACTTTAATTTAAACGTACATAATGAAATTAGGTGTAATGTGCTTAAATTGTTTTGTAGCGGCGGTAGTCTAAAATATAAAAAAATTACAACGCAATTAAGGTGCGACATAAAATATAATTTATTTTTCAGCCGGCGAACGAGTAAAGATTGAGCGCATGAAACGGGAAGAAATAATAAGCTGTCACTGCGGCTTCCGTGAGGAGGACGGTTTGATGGTGCAGTGCGAGCTGTGTCTGTGCTGGCAACACGCGCTCTGCCACAACATACAGAAGGAATCTGAGGTTACTATACATTCATAATATATATTTAGAATTAAATAATAAAAACTATAATATATCGGAGATGAGCTTCCTCTCCTTTATGCGTTTGATTGAAGGATATCGTGAGGAATCCTGCAGTTTTTTCTTTTTTGTTTATACATAATAGACTAGCGCTTGACCGTTTATTTGCCTGATCTTAAGCATAGTCACGGTCTAGGATGTAGCGCGCCTGCCCAGAAGGAAACCGTTTACCCTGGATTTAAAGACACCAACATTGTACCTATCAGGAAGAGTGTACCTATCAGATATCTGCATGCGTTAGAACTAATTCAGGTACATATGTATCAATCAAGCCACACAGGAACAGCTTGGAGTACATCCAAATAGGAGAAGCCTTTGCTCTTCATTGCATTTTTTCCTAATAATTACATTAATATCAACTTAAATAATGTCTGCAGGTCCCTGAAAAGTATACCTGCAGTATCTGCCTTAATCCACGGCGCGGTCGACGTTCGAAGAGATTCCTCCACGACCAGGATCGCCTGTACGAAGGACTGCTCCCAGGGGCGAAGCCCTGCGGATCTCTTCGTAGATCACACGAGCTATCTGGCAACTTGTTACGGATACAGGATGCCTTGCATGCTCTTCGAGTCAAGTACTATGTCGCTACGTAAGTACCATTATATAAAAAAAAAGCTACATAAGTACTATTATGTAAATAAACCTTTTTTTTAAATGGATCATGCAAATTCTAAATCATAGCGATGATTCTTAGCGAGAAATGTCATCAATAAACGATTTCCATGTCACTCATGTAACTTTGCTTTTAAAACGGAATACTTTAGAGCAGTTTCCAATTCAAAAGGTAATAAGTGAATATATTCGATATATATTATACAAATACTTATCTTTTGCATTGTTTTCAGTAAAAAAGATCATCCGAAGTTATATCTGTGGGCCAAAGACTGGGAGAATACTGAAGTGACCTTCACTCAAGAGAGACTCAACTCGGAATACTCAGGCCTCAATATAATGTTGAATAATATAGGCAAGGAGAACTTACCAGTGAAGCCGGAGGAAGTTAAAGATGGCCATTTGGACATGAGGACGCCTATCATTGAGGATCCTGATCAAGATAGATTTACTCAGAATACATCAAACTCTCTGCTCAGTTTGACGACGGCTTTGTCAAGTCCGAGCGGTGGACCGTCTCTGGATTTGCCGATAACTACATCGGAACTAGAACGACTGGCGAAATCTGTGCAAGGTATGTATTTTAAAATATGATTTTACTTGTACTAATAAAATATCTTATATACAAAGTTTTCGACCTCAACAATAAATGCCATATTTTAGCTAGTTTACACAAAACTTTAATGAATAATACACCAAAAACATCCCTCATAAATCACTCCGTGAAAGTGGTGAGGGTCGTGTGAAAATATATTCGATAGTTTTGAGTAAATCGCGTTCAAACAGATAGGAAGACGCGATGCCCCCCCCCCACGACTTTGTTTTATAATATGTAGTGATGCTAAAAAATCTTTGTCATTTTTCGATGTTAACGGATAATATATATAAATTTGTCCATTAGAACAAGAAGTGCCGAGGAACGTGATCGTGCCTCAGCCGGAAGCTGCTATAGAGAATAGCGCGTGTCGCGAGAGACTGCTGCGACACGTGCAGCGCTGCCAGGCGCTTATAGACGCGAGACTCGACTCTTTTGAAGCGCAGGTTGCCGGTGTGTATCTAAGTCTATTTGCCCGCAGGATTATTAAACTTCTGTGCGCTTATCGATAACTAGGAAATAATTGAACGCAAATATAATGAAATAATGAAGGCTTCCTCTCCTCAAAATGAAGAGAGGAGGCCTTTAGCCAAGCAATGGGACATTCACAGGCTGTTACGGTAAATATTATAATGAAATAATATTTAGTAGATATATAGGGATTTAAGGGGAGCTGATAACAACCTAGGCTCTCTACCGTCAACCTCACCTGCTCGTGGTACATCCTGCTAATCAACGAACGAGGCTCTGGCGACCGAAATCGTGGCGGTATAACCACACAAATGCTGGAATCCGAAAATGCAAATCCTGATAGCGGGCAGCAGCGCTATTAGTGAAAGATGTCCAGCCACTGCGGTCACCAACCCGCCTGCCAAGCGTGGTGACTAAGGCAAAAACCCCCCCTATGAGCGACGACAAAAATTCACGGCCCCCAATTCCCGGTAATCACACTATTCCTGGCCACGGTACCGGCCATGGTAACGGTGCGATGGGGGGTGCTAAGAATCCCCGGGCTACGGCAGGGTACCACAAACGGCGACTGTTTCTGGCCACGTATAATGGACGCTCTCTGCGGCTGGACGAACATCTGACAGAATTGGAAGTAGAGTTAAGTCGTATTAACTGGGATATAGTAGGTCTATCAGAAGTCCGAAGACAGGGCGAGGACACGATGACACTAGATGCCGGTCACTTACTCTACTTCCGAGAAGGACACCAACCATCCCAAGGTGGCGTCGGCTTTTTGATCCACAAGTCACTCAGATGCAATGTCGTGGAGGTTGGCAGTGTGTCGGCGAGGGTGGCATACCTTGTCTTAAAGATAACCGAGAGGTATGCCTTGAAGGTTATACAAGTGTATGCCCCAACGTCTACATACACTGACGAAGAGGTCGAAGCCATGTACGAAGACATAGTGAAAGCTATGTCTCGTACCAATACCTTCTACACAATTGTTATGGGTGACTTCAATGCCAAAGTGGGAGTACAAGAAGATGGTGAATCGAGGGTAGGAAAATTCGGCTATGGGCGCAGAAATCATCGGGGACAAATGCTGGTAAACTTCCTCGAGGCTCAGCGATTATTTCTGATGAATTCATTTTTCCAGAAAAAGCCCCAAAGGAAGTGGACCTGGCGAAGCCCCGATAACATAGCGATGAATGAGATCGACTTCATTTTATCCAATAAGCGCCAAATATTTAGGGATGTCTCCGTGATCAACAGGGTAAACACTGGAAGTGATCACCGCCTGGTAAGAGGCACCCTGAATATTAACACTAAAATAGAACGATCGCGGTTAATGAAGTCGACTCTTAGACCAACTCTGCCTCAGGTCGAAGGTCGACGCCACCAATGGTCTGGTGCGTGTCATCCGCGAGGTAGGCCAGAATTACTTTCGACAAAAGAGCAATGGACGTAAGTCGAAGCTCTCAGGCGAAACTCTGAACGAGATGACGAGGAGACGAGAACAGCAGAACATGACGCCATCTGAGTGTCAGGCACTTAACAGGAAGGTTAAAAAACTAATAAGGCGTGACACAAGACGAGCGAATACCCGGAATATTGAAGATGCTATAGCACTCAATAGGGGCTCAAAGGTTTTTGCAAAGTCACATACCTCCTGTTGTTACCTGACAAAACTCAGAACCATACAAGGCACAACCGTCACCTCAAAACCAGAGATTCTAGCTGAAGTCGAAAAGTACTATGGCGATTTATACTCATCACGAGTACCTCCACCTGAGTCCCACAGTGCGGATGACCCACGAGCCAGACTAACACGCCATCTATCAGACGATCTTCTCGACATCGATTTGGGCGAGATTAGGATTGCTCTCGGGCAATTTGGAAACAAAAAGGCTACAGGAGATGACGGAATTACCTCAGAGCTTCTCAAAGCAGGAGGCACACCAGTTCTGAGAGAGCTGGCTAACATCTTTAATTCCGTCCTCCACAATGGTATAACACCGAAGACATGGAGCAGAAGTGTGGTGGTGCTGTTTTTCAAGAAGGGCGATAAAGCTCTTCTGAAAAACTACCGCCCCATTTCACTTTTAAGCCATGTTTACAAATTGTTTTCGAGGGTAATCACGAATCGTCTTGCCCGAAAATTCGATGACTTCCAACCCGTGGAACAGGCTGGGTTTCGAAAAGGCTTCAGTACCGTAGACCACATACACACACTAAGGCAAATAATACAGAAGACCGAGGAATATAATCAGCCTCTATGCCTAGCGTTTGTGGACTACGAAAAAGCCTTCGATACCATCGAGACCTGGGCTGTTCTGGAATCCATGCAGAGATGCCTAATTGACTGTCGGTATGTCCAGGTGGTAAAGTGTTTGTACGAAGCCGACAATTACAAGACCGTCCAAGTACAAGATCAGAGCACAAGACCAATCCAATTGCATCGCGGGGTAAGACAGGGAGATGTAATATCACCGAAACTCTTTACCAATGCATTGGAGGACGTCTTCAAGACGCTCGATTGGAACGGACGCGGCATATATATAAATGGCCAACACATTACACATCTGCGATTTGCCGACGACATTGTCATCACGGCGGAGACTCTGCAGGATTTGGAAGAGGTGCTAAACAGCCTGAGCGATTCTTCAAGACAAGTAGGTCTCGGGATGAACATTGAAAAGACCAAAATTATGGCAAACCGTCATGTATCCCCGAGACCAGTGGTCGTAAATGGCTCTCCACTTGAAGTTGTGCAGGAATATATCTACCTGGGCCAAACTATACAACTTGGCCGGCACAACTTTGAGAAGGAGGCTAAAAGAAGAATACGTTTGGGCTGGGCGGCATTCGGGAGGTTACGTCATATTTTTGAATCGTCGATCCCACAGTCGCTTAAGACCAGGGTCTTCAATCAGTGCGTCCTACCTGTAATGACTTACGGTGCCGAAACGTGGACACTTACCGTAGGACTGGTCCACCAATTTAGGGTCGCTCAGCGAGCAATGGAACGCGCGATGCTTGGGGTTTCTCTGGCAGATAGAATCCGAAATGAGGACATTCGCCAGAGAACTGAAGTCACCGACATCGCGCTTAGAATTAGCTCGCTGAAGTGGAAGTGGGCTGGTCATGTCTCCAGGCGCATTGATGGCCGATGGAGCCGACACGTGTTGGAGTGGAGACCACGCTTAGGCAAACGTAGTGTAGGACGCCCTGTGACAAGATGGGCCGACGATTTAAAAAAGGTGGCAGGTTCGGGATGGATGCGGACTGCCCAAGATCGGGATGGTTGGCGTTCTATGGGGGAGGCTTTCGTCCAGCAGTGGACGGCAAAAGGCTGAAAAAAAAAAAAAAAAAAAAAGATATATACTTCTATTTTTATTTAATAAATATTACGTAAATATGAATTTATATAAGTATATACTTCGACTTTCAATAGACTTAGCGGTCTATTACTAGGTCATTCACTATTAAGTTCTTTTTAACATAAAAAGGACGAAATTAGAAAAGTTGATATTGTATTGTAGTTGTAAATGTACTGATTTTAGTGCCTGTCTTGTGACTGTATTATAAGGCTGTAGCTCGTTAGGTCCTAGATTCAAATCCCAGCTAGAGCTAAATTAGTTAAAAGTATTATCATAATATGCAAATACATCATCATTAACTGAAACAAATATTTTTTTCACAGAACTGGAGTCCCAAGATCCATCATTTGAAGATGATGAAACAGCTGATTATTTCCCACGAACTAAACAGACCATACAAATGCTTATGCGTGACCTTGATACAATGGAAGAACTTGGTATTATCACTTAAAGTTAATCGAATGTATTCTTTTTCTGTAGAAAATTCTATGAATTGTTTACTCTTTAAAATTCAAAATAATAGCAATGTTGCTATTGTATAAGTATAGAGTATAACAGTGGGGGAAGGTTATTTAATTATTAGTTATTTAATGCTTCACAATAAACACAATATATAACTGTATATTAAAGGTATTATATGTTATGAATTATAACAAATGGTTTCTCTTTCATTTTTATACCCACCCAATTATATCATATCAGTTTCCTTAAAATATTACCAGGTTTTGAATACATCTATTTCTTCTATGGTCTTATTGGTAAATACACAAAATTTAAATTATTTTAAAAAATAATTAAGTGTGCAACAAATTAATGTGAGAAGAGCCGATATGGCCCAGTGGTAAGAACGCGTGAATCTTAACCGATGATCGTGGGTTCAAACCCCCGGGCAAGCACCACTGAATTTTCATGTGCTTAATTTGTGATTATAATTCATCTCGTGCTTTACAGTGAAGGAAAACATCGTGGGAAACTGCATGTCTCTAATTACACTGACGTTCTGCCACATGTGTATTCCACAATGCGGGTTGCATTGGAGCAGCGTGGTGGAATAAGCTCCAAACATTCTCCTCAAAAAGAGCAGCACCGCAGTGGGACATTCACAGGCTGTTACAAATATTAATGTGGCTGATATGGACTAAAACATATACATGTCTTTAGAAAATGGCATTGAAATTAATAATTATTATTGCATCTGAGTAAAAGTGATGACATATCATAATTCACTTCTATGAATTACCGAATATAATAACAGTATCTTAATTTTTAAAATGCAACTTTCCATAGTACAAGCTCTGCTTAATTTGGGATTAGATGGCCGTGTGTGAATAATGTCCCAGGATATTATTATTATAATGCATCCACTTATCAGTAAATACTTGATTTTGATAAGAATTGTGACAAACCAAGAACTTTCTCCAGAGCTTCAAAATTTACATATTGTATTCATTAAGTTAAAGTAATCTTTGTATTATAATTAGTTCAATAAAATAGAATGTTTAACAAAGCATAGTCATATATTAATGATATATTCATAAATAACTGTTATAGTGTCATAAAATTTTTGTATAAAATTTTATAAGCTAAGTAATTTCTAACTTCCTTGAATGAATAAAGTTGTAGGATTTAAAAATAAAACCAATCACTTTTTATGCCAATTTTATAATATCTTAATTTTTAAAATATATTCATCCTTCATAAAATTTGGGCAACTGGTCACCAAGGATAACTGATCTCTCTACCCCAGCTTCAGATATTACACCAAGTCTCACAACACCACCGGAAGATCCATCACGAAGCATGGCCAATGTCAGGGTATTGGTGACAAACTTCTTAGCTTCCTCCATGGACATTTTAGGTTTGAAGTTGGCATCAACATAACCATAGACATAAGATGAACCAGATCCTCCAATAGAAACAGCTTGTCGCTGAACCATACCACCAATTGGTACTGAGTAGATTTGTCCTAAAAAATAATAAGGAATTTTTAAACCATTCCAAAAAATTGAACAGCACAAGCCATACCACTACCACTTCAAACATAAAACAAGAAAATATCTTGCTGTGAGTGATTTGTGTGAAATTTCATTTATTGATGAATGTATATATATATAATATAGTTGCAATAGTGTGTACTTTCATCGATAAATAGCAAGAAACTATGACCACATACAAATAGGTCAATTTGTGACGAATGATAATTTACTAAGAAGTTTAAATTTATTTTTAAATTTATTGTATGTATTTATTTTATTATCAGGTAACATAATCTTGTAATTACAGTACCTCCACTTTTCTTATCCCAGCCAGCGACGAGGATTCCGGCAACAAGAGAATCACGATAATTGTAGCACATTTCTCTGAAAATTGCTGCTGCAGTTTGTACTAATGGTTCCTCTCCCAATTCCATCTTGTGAAAATCTAAAACAATTAATATTTAAAATCAATTTTCACAAATTTATGTGGTATAAGAAATTACTATTAATTTTGTCAAATAATAGCTGATATACAAATGATATATTGGATTTAAAAAAAAAGTATAGGAGTTACTATTAAAAACATGACTATATACTATAAAAAAATAAATGGAAACATGTTTTCTTCGTGTCTCTGAGTTAGTTTATTCCACCAAGCTGTTCCGCTGAGGGTTGGATATTAAAACTTATGATGTATTAACTTTTTACAAGTCTATGAAGTACTTGTGACTTTATACACTGCAATACTTACTCAAATGATAAGTGACAATATCAGCAATAGCCTGAGTATCAGCGGCAGATCCAGAGCGACAGCAGTAGATATGATCAGTGATCTTAGTCAGTTTATCAGTTACTCTATTAGCAATGTACGCGCCGGTAGTGGTTCTAGAGTCAGCGCCGATCACTACACCACCATCGAATTCACAGGCCATTATAGAGGTTCCTGTGCTGTGAGGAGCGTTCATCCAACTCATGTTGGGGTCCGCGTACGTATCAACAACTGATGCTGCCATTTTTCTGCAATTTGTACAGTTGTAAAATTATTTCTTTGAGGAAATGTCGAAACTTGTTGCGGGCTAGAAACGATTTCTAATTAATAGTCTACGTATCAAAATATATAGATACGTTTAATATAAAACAGTTACTTACTAATATATTGTGTTACTTGCAAACAAAATAAGAATTAACAATTTCTGAAAGTCACGATTCGGTTGCGGTAAACGCTATTATTAATTGTCAATGTCAGTTAGAGGAATAACAAATGTCAGTAAAAAATACAGACTATTAAGCCTACTTCGCACAAGAAATAGCATTTCCATAAAAATCAAAATATATTAAAATATAAAAAATTAAATAAAACATATACTCAAACAGAAATAATATATTAGATAGTAAAGGATATGCTGATCCTTTTTATATTTTTAGCAAATATTGACATTTTACTCAACATTCTAAAAGATGGCGCTGTAAAATTATATTACATAGCGCCCATGAAATAAAATGAAATTTAATATTAGGTCCTTTCATATGAAATAAGCGTTTTGTCGTACTGATCACTTTGATCTGAAAAATCTCCACTTTGGTTAAGAATTCCAAATTCAAATTTATAAATTCATTTAGCTGGTACATTTGAGTTTTGAAAACAATCATTCATAGATACCCAGCCAAATCCTGCCCTAAACGAAAATTGACTCGGTGTCGTTCACTACAGCTTTCTAAAATCTGGCCAAACGACTACGACAGATATCTATTGTCAGCAACTGCAAACCATGAAGGAAGAACTAGCTGCTAAACAACCGAGATTGGTCAATCGCTCTAGGCCACTGCTGCTTCATGACAACGCAAGACCAAAGAGTTTATTGATTCTCGCCCCCATGGTTTTTTAGTAAAGGGATCAATGAACTACCTATGAGATGGCAAAAGTGCATAGATAACAACGGTGCATACTTTGATTAATTAAATATATTTTACAAAAAAAAATTGACCTTATATTCCTCCCGTACAAAACGCCAATTTCATATGTAAGGACCTAATATTATGAAAATCATCAACTGGCTATTTTGCATAATTATATTCATTTTATAATAATGCTATATCGCTTGCGCTCTGCAAGCGGCCAGAACAAAATCAAAGTTATGCAAAATTATTTTTTTTAATTTGGCTGTGTGCCCTACAAGGTGGACCGATGATCTTGTAAGGATCGCGGGAAGCCGCTGGATGCAGGTAGCGCATAAATTGCCTCTTCACATTAGAAAACCTTCTTAAATCTCCGCCTTTACTGTTTACGCTTTGCGTTGATCATTAGGACGCAGCAGTGTTATACTGTAAGAACTGACTTCGTTTCTCAACAAAAATATTTTTGTTTGTAAAGGGATAATTTCGTGAGACGGTCAACGACGTAAAGCTAGATATGAACCTACCTATCTTTATCTTCAACTAAACAGAAAATTATAACACAACTTATGTATCTAAATATACTTGCATCGAAAGTTGATGCAATAATCTATAATTCATTATTATTAAAAACTTTTTAATGAAATATAAAAGAAATTGCAATTCATCGTTGCGTGGGTGTCCTCCACTCATTAGTACTCTTGTCCCACTAAAAATGAATTAAAAAAAACCTTCAATTCAACACGCACCGTTTTCTATGTCATCCTAAAATCGTTGTTTATTTAAACTTTATAAAAGACTTCGGCTTGAATAAGCAAAGGTATTTGATAAATCGTTTTTTTATGCGACATTTTTATTCAAAAGGAATATCGAATTTATATTTATTCATGAAGTTTTCGATTCGCCACCGTCGTTCAAAACGATAGGACATGAGCGTCTTAGAAAAGACTTGATATATATTATGGATCAATCTTGATATTTGTACCTACTATTAAAAAAACCACTATTTTGTTGATGTTATATTAACAAGTATTAATGTCTTGTTTTTAATTTATGTTATTTTGGGAATTAATATATGTAATAATCTATAGAGGCGCCAGTATAGTAAATATTTGTAAATTATTATCGTTATTTATGTTAAACAAATGATATTTCATAGTCATGTATTTGTAATTAGTCCGATTTTACTTATAACTGATATCTATATAAACAAAGCGTAATTTCACTGATACGTGTACATTTTTTCCACTAATTTTATATCGTTAAAAATGATTATAGCGGGAAAGAGCTGGTAGCATACATTTTTATTATATTTTAAGCGTATTTCAATTACTTTAAAACGATGATATTTTAAGTCTGTGCCTACAAAACATGTCTATCTGTAGGAATAAAACAAACAACATGAATGTTAATATTTCTTAATAGTGAATAGAAATATATAATTGTATTAGAGCTATAGGTGTTATTTAGAAGTAAAAATAAGAAAGTAAAGAAGGCTGTTAAGAAGAAAGTTTGGAACTTATTCAATCTTGCCGCTGCAGTGCGGTTCTGTGGATGCCCGACTCTTGCTTTTTCACAATTTTTACCGTTACTACCGAATACTAGTTGAATTATAAATATAAATCAAGCACTTAACGACTCAATCATGCTTGGATGTATTTGAAACCGCAATCTTCGATTAATATCCATGTTTATTGGTCTATCTCAACTCTAATAATTATGATATATTAAAAATATACAGTATCAAAATTGTACAATCTTCATAGTTTCAGGAGCAATAAGTAGGCGTATTATTATGCCGTACCCCGACCTATGGAAGTAGCTGTCAATCGCACTTGAATAATGACGCGTGCGGTGGAGACATTTTGTTATTTATTTATTTTATTTTATAGCGACTCCCCCGCTATCGAGACAATGGCCAGATGTTGATATTTTTTCTATATTACAATGTATTTAAAGTTGCGATGATCCCGCTTTGTGATGGAGATGTGGCAGTTTCCGTTGAACGTCAATGGTTGTCCATTCTGTTGGTATCTGGTTAACGGCTGACGTGTTATTCGGTTATTTCTGCTAGATTCATCAATGAAGACCTAATAATGCTTCCAATTTTATTTAAATATACATTAGATGCGTTAATATCCAGCCACACATTAAACAAGTTAAACAACAAACTTTTTTTAATTGAATTGAAGGTATTAAAAGCCGGCTGAAGACAAAGGTAAACATAAAACGAATACTAAACCTGTTATTTTAATTACTTATATTATTTTCTGGACGTAAGCTTAAGTGAGAAATACCAGCTCGGAAAGTTCTACTGAGAAATATCAGTTAATTTTTAAATCTATGAATTCTTCATGAAAATCAGCAGATATTAACTACGAGTAGGTACACTCTATTTAATCTTGTAAATAATCATGGTCCTTGTGTATTAATGATTGTTTGAAAAAAACTAGATTCATTTACAGTTGAATGAAATATTATCAAAGTCGCGAAATCACGAACAAAAATACGATTAATAAAAACTAAATATGTCAACTGAAGATGCCCTATACGTCCTAGACGGATAGATTGAAGAAATATATATCCACATGAATAAATGGAATCAGGTGTAAATAAGAGAATCTATTACGTTCATAGTTTTGAATTAGCTTCCTATAATGGTTTAGGTTGCAATAAATTCTTGGAAGGTTATTAATTTTAGTTAGGTTTAATATTTTCTCACAATCACAGTTGAATGAAAGAATAAAAACACTTGAGTATTTTATGGGCTTCTTATAAATAGAACGCGCTTGCCAAAGTATTTTCAGTTTCCAAAAGCTTCAACGAATCCCTATGCGTACGTTCATAAGTTACCGATTGAAGTATTTAATATAATAACCACTAGTTATCAATAAATTCCTCGAATGGACCGAGCAATGCGTTAATTCATAATACGAATCTAATGTTTTTTTGCTTCTTCCTCGTGCCAACAAAGGTACTTCCCATTATATAAATTTGATACGATATTTTATAGCGGCATTGTAAGCACGCGCCAGAGCTCGCGCGTACATTTTGTTCTTTTTTTTAAGAACGTTGGCTCCCCCTACTGAGGCTGTGAGGTGGGGCGGTGGCAAGGGACCGCAGGGGGACGGCCCCTAAAAAGTTATGTATTTTTTCTCCTCTTTTTTCCCATCGACGTGATGAAACGGCGAGCGATATTGATCCAGCGTGCGTTAGCTCGCTCATTTTATCGTTCATGGATTTTGTCATCTTTTACTGAGCTCCAGATTTTAAGGCTTCAAACTAACTGCGAGAATTATTGAAATTCCGTTTGTTGAATTATTTTATTTTTAATCTATGTGAACTATTATGGAATAAATCTATAAATTTTATGATATTTTTTTGGTTAAAAGCTATGTATTATAAAATATGTATTTTAACTTAATACGATAAATGATGGGGATATAACTTCAGTAGAGACGAAATAAGGTCTTCATATAAAACTATTAATAATATAAAATTTAGTTTACTTTATGTAACAATTGTAGAGTATGCGAAAACATTGACCTCTAAAATTTGTTAATAGTTAAATTAATATGTCAGTAAATAGAGAGACATGAACTCTTGTAACATATTTCTATATTCTCAGTTTTTTTTACATTATACAAATATCATTTGACCTTCTCAAACGATTATTTTGCACGTATATAAATGAATGAAAAAAAAAATATAACAATTAAATTCACTTTTTTATGAACAGGTTAATATTTTAAATTACTAATTTAACTATAATTGTTTTAAATTAAATTATGTTTTAAAGTTATATAAAACAGAATTTGTAATTTTAGGTTACACGTGAATTTTTTATCTGTATATCTTTTTTTGGCGAGCTTATCAATTGAGGAATAGAATATAAAAATTATTTATTACTAAGGTTTTATTGTTTGTATTTTTTAATTAGTATATTTTAAATAAGGAATAAGTTACATTACGAGTACACGCTTTAGTCCTTCGCTATTATTTGTTCTAGCCATTTTTTTCTATATATTTTTTTCATACGCAGGTGTGTGGACGCGCGTCCATCCCTTTATGTTATGTATGGGACAAGCTGCTTCGTGGATACTATGGAGTGGGCACCCATCACGCACATTGTGAGCTTATACAGAATGATGTTAAACATAAATCTGGACAATTTATTTTTATTTTGCTGTAAAAAGTTTACAAGACGTAATGTAAAAAAAACAAAATGAGTATTTGTATAATAGAAATAATATAAATTTAAATACAGTATATTATGTTTTTTCTATAAGCAATGTTAAGAATATTATTATATAAAAGCTAAATAAAGAATATATTCATTTTAATTAATTAAAATATTTTTGTAATTTGTAGTTATTTTTATACATAGATATGAAGACTGAAGGACAGATGGACAAATTATTTATATTATATTTATTCATCGACTTAACCTTTACTAGTAATAGTCTAAATTTAAAGCAGTCGAAAGTTGGAAGCACAGACACTTATATAATATGATATAGTAAAACCTTCTTCGAAATGCGCTGTATGTGGTACTGGTGGTAGGGCTTTGTGCAAGCTCGTCTGGGTAGGTACCACCCACTCATCAGATATTCTACCGCAAAACAGCAGTATTTGGTATTGTTGTGTTCCGGTTTGAAGGGTGAGTGAGCCAGTGTAATTACAGGCACAAGGGACATAACATCTTAGTTCCCAAGGTTATTGGTGCATTGGTGATGTAAGCGATGGTTGATATTTCTTACAATGCAAATGTCTATGGGCGTCGGTGAACACTTACCATCAGGTGACCCATATGCTCGTCTGCCTTCCTATTCTATAAAAAAATTTGTTCTGGTATAAGTTTTTTGTATATTACTTTTTAGTTAGGTGTAAAAGAAGAACATAACCCAATTTATTAGTATAATACATAGAAGATGAACATCCTGTAGTTTCATACATAAAAATATTCACGATAAATAGGCGATTTAGTGTTTTTTTTATATACGAAGCAGCGTTGGCCGGCATTCACGAACTCAATACCAAGTACTTTGGGGTCACTTTTTGAAGATTATTCCGTATTGTTGAACGGAGTCGAAAAATTTTTACAAAGACCTTAAGCCCTGTTGACTGACCGACTGCTTTTTGTAAAAAATAACGTCGGCTAGATTACACGTCTTGATTTTAGTTTGATGTGCGGAATATCGTTTCGATATCTTGATACGCATCTTAGTAATGAGGATATCTTTATTGGTAGAATGGTTTTTGAAGAAAGATTCAATTGTGTTGAAAATTGCGTTATATGGCACGCGTCTGTGAGGATGTTTTAGAATATTATTAAATGGTACAATTTTATATCGATTTATTTGTCATGTATATTTCAAATTCTCAAAAATAAATAACATTGAGAAACCCTGGTAAGATAAAGCAATTAGAAATTGATGAGCAATTTATATTATGTCTATATATAAATAGGCAATGACGAAACTTTTTAGTACCATATTAATTTTCTATCTTCAGTGATAAAATAATTCGAAATAAGAGTGCAATAAAAATGTTTTTTTTATTGCACAAGTTAATATGGCTATTTGCGAGTTAAAAATCAAACTTTTTTTTGTCTGTCCGTTTCTTTATCCGGGTCTTTAATAATTAAATGCTTAAAATTAAAAAAAAAAAACTGTCGTTGTTGATGACGACAATGATATTTCATTACATCTGTCAAAATTTAAAATACTTTAAAGTCCACTTACGTATAAATTTTGATTGATTGCATTGTTTAGGCAGATTTTGAAGGTTTTTCGTTATAAACCGAATTCCACTGTGGTGAGGTCGCGGGTTATGCTAGTATACAATATTTTACCAAATAATTATGTCTATTTTTCCTAATATTATCTCGTCTATTCATTTGTATTCGCATCAACTTGGCTGCATTTTAAATCACATCGATAATCGACATGAACGTTGTTGTATTTCTATATATAAGTAGAAATATCTAATATCAGCCCCATTGAAGTCATCAATGCGATTAACGAGGAAATAATTCTAACTTTGGTCAAGTGTTTCAGTTACCTGCTTTTATTTCCCACCCTATTACTATAACTAATAATTATATAATAATCACTTATTACACGCTTATTTAAATAAAAAATTTACAAAAAAGGTCCCACTGCGTTCATAACGCGGAGATAATTTTGGTCTCTTTTTATGTAGGGGACTTTTTATGGTATGGTTAGCAGAGCAATACTTCTAAGTTTTTTTTAAGACAAGTCAAAATACTGATTTTATTGTTGATAAAAAATATACTCTAAGTTCAACCAACCTGTTTTTTATGTTACATTTTTTAAATAAGATTTAATTTAATAGTCAACTAGATAATTAACGTGTATATGTGTTGCTTAGTAAAACATTAATTAGTTAATAAATATAATATATTTCTTTACTTCTTTTTCTTTAAAATATTTTTAAGAAACGACGTAATAACAATTATAAATAACAGTCTAAAAATTGCTAAATCGTAATGAACACGAAATTTATTTTTAAAATTAAACAGAACATAAAAAGTGTTATTACAAAATCGTTGACGACCCCATACAAAACAAGACAAATCAAAAAGGACTACCAAATATCAAGTTGAATCATGCGCAGCACGTGCGTCACAAAAAGTTTCGTAAAAAGACCTTAAGTAGAGTTGTAACATTAGGGAGAGCTTAAAAACGATAAACAATTAGCGGTTTTTTGACATTCGCGTGCGTGTTTTTACCGAGGGTGTGTAATGTCAAGCGCGCTTCCGGCATTGAAGACACCCTTTAAGATTAAAACTAGGGTGTTTTTTTTTATTAAAAATCTCTTTTGTAAACGTATTTTTATAACATGTGATTATATGATTATGGCAGGAGTTTTGTTTTAATTTAAGTCAAACTCGACAAGGTTATAAGAAATGTTATTTTAATAAAAAATATGAAATATAATTAAAATAAAATTGTAGTTGAAACGCTTGGACCTTGGAGCAATAGTGCAAAAACTTTCATCAAAAATATAACACGCCGTCTTATTGCCTCTACTGGTGACAGGGCTGGTTCATTTTTCGCCCAGAGAATCGGAACTGCGATTCAAAGGGGAAATGCTGCTAGCATTTTTGCCATCATTCCACGCGGTCACGATTTGTACGGTTACTATTTTTAATTTTTATTTGTATTTATTTAAGGATTTAATGTAAATAATTAAGTAAAATTAGTTATGGAAATA
This sequence comes from Nymphalis io, assembly GCF_905147045.1. NCBI lineage: Eukaryota > Metazoa > Arthropoda > Insecta > Lepidoptera > Nymphalidae > Nymphalis > Nymphalis io. The sequence goes on from NC_065889.1 coordinate 10,846,805, forward strand.
TCAATGGAGAAGAGAAATAAAGTTAAAATGACTGAGAGTTTGTTTGTATGACAAAGATAATAATATAATAATGAGTTTTTATTAATAATTATATAATGCCTAAGTTCCATTATGTAACGTTTAAAATATTATATTGAAAGTAGTTCAATGCGATTACATTTAAAAAATTAAAATACTTTTTTATTGTTATGTAAAATATTTTTAATAAAATCTACTTTAAAAAAAGATAATGAATTATATAAGTCGAATAAAAACTAATATTCTATTTTAAAGTATGTACAATTAAATTTAAGAAGAAAAAAGTTTTTAATGTTAGGTTCATGTTAATAATGGCCGCGGAGCGGGAGCGCGAAGAGGACGCCGCTGCAAACCTGCTCCGCCGCAGAAGTCTGGGGAGAAGAATGAGGCGCTATGCGCACCTTCTCCCTCCGCCGCAATAGGCGTCGCTGGGACTAGGGGGTTCTCAGTACCCTGGTAATCCCCATAGAGAATGGAGGCCTGCATACGCAGGCCACCCGTCAGAGCGTCACGGTAGCATGCGCAAGCGATCCCGTGGCACTCCTCGTTATGACGGAAAGGGTACCGCTGGTTTTTTAGTGGGTATTCCGTTGTTCGGGGCGCACTCGGCGCCTCGGACATCGGCGAGCCCCACATACCCCCCCACTGTTCCCGTGGGGGAAACGCATAATGCGTTTTTCCAGCGTAAAAAAAAAAAGTTAATAAGCTTTTTTTCAATAAGTCACAACACCGGCAAGATGAATGCTCTCAGAACCGTTATTTTACACTGGCAATAGACGACGGCCTAACTAAAGAAAAATTAATACTTTTGTTCATTAATCAAGTTAAAAGGATTTCGCTCGCAAAAACTGTCGGCTCTGACCAACCCTTTTTTATCCTTTTCTGTGTAATATACCGTTGCCTCTGTAATATTTAGAACAATTTCTTTGTTTTGTTATAAGGTTTTTACGATGTACAAGACGTCGGCTGTTGTGCCTTTGTTAAGAATAAAGTAATATATTTGCATATTGTAACCGGATTTGCATTTTGTTTGTACGAAGGGCTTCTTTTTTATTTATTTTTCATTGTCACCGTGTCGAGTTATAAAATGCAAATCAATTTGAAACTTTGTGTTTATATTTTAATGGTTTTAAAGACGTTACAACATTCTATCGGCTCCAATATATTTTCATGAAGGTTTTCAATAGAATACTGTTTTCTATACAAATATAAAGCGCTATTTACTCTGCTTTTTATTAATGTTAGGAAAGGTAAATTTTAAATAATTATGGAATTATTATGTTTTAAATTGGTAATTAAACAGTCTATAATAATATATATATGTATATTTAATTCGAGATGGTCCACGTGGTTCTAGTGGTTCTAAGCCGAAGATAGCGGGCTCAATTTCGAGCTAATTACTAAAAGAGTTTACTACTGGTGACACTAAAACATACCATACATTTTTTACCAGCTTTTATTTAAATTCACTTATTAGTAATGTATAAATACATTTCAAACCCGATATTCCATTATCGCTAAACTGTCACTTTGACAGATTCACAGATAAGTGTTTATATTAAATTTTATTATCTATGTTAAAATGTGTTTTAATCTAGCTTCTAAGTTTTTTCCATTTAAATTACTACTTTGAAAATTAGCTGTACCTAATTAGTGCCAATTCTAACCTTAAGTCGTTTTTTTTAATACAAACGAAAAAATGTAGATAACATCTCCCTGACTGACTTCTAAGGCGGCGATTTTTAAGCGCCTCTTTCTTATAATCCGATGATTCGACCGGCAACAGTTTAAAAGCAGGACGAACATCTTAACAGTAGACACCGCCAGCTTTCGGATGGCTACTGAAAATTTCTCGAAGTAAAAACCAAAAAGATACAAATATATAAGCTCGACTTAAGGCTTAGCCCGGAAGATCATTGTCTATGGCCTTATGCCTTTAGACTAATAGGACAATTAAATGTTTTTTTCATTATATTCACAGATAAATGGATTAAAATGCACTTACATTCGACTATAATAATAAAACTTTTGTCTAACGAAATTATCTAATTTAAGGAAATTATTACCTACAATTATATATAAAAATTTATTTGTAAAAACAATACAATGCTTACTTTGAGGACCTATTTCGTATTACACAAACAATCTATTTTTATAATTATGATAAAATTGACTATTTTACACATTGTAATCACAATCAACGATGCTTGTTTATCGTCGAACTTTGAATCTTACTTCGGTAAGTAAATAGTAAAGTAAATAAAAAATAACACATAATAAAAAAATAATAATAAAGATAGTCTTTAGTAGTCTTTGTGACGAATTGGCCACGTCGACAATTATTAAGGGAGACTAACGATATTCAGTAACAGCCTGTGAATATCCTACTGCTGAGCTAAGGCCTCCTCTCCCTTTTTGAGGAGAAGGTTTGGAGCTTATTCCACCACGCTGCTCCAATGCGGGTTGTGGAATAGACATGTGGCAGAACTTCAATGAAATTAGACGCATGCAGGTTTCCTCACGATGTTTTCCTTCACCATCAACCACGAGATGAATTATAAGCACAAATTAAGCACATCATAATTCAGTGGTGCTTACCCGGGGGTTTGAACCCTCGATCATCGGTTAAGATTCACGCGTTCTTACCACTGGGCCATCTCGACTTTTTTAACTTTTTTAACGATATTCGCAGGAGGTATAATAGAGGACAAATATTTGCGCAAATGCTGGTACCAGTCAAATGATGGTCTGTGGTACCAGTTAACTTATCACATAGTCTACCACCAAGGAAACAATTTTCTTAATTATTTTAATTTCCTAGATAATAAACTATAAGTCTATGGTAACAAACAAGCAGAATTATTTTTATTCACTTGTTTCATTTTCAAAATTATTATCTATCTATTATTATCTTCCCTTCGCCTCGTTATATGTTGACATTTTATTTAATTAAAAAACAAAATGACTACGTTTATGATAACAAAAGTCACCTAAATTATATTTGAAATCTTAAAGAATATTATAATATTTATTCAAAGAGCTGCGCGTAAGGAGTCACGTCCCAAGAGTTCAGATAACTGATTGTTTTTATGGAAACTAGTTACGACAATATTGTTGTAACAAATATGAATTGTCTAAATATGTATATACATATTTAGAGAATTCATGTTTGTTTTGTTAATGTTTGTAACCCAAATACATTAAATAATTACATGATACTAACATACGTCTACAATGTGATGTTTGCGCATTGATATTTTATTTTTCTATCGAATGATATATAATTTGTTACGGACTTTGATGCGTAGTCTACTCTTCGCTAAAAGGATTAGATCTGGGTGTATTTTTTTTAACTTCTCCTCATAACTGGGCAAAGAAATTGTAACGTAATGACAAAAGATTTTTTGGTGCGTTAAATATGTCTATGGCAATTTTTTTCCCCAATGAGTCGATCACTGGAATAACATTTAAAATGCTATGCATGTGTCTGCAAAGGGACAGGCTAAGCAGGTAGGGTACTAGCGTTTTTGCATTTCCTTTCCATGCTTTTTACAATAAAAACTTTCTTTTAAATAAATAATCCCTACATCGCTTGACAGGGATTCATCTTAAAATAATAATTACTGTATGGCCAGCTTTAATTTTTTTAAAACTATGTATATTACAAAATGTTACATACAAATTTGTTTGTCCAATGCTATTTTATCCATAAGCAGAGTTTCAACTATTCATGCATTAGTTAAAACTAAACATAAACGAATAAATAATTACCTCAATTTTATCCAAAGTATGTTCCAAATAACTTAAGAATACTATTGTTAGCTTACTACTATTAACATTGCCGTAGTTTTATTTACAGAAACAACGAATAATCTTACTATACAGAGTCGTATACAAAATGTTGATATATGCATCAGAAGAGGGTGAAATGGATGAGAGAGGGAAAACCATAAATTTGGCCGGTCTCATTTGAATTTCCAATCCACGCATTTATTTACGAGTCAGAATCTTAATGCGGTAACAAAACAAAAGGAATGATACAATATTATTTATTCTGTTGGGCAAAGAAAAGAAATATATTAACGCTCAAGACGAATATATTTCTTATCGAAAATATTATATTTTTTCTAAGAAATATTTTTTGTTATAGAAATAAATTACAAATGTTGTCTTTAAAATGGCTTTATGTAAATGTATAATCGTCTGTTACATATATTTTCAAATTAAGAAGTACGTAGGTTTCACTAAGTTTTCACTTTATTTTTCCATCTTTTCCATTTTAAATTACCATTGCTATCTCAACATTATCAACAGCCATGATTGGCTGGTGGACAATGATTTGTCCATTGCTGAACATAGGCCTCTCCCAAGGTGCGCCAAAGCTCCCAGTCCTCCGCCTTCCTCATCCAGTCGGTGCCCGAAACTTTCTTAAGGTAATCGGTCCACCTGGCTGGAGGGCGCCCTACGCTGCGTTTGCCGATCCGTGGTCTCCACTCTAGGACTCGTCTGTTCCAACGGCTATCGGTCCTACGATATACGTGACCAGCCCACTGCCACTTCAGCTTGCTAATTTTGCAAGCTACGTCGGTGACTCTGGTTCTTTTCCGGATAATCTCATTTCTGATCTTATCCTTCTAAGATACTCCGAGCTCGCTCCATAGCACGCTGAGCAACTTTGAATTTGTGGACTAGTTCCGCAGTTAGTGTCCACGTTTCGGCACCGTATGTGATGGCAGGTAAGACGTATTGGTTGAAGAGTTTTGTCTTCAAACATTGCGGTATAGACGACTTGAGGACTTGACGAAGGTTTCCAAATGCTGCCCATCCCAAGCGAATTCTTCGATCGGTTTCTTCTCGAAGTTGTTCCTACCGACTTGTATGATCTGTCTTAGGTAGATATATTTACTAACAACTTCGAGAGGTTTCCCTTCTACGTTTATCGGTCCTGGAACGACATGCCTATTGAACATGACCGTAGTCTTGTCCAAGTTCATACCGAGACGGTGAGTTGTTTCAGCGACTGCTATGATGACGATATCATCGGCAAATCGAAGCCGTGAGATGTACTCGCCGTTTACATTGACTCCATACCCAGTCTAATTCAGCGTCTTGAAAACGTGTTCCAACGCGTTGGTGAAAAGTTTCGGGGATATTACATCCCCCAGTTTCACCCCTCTGTGCAGTTGGATCGCCTTCGTCTTACAGTTCTGGATGTGGACAGTCATTGTAGCAGCGTTGCACAGACATCTCAGAGTTGAGCTCTGCCCAGGTTTCGATGGAGTCGAAGGCTTTCTCGTAGTCCACAAATGCCATACACAGCGGCTGATTGTACTCTTCGGTCTTATGCACAATCTGCCGAGCAGTATGGATGTGGTCCACGATACTTTAGCGTTATCGAAAGCTGGCTTGCTCTGGGGGAACTCCTCAAGTCGTCTGGCGAGACGGTCTTGGAGATGTCCACTCAGGCCCGTGTGGGTCGTGGGGTAACTCTTCGGGGCGATGGCCCCCTGCATTGGTGGCAACGCCGTCTGCAACTACAGATGAGTCACTGGGTAGGATCATTGTCCATGGTGTTTAATTCGCGATCAAACCTCGGCGATTAGCGGTCTGTGGCGGAGTGGTGAGTCCATGTTGTCTTTTCCCGTTTGTCAGCGGGGTCGAGCACGTCAGTGGTAGCCGGCGATCACATCAGCCAGCGACGAATAAGTGGTCAGTGTTGAGTGAGGTCGCGTGGAAGTCCTCTTGGGTCTGGTGGTCACCGATGGTATGGCGCGATACCGCGCAGGTGCTGGGATCGTGCTCCGTCAGCGCGGCCAAACATAGAGGCGCTTAGGCGGTGAACGTGGTCGTCGAGGCTCTCCATACGCAGATCTCTGGCTATCACTGCTCCGAGCGAGGGGCTCCGGTGATAATGCGTAACGGTAGTGACTACTGCACCTGCAGTGACTTGCGGCTTGTTTCGCTAGCCAATGCGAACCACGCTGGGGCTGCTTAGATGAGTCGCGTGCGGACGTACGCTTTGTAAACGCACAGTTTCACACGGAGCGCCAGGTGTGACGCCAGTAGAAGACGTAGGAGGGTTCTTAAGGCGCGCGCCTGCGCTACCACGGTCTTCACATGGTGTCGCATTGAAAGCTTTCTGTCTATGGTCACGCTCAGGTACTTGACAGTCGGGGGGTAGGGTTTGTGCCCGCCCGTTATATAGCGCCTGAGTCTTCGCCACGTTGACCTTAAGCCTCCAGTGCTCCAGCCAAGGGGGAAGTGCGTCCAGTGCTCACTGCATTTTGGTCGCTGCATACAAGGCATTCATGCCATCATGATGAAGCCATTATAAATGCAGCGTCGTCGGTGTACACTGCTAGTGTAGCGTCGTTCGCAACTGGAATATCAGCCGTGTATCTGCTGTAGCAGACGGGTGACAGGCAGCTTCCCTGGGGTACACCGGCTCGGATGGGGCGTTCCTTGGACATAGCGTCTTCAACCGCCACTTGAAAACGTCTGTCTTCTAGGAAGCTGGCCACAGTCTTAACTACTCGACCGGGAATAGTAGACGTAGACAGCTTGATGCAATGCGAACCATGCTGGGGCTGCTTAGATGAGTCCGGTGTGCCAGACACGGTCGAACGCTTTCTCCATATCAAGAAGTACTGCGACGAAATGTTCTCGCTTGTTGTAGGCGGTAGCGAGATGGTGCAGTACCCTTGAGACTTGCAGCGTGGTGGAGTGCTCGGCACAGAAACCTAACTGTTTGTCACGTGGCTGGATGAGGGGCGTAGTGTGCAGCAATAGTAGTTTCTCGAAGACTTTTGAGGTCGACGATATCAGGGTGATGGGGCGATAGCTCTCCGGAAGCGTTATGTTTTTCCACTGCTTGGGGATGAGGATGATTCAACCGAGTTTCCACGGAGATGGAAAGTGCCCGGTGCGGAGGATTCAGTTGAAGAGGCGCGTCAGCGTCGAGATTACTCGCAGAGGTAGGTGACGCAGGGCTTCGTTGGTGACTCGATCAGGACTAGGCACTTTGCGTTGCTTTGTTCGTCGAATCATCCGTTGAACTTGTCCAGGGGAGAACACGACGGGGACTTCGGCTGGTGCTATCGGTGCTTTTAGGTATGCTTCTACGGGACGCTCGATGGCTTCTACATGCTGCACATCTGAGGTCGGATTCGGTGTGAATTGCGTCTCCAGGAAGTCCGCAAAGATCTCCGCTCGGTCCTTAGCACGGTAACGGGGGTTCCATCTCTGGCCATAAGGGGCCTAATCGGAGATGGTTTCTTGGAGAGTCGGCGGCAAAGGCGGTGGATGCCATTCCAGTCTTCACCGTCTCGCTCGATGGTAAAGTGCCAGGATTCCGGAGGCCGGGCAGCGTTGGTCTTGTCAGTTCCTGCGCAGCTTCCTCTTCTCCTCTAACATCGCCCTGACGTGGGGAGGGGGCTGGGGTTGTCTCTGTGTGGTTGCGGCGTCGAGTCTAGACTCTCGAAGCGCGTCGGACATAGTCGCGTTGAGGTCTGTGGCAAGTCGGTCGACGTCCAATGGGGACTCCACTCTATAGGACGGCGAGTGCTTAGCCAGGTGTTCGGCAAAAAGTCGCCAGTCCTGGCGATGTTTCGGAGAAGGTAATCTTATTGTCATCGGCGCGGTCTTCAGTGTCAAAAGGACTGTTTGATGGTCGGAAATGAGGTATTCATTCGTTATATCGATCGACGGTGCGGCGGACATGCCGCGAGTGACTGCAATGTCGATGACGTCTGGCATGTGGACTGCTTGGTACGGGTCGTGCGTCGAGACCTCTGGTCCTAGCACCTCGTAGCCATGGCGGTCTGCGTCATCTGCGTCAAGAGGCGTCTGCCTGCGGGATTTATAATGCTCGAATTCCACGCCACGTGTTTCGCGTTGAAGTCTCCAGCAATAACCGTGGGTAGCGGCGACTCCAGCAGAGTGTGGACGTCAGCCACTGCAAGTCGGTTTTGCGGAGGCTTGTAAAGGACGAACACGCGGGAGGGCTGGCGGTCGATGCAGATCTCCACGCCCAGGGCGTACGACGTTTGCAGTTGTGGTATTGGAAGCAGTTGGTGGATAATCCTCCGACGGACTAAGACTGCTAAGCCCAGATAATCAGTCCCGGACGGTGAGGTTTGGTCCTTCCGGTTGTCATAATATCCGGGAACCTTCAGCTTGTCTACCGGTCTGAGGTGAGCCTCACTGATCAGGCCGATGTCCACTCGACGCTGGGAGAGCAGGCTGTTGAAGAGACGGGCTTTTTGCGAAGAGAGTCCGTCGGCGTTCCAGAATGCAATGCGGAGTTCACCCAGCACAGAGCTCCATTATGCATTTCAGAATCAGCGGAATTGGGTCACGCTGCTCTTGGATGGCCACCAGAACTTGGTTTTCTTGCCGGCTCCCGTTGAGGGGCTCGCTTGCGCCGAGCCTGGGATTTTCTTGCGTCCGCGGACGGTAAAAGTGACTTGGGCGGTCGCTATTGTTGCGTCCAGTCCGGCCTCCGCGGCGGCCACGGACCGACTGAAAACCTTGCGGCGCAGTGGTTGTGGGCGGGACACGCCTCATTGCGGTATCGGTGATGTCGACGGCATGATGGTCGACTCCGATATAGTGGTTCGCGGGGATAATAAAAATGCAGGGGGGTGGAGCTGCCTATGCGCGATCCGAGCAGCGGTGTCGGCACGCCAACATACCTCCGGCCTCCGGCGTGTAATATTTATTTTTATATATAATTTCGTTCCAATTATATTTAAATATAATTCAATTATATTTAAATATAATTGGAACGATTATATAACTCATTGTTTTTATCATCTTTTTGCAGGATATAAAAATGAATATTACACGGATAATAAATAATTAATTTAAAAAAGGCAGACAATACGTAATGTAAAATTCTTTTTATTGATATTGATCACGTCCATACACAGACACTAACACTGAAGTAAAAGAACTTTTTACACAGTCAATGCGCCATCAACCATGGGATAAAATATGTTATGTCCCTTGTTAATGTATACTGGTAACTAACCTTGTAAAAACTTGTATGAGATCACTTTTTGCTTCAAATGCCTTTTCACCAATAAATTCTTTTATTTTTATTCTTTTTCGTATTTTTCTTTTCTCGTTATGTTTGAGGACTTATCGTTTTTATTGTGTCTCGTATTATATATTATGTGCATTAATTATTATGTATTGTATTGTATTTATATTATTATGTATTGTATTGTAATTTTAGTATGTATGTATATATATACCAGAACCTGGTTAAGGATGCCGATGATGTTGGACCCAAGACTGATCCAAGGTGGCCATCCGCTTCGCCTTCGTCCCCCTAACAGGGGCAGCGACCACGGTGGGCTTGGACGGTTTTTTTGCGGCACTGATGATATCGTCACCGTTTTTGTTTTGCTTGAGGGCACTGGGGGTGGGTCAGCCTTAGGTGGCTTGACTTGGTGAGCGCGCTTTGTGCGCTGGCATCGGCGTTTTCTGCCCGGTTGCTGTTGCAGGTGGTTAGCGGCAGCCATGAGCGAGCCGGGTGCGTTAATCTCTTCTTCTGTGGAAGCATTTGCTGGTGGGATACGCGCAGCTGTGGTGCGTGCTACTGTTCCCGCTCGGCGGTTCTTTGTCTCTTTAATGAAGACCGGACACGAAGTATTATTCGCGGCGTGTGCGCCGCCGCAGTTAGCGCACGTCGGATGAAACGGACGCCTTTTCCGAACGGCCGTCCGCTTGGGGTGTGTCTGAACAGCTTTTTCAGCTCCCGGAAGTGCATTGACCAGTCGGGTAGTGCTTCCATAATGAGGGGCGGGTACCGACTGGATGATTTCGGTGCATTTGCGCCATCCACATTGGTAGCGGTGGCAGCGGCAGTGATAGGAGCAGAGGTGTTGCTTGTTGACGATTTCTTTTTTGACGCGGTCACAGCCGCGTACGTCGAGCCGAGTGTAGTCAGGTCGGATGTTGCCGCGTTTGTCTCCATCGGGGATTCCAGAGACAGAAGCGGCATGCAGGGCGGTGCAAGCACTGGAGTCTTTTCTCCTAATTCCTTTGGGGGAGAGGGGAAACACCCCTCTGTGATGTTTGGCAGCGGGGCGGGAAAGCGTGGGATGCGCGCTGGCTTCGATGTTGCCTGCAGAGGCACAGTCAGTGTCAGCGCGGATACGGCTGGGGTCGTGCTGCGACGTTGAGCAGTCGGCCAAACTATCTATATTCAACTCCGTTGAAGGCACAGAGGAGAGCATGAGCGGGCTAACGGCGGAGGATTCCTCGCCGACTCCCGTTGAGGGGCTCGCTTGCGCCGAGTCCGGGATTTTCTTGCGTCCGCGGACGGTAAAGGTGGCTTGGCCGGTCGCTATTATTGCGTCCAGTCCGGCCTCCGCAGCGCCCACGGACCGACTGAAAACCTTGCGGCGCAGTGGTTGTGGGCGGGACACGCCTCATTGCGGTATCGGTGATGTCGACGGCATGATGGTCGACGCCGATATAGTGGTTCGCGGGGATAATAAAAACGCAGGGGGGCGGAGCTGCCTATGCGCGATCCGAGCAGCGGTGTCGGCACGCCAACATACCTCCGGCCTCCGGCGTGTAATATTTATTTTTATATATAATTTCGTTCCAATTATATTTAAATATAATTTGAACGATTATATAACTCATTGTTTTTATCATCTTCATGCAGGATATAAAAATGAATATTACACGGATAATAAATAATTAATTTAAAAAAGGCAGACAATACGTAATGTAAAATTCCTTTTATTGATATTGATCACGTCCATACACAGACACTAACACTGAAGTAAAAGAACTTTTTACACAGTCAATGCGCCATCAACCATGGGATAAAATATGTTATGTCCCTTGTTAATGTATACTGGTAACTAACCTTGTAAAAACTTGTATGAGATCACTTTTTGCTTCAAATGCCTTTTCACCAATAAATTCTTTTATTTTTATTCTTTTTCGTATTTTTCTTTTCTCGTTATGTTTGAGGACTTATCGTTTTTATTATCGTATTTATTGTGTCTCGTATTATATATTATGTGCATTAATTATTATGTATTGTATTGTATTTATATTATATACTTGTAATTTTAGTATGTATTGATAATATAATTTATTTATTTATATATTATAGGTGTATTTTTTATTAATATAAACATTTATTCATTAGTTTGTTTTAGTTATAGATTAATGTTATTTTATTTATTATTACAGCACCACCTACCCATATCCCATGAGATTTCTTACACCGTTGGTTGCCTGGAAGAGATCGCTATGTAGCGATAAGGTCGCCAAAGTTGTATGCTACTTTTATTTAATCTGTATCCATGTTTTGTTTTTTTCTTTCTCTTTGTGGTGTACAGTTAAGTATAAAGTAAGTAAAGTAAAATAGCCTTTACAAACTGGAACCGAGAGTTACAAAGTATTGTTGTATGTCTTAACATCAATGCTTAACAGTAGAATAATAAATTACTGAGTTTCTTATTTTCTCACTGGCAGCTTTACTTAAGCTGAGCAAAATTCATATTGAAAAAAAAAGGTTGTACTTCTTAATTTAAGACTATTTTTAGATATGTTATAATTTTTTAGAAAGATTTATTTGTTTAATCTAAAAAAACAAATGCGGAACACGTGTCGCCGAATAATAGAGTGACATCTGCGATGCGAGATTAAGCAAGTGTCGCATTCTCTTCTGAGAAGCGACCAAATCGATTTTTATCCTAATAATATCCTTCGTTTCCATGCATTTTTAGGATTAACGCTAAGTTTTTGTTCACTTTTTTTGCATTCAACATATCTTTGTATATTTAATTTTTATTCATGTTTAGTTAAATGTAACTCAAGACGTTGATACTAGAATTATTTACTGAAACATTCGAAATAACATATTCGAAGAAACATACGAAGTAGTATTTTGTAGTTATAATAGTATTTTGTATTCCATTCCATCTGGTAATAATTTGCTGTCTCATCGAGTAGAGAGAGAGAAAAGAGAGTGCACTTGTGTTTTTGCACAGACTAATTTGGCTAATCTCTCTTGACAATGGCCGTCGCAGCTGATATCGGTTAGGAGTACATACTCCTAATAAACTGACCAGTTAAATTAACTCACAGTTACATAAAAAAACTCAAATGTTTCATAATTTATAAGAACTAGCAATTTTCCGCCATTTTATCTGTTTTGATTTTGATTTCAACCCCGTAAAAATAGGGTGTTTATAAATTTTACTGTACTTATAGTTTTATTGGTGATGACCATGATTATAACGATTGTGTGCTAAAGGAGCATCACACACATCACACATCTGATGACTTTTTAAATGATTGCACACCCTGAGAATGAAACGATCGCCTCCAGGTTATCTCAAATTAAAAAAAAAAAACTCGCTGGGTTTCTTTTGCCGGTTCTTCTCAAGTCTGAGGTGTTTATTTCCGAACTGGTGGTAGATTTATGACAATCAATAAGCAAGTGTAACGCTTCTTCATTGAATAAAGATTTTTGACTTTGACTTTGACTATAACGAGATGAGGTAACGAACAGATCAGACAGACTACCACATTTATAATATTAGTTTAGAGTCTGATTAGACCAAATATATGAGTATATTTATTATTTTTATTAAAAGTTTCGATAACTATCATGTCCTTGAAGAGGGTCGTTTCAGTTAAATTGTCGTTGTATTGTATGAATCAGATATTCTACCGCAAAACAGCAATACTTGATATTGTTGTGTTCCGGTTTGAAGGGTGAGTGAGCCAGTGTAATTACAGGCACAAGGGACATAAAATCTTAGTTCCCAAGGTTGGTGGCGCATTGGATATGTAAGCGATGGTTGACATTTCTTACAATGCCAATGTCTAAGAGCGTTGGTGACCACTTACCATCAGGTGGCCCATATGCTCGTCCGCCTTCCTATTCTATAAAAAAAAAAAAAATGAAACATTGCAGCTAATATAAAAGCTAAAACTGTTCATATTGCATTTTATCGTAACTTTATTGTAATTGGCTAGATATAGTTGTTTCGGTTTGGGATACTTTCCAAAGAGTTTTGTTGCGGAAATTTATTTAAGAAGCATGGACGTAGTTTTTACGTATTAAATAATAAATAAAAATACATTAGTAGTAGAGTAGAAGCCGTATAAACTACCTAAGCCGTTATGATTAAGAGTGTGATGCTAAATTTGTAAATTTCGATCTAGAATCTACTTAAATTAAAAAAAGTTTTCATTTTTGCAACATCTTAATTCCTCATTGTATTTAGTAGAGTGAAATAAATTTTCGTTAAATTATTTTATATTTATACGTTTCTTGAAACTACTTCAATCATAGTATCATTTAACAAGGTCCGTTTTCTTGAGAAAAAATAAACTGTGCTCTATGAGTGGTCATCAAACAACAGCTGCTTTTGACAAAAAAAACACGCATGTGAGGTTTAGAAGCGTGCCGCCCTAGAACCGCCTCTTAGAGCGTTTTTACTCAAATTTAACTTTTTATTCAGCAGTGGTTTGGGTACGTGGTCATTGAGCCATATGTTCAAGCGGTTTACCGTGAAGGTTTCATTTTAGCAATATTGTAAAAAAAAAATTAAATTGTAAATGAATGTCTGAAAAAATGGCGGTATTTTTATAGAGTCCGTTTATTAATTATGTGTTCATAAATATCAGTTACAGATTATAATCTGTAGTATAATTATGATGGAAGCTTTCTGTGGCGTATAAATATGGTGACAGCAGGCAGGTTCACTTTTCGTTGGGAGGATCAGATATGCGTTTCAAAGGGGAAATGCTGCTTGCATTCTTGTCACCATATACATATACTATATTGTCATGATTTGTACAGTAGCTATATAATATAATATATATATTTAAAGCTTTAATATACACAATTCTTATGTATTTTATGTTGTTATATTATAAATGTAATTGTACTTCTAAAGAAATTGAAATGATTTATATTTAACATAATTATTATATGTATGATAAGCCTGTACATTAGAATAGTACTTAATATTTTATATTGTCACAGTTTCCTAAAGTATAAAACTATTAAAATCGGTCGTGTAAAACGGTGCATATGTAAACATTCCTTCCTTCAATACGTCAGTAAAGGAGACGAAAGGTATGACTTTGAAAATTTGACGATCTTAGCCCTAGTTCGGTGTAAACACAGAATAATCTGATTTATTTAAAAAATTTGTATAGTTAAACTCAATAATGATGAACGACTTCTTTTGAACAAAAGAATTCAATAAAAAGATATAACATTTGATTAATTATCGAATCTTTTTAAACTGATGTTTTATTATAGATACATGGTGGGAGGGTGTGAAGAATCACAAATTATCGGTCGTTTGTAGTAGCATTTAAGATATCTTTGAATGCGCAGGCGCCGGCCTTTGATGAACGATTTATGATTGAAATTTTAATTTTATTTTCTATCGTCTATACAAATTCTATATACACGTTTTTTATTTTTCTAAATGGCACATTAATTATTTGCAATGTTTTTAGATTAAAATATTTTCGTTTGTAGTTTCTTACTCAACAAGCAGGTAGGTATGGAAGTCTTCTAGAAAATAGGTTTTATGTATTTTTTTAATTAAAATAAGTTTGAAATGTAACTACCAAAAAGGATGTTAGTGTATTTTATTAACGTAAGTTGAAATTAAATTCTCAATAAAGATCATTGTCTATTCTTCGAAAATAATTAAGTAATTTACGCGTAACTTATAAAATAGTTAATGTACATTAAATATATATTTAGAATCGGTGTTTTATGAAATATTAATAACAGCTAATTTCTATTAATATTAAATGATACTAATCTAATAATAAAATAAATGTTACTTTTCCACTTTGCTAGGTAGAATTAAATATTATCATACATATTATTTTAAATATAAATTAAAAAGTAACTAATGTTGTTTCACGTCCTATACCGCTTCTATACCAAATTTAAGTAGAATCTGATCAAACTTCGAGTATGATTGAGGAATTAACGTCCAAATCCAAAAAAAAAACAGATCTATAATATTAATAATTTAATGTATAAAATTAAACAAAGAATAAACGCATTAGTTACATTCTCCCGCAATTGAATAAATAGGTTAGTGATATTTCAAAACCTTCCTAAAGTTATAAATGTTTAAGTGGGTTGCTATTTTTTGAGTGAGCGTTGCAATTGTATTGTGTGCTAAAAATGTGCGCTAAGCAGGTCTCGGTATATTTTTTGTGGTACAAAGACACCTGCATCAGCACGAACCGTGAAAAAAACGCGACCTTTTCATCCATTCAGGCACCGATTCATAGGTTTATTTGAGGTGTATGTAGAACAGATATGTAGAGTTGACATTGTAAATATTTAATTTGTCCTTTATATGAGTTCGTAATAAAAATACTGGATTATTGAAATATTATTTATATAGCTTTGTGTACTCTTTATTTTATGCTAATTACTAGTACCGTCAAATTGAGACTAAATCTCACAAAGTAATTGTAACTACAAAACGCAACGCAATTCTCTAATATGTTACACACTTCTTTCCGAATATTTTTAACACATATGTATTTAAATCCGAACATTATTGTTAGACCAGCTGTTTTTTTATCAAAGTCCATTTACAGATCACATTGACTAATTCTCGAAGAGTCATTTTAATATCACAAGTAAACATAGAGTTGTGTAGTTAATATACGCAATAGAAGCTATCAAGTATCTTGAACATTTTAATAGAAGACACTGGGTATTTTCTTAAGCCATATTGTGTTAAAGAGCCTTATAATTTTTTTGATTATATCAGTTGGTTTAAAAAATGAATATTGTATTTTTTATTTAATAATTATAGAACTAATGTTGACTCCATTCCCTATTCCTGTTCTAACATTAGGTGGAGTTAAACCGAATTCTTTTTAAGAGTTTTTTGGTTATTCATGAATCTGCAACATCCGTTGGATTTAGGTCAGACGACAATTGTTAAGGTACCGGTCCATCGGTAATGTATCACTTTTATTGAAACTTCTAGAAAATGACAATAAATTACGTGTATTCATTCGTATGAAACTGGTCTAGTAATTCTTAATATTTTTCATTATGACGAAAGCAGGTATACATTAAGTTTATTCGTTGATAGACAACTACGTTTTTATTTGGTTTTTTGTACCAAACATACATACAAACGATAATTATGCAAATAAACTATTTTTAGTTTTATTATAAGGATGTTATTAACCTTTAAGGGATAAAAATTGTAACATTGGAAATATGTAAGTTTTATAAATACCTCTATTTGTACGCCTTGAGAGTAAGATCGATTCCTTTAATGACGAGTTGGTTGGCGTGGTTGGTAGATACTTGCTTTTACGCCGAAGGTTGTTGGTTCGATTTTCGTATTTTCGATTCGTAGGTGTAATTATCTATATAAGTATGTATTTACAAAAAGAAAAGTAGTATATGTAGCATATCAGTTGTCTGGTTTCCATAGCACAAGCTTTGTACAAGTTTAGTTTGGGATCAGACGACCGTGTGTGAAAAATGTCCCAGGATATTATTATTATTTCAATAACCATAATTTCTATGTTAAAAAAATAGCATCAAATTAGCCCCCATCAAAACTATACATTAAAACAATTTTATATTAGTATAAATGTAAATTAAAAATTTAAATATAAATATAAAAAAGCCATGAATTATTTTTGTATTCAAATCTTTAACCTTGAGAAAAATGTTCAAATTTACACGTGGCTCAATAGTTTTTGTCTCAACGCAACGCAGAACGTTTTTATCTTTTAATTATACATATTATATATAAGGAATCTCGCAAGCATTAGGCAAAATGTCTTTGTATATTTAATAACAATGTATCATGTGATTGTCTTTAAAATATTTGTATTATGTGAAATTTCAAATAGGCGTTTTGTAAGTATAAATAATTTCATTGGTATTGCAGTGCTATTCTATAGATATATATTAATTATATATATATATATATATATATATATATATATATATATATATATATAATATATTAATATATATATATATATATATTTATATTAATATATATATATATATATATATTAATATAAATTACTACGATTCTCACTCGTGAATTGTTGAAAACTGACTTACAGTACATTACATGTCTCCTTTAAATGTCTTAATTATTAAACAATGTTACTTCAGTTCATTCATTTTTAAAATTTTCCGATCGTGCTTTGCCGTGGGTTTTGAGTTTGTTCTTACAAAAATAGCTTTATAGTGTTCACAAGTTTTGCAGACATATCTGATACAAAAAAATGAATTAAATTTTAATTCCACTACATTAGTATCTTAGTGTCTATAAATAAAAAAACAAGAATAGTATATAATACAATATGATATTTTTTATTATATTACATTTTAATACAATATTTTTAAGTTAAGCTTTGATTAACTAAGGTGTGATTTAATAAATGACGCTAATATTGTTTTGATTGATTGTATATACCTTTTTGGATCTATATTTTTGTCGTACGTGTGTGTTTTAAAATATCCTCAAAGTATTTTTAAGCAGTAGAGATTTGACAAGAGTTCATGAATATTCATACGCAGTTTTTACCCGTAACGGTGACATAAAATTGTATTGTTCTTAAAAAAATATACACTCGGTAACAATTATCTTCTATGACAAAAGATTGAATTATTTCTAGAAGTCTCCATGACACGCTACTGTGCAATATTACTGTATATTGTGTGATACTTAGGAATTGATTCATTAAAACATTTATCTTTTTACCTAATAAATGACAGAAGGAAACTGAATCTATCTATTTGTATTATATGTTGATATCGCAAAATTTCAAGGCGTATTTTAGCAAAAAAAAAGTATTACAAAGATTTCAAGGAACTAAGGCCATTATGTCTACATAACGTTACAATTATTTATAAGCTGCGCATTTTTATTGGTATAACAAAAATGAGCTGATTTTAATTTTTCTTTTTTTTTAAGTATTATCTATGTATATTGTTTTAAATTATTGAATTTTCAAATCTTTTCAATAGTTTAATAAACTTCACGGTCAATTAGTCTTCAGTACGTTTTGATAATGTTTTATGTTATAGATTTGTAAGTAATGTAAATTCGAATCACCCCAATACAATCCCTGGACGCCGAATATTTTGTTTAAAGCATAAATGGAACACATACTACTACTGCTCATATAGTGGAACCATCCCACTAGTAACAGCATTACCAAGGAGGGTTGGTGTACGGCAAAATCCTTTCTGTCCAATTAATACACCGACACAAAATAAGTAAAAAAGTGTTGAGCAGATGATTATGAAAGTACTTGCTTTCATAATAAATAAATTGGTACGGGGATTATACAGACGCGTTGACAATTATTGAAGTTTCATTCATCATCAATTGAAACGTAACGAAAATTGATAAATCAATCATCAATGTATATTTCAAATATCATTAAAATTAAATACGGCTTAGAATAAAACTGGTTTTTTATTATCATATGTTTCCAGCACACAAAGAAAATATATTTTTTTTTTTTATATAAAAATTACAATAAATGTTCGAATAACCTGTTCGTACATTACAATCAAACAATACCTTTACCGCAATCTAAATATGCACGTTGGCAATAATGATCACTAATCACAATCATAATAGAACCTATGCGAAATAAATAAATAAAATTATAAATCTTTATTTTACCCATATAAATACAATCTGACCTAAAAGAAGCGTTAAAATACACAATCGTTACTAACGAATAATAGGTAACATCACCGTAGCTTCATAAATGTACATCTTAATATTTATTTTTTATAATAAAACTTAAATGATTCTTAGTGACTTGAACATTGGCTTTGTACTAATAGATACAGTCTTAATAAATTATTGGTCTTTCGCTAATCATACTTATCTCTACAAGAACAAGTTAACACAATCTTGTTACCATTTAAACACACACAAAAAGGTACTTACATTCTTCATATTAATGTTTTACTATTTACATTCAAACGTAATGTTTGAATGTAATAGCTATTACTTATGCATTCTAACTTTGACATATTTCTTATTTTATTATTATAAAATCTTTATACCGCGCGAGGAATACGTATGTACGAAAACAAGCTGTTCCCCTACGAAATTAATCTTTGGCTTAAAATAAATTGATTACAAAATGTTACATTTCACCTAACAATAATTTAATTATTTACGACCTCTACCTATAACAAATAGGCTAGTTGGATTAAACGCAAAGAGGTGACTAGGTTAAATCTTTGCAATTTCAATTAACTTACTCGTGTTGGGCGCGGCCGAGATGAATGAAGAATGCCACGCGATCAGCACTTCTCTCCCCACATTTATTACACATGAATGGATCGTTGTATCCGTGGAAACCCATATGTATAGTGTGCATTGTAAGATCGCCAAACGTAATGTCACAATATTGACATGTGTATGAAGCTGGTGTAGAGGTTACAACTGCTTCAGCTGACCCGTCCGATTCTTCATCAGATCCATCTGCTTCCACCTTATCGTCTTCGTGTTGCAGTCTTAAAGCTGCGGGCTGTAATTTAAAGGCGCGACCTTTTCTTCTATTTTTTAATGACGTGGTGGGTGTAACTGGTGCTGGACGTTCGGGTGGTGGTGGTGATCCTGCTTCACTTGTTTTAGTGTTAGTTAAATCAAGTGCATCAGTCGTTGCCGGCGGAGAGACACTGCGCGGTGCTATTGGTGTTTGAGGTAAACTAGCTGGAGATTTGATTGGCGGTGGTGTTGCATTTGTTTCAGCGGGGACCTCTCTGTAAGCCAGACGCTGATGTAATATGGATTGAGGGGACGGTGCCGACTGTTTCTCCACAGGTAATTCAGTTATTTTTGGCGAAGTCGTCGGTTCGTAATTTTTGTTCGGTGAAAAGAGGAACGAATGTGGTAGCAGCGGCGGCAGATATGGTAGATTAACAGGGAAATGATTTCCAAAGATAGGGTGAGTTGGCGGCGGTGGTTGATGTTTACTGTTATTGTTTATTTGTTGCTGGTCGAACATTTTCATAATAGGCTTTTGTTTTGGGCCACGCCGAGTACCGTAAACATCAATTATTGGAAGAGGATTAGGCGTTCCATCCATGTTTAGTACCATGGCCGGATTATGTTTATATTTCCGTAGATGTAACTTGAGAGAATGACAGTATTTTGTAGCGTAGTTACAATCGGCGCATCTATACTGATAAATATTAGAGTGGGACTTCAAGTGCGAGTTAAGCATTGATTTGTTTACGCACGAGTAGGAACATTGAGTACATTGGAAAGGTTTGGATCCTAAATGATTCCTCATGTGATATTCTAGGTGGTGCTTATATTCAGTTACAAAAGGACATTTTCTGCATGATAGCATTTTTTCGGGCTTAATATGTTCCTTGCTGTGTTCCCAAAAACTAAGTTTGGTTACTGCGACGAATTCACATTGCTTGCATTTGAAGGTTTTAACTTTTCCATGAGAATTTACAGCTGGAACGCGAAGACCTGGTTCATCGTCAAAATCTTCATCGAGCCCAGATCCATCTCGACCATCATCTTCTTCAGTTTTATTTTGGCCGATGCCTTCGAAACCAGAATCATGGAATCGTTCGAATGCTCGCCTCTCGTGATCTCTGTCAGGGGACGAAGGCGTTCTTGGTGGTGATTTAGGTGGAGTGGCATCAGCACGTGCCAATGGCGTCGATACGTGAGCTGGGGGTACAAGAGACCGCGGAGAAAATGAACCGTATGGTGATGGATCGCAATCTTCATTATTTCTATTTTCAAAACCAGGAGGTGTGAGTAAGCTATAAGGCAGTCCATTGCGATAGGATTCCAAATGCGTACCCAGATTTGATTTGGCTTTCAGAGGCACGTTGTCGTAATATGGAGATGGTTCACCAGTGCTGCCGACGCTCCGAGGTGAATGTCCATTGGAATCTTTACTCGAAGATGACGGTGATGCACTATGGAAACCTTCGGAATAGAATCCACTCGCTTGTTCTTTTGCAAAGCTTCCGTCTTCCATCGGTTCTGATTTCTATAGAAAGTAATAAACATATTGATATACCATATTTTGTAACATCAGGCTCACTAACAAAATTACTAAATAAATGAAAAGGAATTTAATCTTGGAAATAAAAATTAAATATGAAATAGAATTAACAAAATTTAAAAGATAAGTAAGATAAGCTTTTATTAAATCGATTTTGCTGTTTCAATTTGATTGAAAGCCTTTTCAGATTTCAAATCGCATTTGGTTCAATCGATTTAGTTTGACTAAAATCGACATATAACGCGGTTTTCGTGATAATTTATAGGCAACTTGATACATAATTATACTTCGATTTGATTTAAGAAAATTACCATTGATTTATGAGTTCGGCGTACTTGATGTTAATATTTTAAAATATTTTTTTATAGATATTTATATAAATTATGTCTTCTACCAACATATCGTATACAGATTGATTTGAATTTAGAAAAAATTAATACACATTGGCATAATATATGGATTTTACTTACAATAAGAGGTGGTTGTATTAAGGCTCCATAGTTTTGCGCGTGTTGCGCGGGCGACATGCCGGCGGGCGACGCGCAGCTTAACATACCTATGAAAAAAAAATCATAATGTGTAAAATCTACATTTATGTTTTTTTTTTATATTATAGGTAAGCGAACGAGCATATGGGCCACCTGATGGTAAGTGGTTATCAACGCCCGTAGACATTGGTATTGTAAGAAATGTTAACCATCGTTTACATCGCCAATGACCCATCAACCTTGGAAACTAAGATGTTATGTCTCTTGTGCACTGGCTTACTCACCGTTCAAACCGTAACACAACAATACCAAGTACTGTTGTTTTCCGGTAGATAATCAGATATCTGATGAGTGCGTGGTACCTACCCAGATGAGCTTGCACAAAGTCCTACCACCAGTAAATATTTATGTACTAAAATAAATTAGCTAACAATGATGATCATGTAACAAAATATGATTCAGTTTTTATTTATTTCTATAGTGCTTAAGTTGCGAATTAATTTTAACACTTCGTATAAAAAATTTGCTTGCCCGGCAGATTGTTATTAAAAAATTACGAATCGTTAGGTCACGTATGTACCTACTGCGTTGTTGCAATCGTTTTTAATTAAATGATACTTAACTTTGTGCCGTAATCTCAAAGGTTCCGACAGCTATTAAGGCTAATTATTATGTGTTTTATTTTCGATAATAATTGATTTGCTTTTATCGTGGCTACTTATGGCTATTTAATTCCTTAATTCATATGTGGAAAGCTTGGGTTTAAGTGTGAGATTGTTTTTACTAGAAGTATTTACTATTTGTAATAAAATAATTTAAAAAAAAAAGCCGAGATGGCCCTGTGGTAAGAATGCGTGAATCTTAACCGATGATCGTGGGTTCAAACCCGGGCAAACACCACTGAATTTTCATGTGCTTAATTTGTGATTATAATTCATCTCGTGCTTTACGGTGAAGGAAAACATCGTGAGGAAACCTTCATGTGTCTAATTTCACTGAAATTCTGCCACATGTGAATTCTACCAACCCGCATTGGAGCAGCGTGGTGGAATAAGCTCCAAACCTTCTCCTCAAAAAGAGGAGAAGAGGCCTTTAGCCCAGCAGTGGGACATTCACAGGCTGTTACGGATTACGTTACGGAATTTAAACAGCAATAAAATTAATTTCTTTTTTCACAGATGACCTAGATTAATAAAAAAAACTTGGTTTATTAGAAAAAAATACTAAAAACAAATTAATATGAAATAAATTAAGAAAAAATATTACAATTAAATTTAACAAAAAAAAAAAAATAATACGACACACCTTCCTGTATTTATCAGCAAGCGTTGGTAATCACAACACCAAAATAATTTTAACATATATATAATTCAACTTCACTCAATTTTATTTTATTCCTAGATTTCATTTCTACGTGATTTCAACTTAAATACACGAACGTAAAAGCTTTTATACTTTTTATAGACAACTCTTCGTCTCCGCAGCCGAGAGCTGTGTGACTTCAACTGCGTCTCACAATGAACTGAAAAAAATCTGTCAATTTTTATGCCTCGAACATCGATAAATGTATTCTACATTTGAACGCGACGAGTTTTCTAGTGCGAACGGGTTGGCAATATCCGACGATATGTGCGTCCCTTTCTCAGCCCCACAGCCTATTTTTACCTCGAACCAATACGCGGCCGGCTACTGTGGGAGGGGATCAAGTTATTAAGTTATTGTTTATACGATATTAATAATAAAAAAATAAGCAACTCCCGTGGTGCCGTCATTGTAATAAAGTGTTCGTTGTTGTTTCGGTTATTATGCGGCAATAAAACGGGAACGCGCAGGCAAATGAGATTGTTTTCCTATTGAACCCCCTAAATACGATAATGAAACTTTTATGTTTATTTGCTATAAGATGTATAATATTACTGAGCTGTTTTATTACATAGTAGGGCTAGGTAATTAAATTACTGATGTTTGTATTAATCAGAAAACTAAAAATATTATTTACGTAAAATCAAATCGTCATATATATATTCCAAACTGTTCCCACATGGCCACTTTTATTTTATATAACTATAAAAATTGACGCATAAAAAATAGAAGGCGCGGCTTAGGGGCGTCGAGCTTTTTATCGCAGGGAATCAACCAATCACAAAGAGTCGCTTAAAAAAGAAATTCCATATATAACTTTTTTAGAATTGATACTGAAGCAGTCAATCCGATTATATATTTCATGTTTTTCAGTGGCTTGTGAGTCATATGACTCACAAGTTGTAATTGTTATAAGTTTTATTATTATATATTAGGGTCATCATCATCATATCAGCCGAAAGACGTCCACTGCTGGACAAAGGCCTCCCCCAAAGATTTCCACGATGGCCGGTCTTGCGCTGTCCGCATCCAACGGCTTCCCACGACTCGTTCTAAGTCGTCGGTCCATCTTGTAGAGGGCCTGCCCACGCTACGTCTTCCGGTTCGTGGTCGCCACTCGATAAAAAGCAGGGCTGCTGGGGACTAGGAGCCGTGGTTTAGTTGCGAATCATTGGGGGGATATGCCATAATCGCCACGCTTGGCAGACGGGTTGGCGATCGCAGTAAGTTAGTCATAGTACTCAGAGAGACGCTGCTGCCTGTTCTCTGGTGAATATTCCCTCGGGTCGACTTTTACGGCCTCCACGGGATCAGATGGGGTGGTGATATTCGTCGCCGTCACCACACGGCAAAACGTATATTAGGGTATGGAGTATGTATATGTGTTCAATCATTATTAAGCTTAATTTTAAATAAATAATTTACGAATAAGAATATCATCATTATATCAGCTGAAAGACGTCCACTACTGGTCAAAGGCCTCCCCAAGGATTTCCACGTTGGCCGAACTTGCGCTGCCCGCATCCACCAGTTTAAACCTAAAATTTAAATACATGATTATAATTTAATAATTATAAGTGATTTTTAATTTTATATCGACTGATTAGCGTATGGTTTAAAATTTGTTATAAAATTTGGAGCCCCGTTGACTGGTCTAACATATTACACAGTATTGCCAATTCAATTATGATAATTAATCGGGACGGAAGCTTACAAAAGACGGAACATTTCTTTAATTGAGGAAATTAATTTGGCTAATAAAATAAATTAAATAAACGATATCCAAATTAAAAATCAATTGTTGCGA
The DNA here is from genome assembly GCF_905147045.1 of Nymphalis io. Classification (NCBI taxonomy): domain Eukaryota; kingdom Metazoa; phylum Arthropoda; class Insecta; order Lepidoptera; family Nymphalidae; genus Nymphalis; species Nymphalis io. Next base: position 10,871,561 of record NC_065889.1, read on the forward strand.
CTTTTGAAAATTTATATGAATAATATTTATAAAAAAATCATAGTAGTGTGTGTGATAAGGCATTTGCAGGTAAGACTCATCGTGTCATCGTGAGTCAGAACGTGTTTATAGAAAATCGGGACAGGGGCGTCCCGCGCAAATCTATCTAGTAAAGTATCTTTATAGTAATTAACTCTTGTTAGTTACAACATAATTCATTGGCGGTTTAATTAATGCGTTATTATATAATTGTAATTATATCACAAATTATATTCTTCTCATGGCTTAATGTTCTACGACATCGTTTTGTTAAGTTGTGTAGATACAGCTTGTCATTTTAAAAATCGAATTCTATTTTTATTTAAGTAAGCACAAGCACTTTTGAACAGAAACATTTAGAAAAAATTAATAAAAGATTAAATTAAAAAAATGTAAGCTTATTTTAAATAGCTATAAATCTCCAGTGACTTAGCCAGCGTGGAATTCGGTTTGTAACAAAATCAGAATCCTTCAAAATCTGCTATTTCAAGGTAAATAATTCCTATTCGTATAATACATGTAAAACATTTAAAATAATTGAAAGGGTTAATCTGAAATCACAGACAAATAGTTCAATTTTTATTTATTTATATAGATAGTGAAAAATGTGAACTAAAATTATTATACCTTTTGATAGACTTAGACTTAACCGATTTTGATGAAATAAATACTAAAAAGTATTTTGGAATACTCCTTATAATGTAGTCAATTATATTTGTAAGTTTTAACCGTTTTGACGATTACTTCGGACAGACAGTCAGACAAAAATAAAATGATTTGGCTTTGGTAACTCGCAAATATCCATATTAAAGTAACAGTTCCCAGACAGAGAGTCACTTAAATTCTATATAGTTGTATAGATTTAATAATTATTAATATAAATTAATATTATTATTATTAACTTTCAAGAAAAGTATATAAGGACAATTTATAAAAACATCGTTATTTAAATATTTGCAATACCTCGCTTTGTCCGATACCGACTGCAGCTTAAACTTAATAAATATCGTAAATATTTATATACATATATATATATGATGAGTAAATGAGTAAATGAGTAATTAATGTTGTGTATTGAAACGTACGTATAGTCCGCTAAGCGCTTTGCTTAAATAAATTAAAGCGCTGTAAAGGAAAATTTTTAGCCTTTCGGCACTTCCAGGGTACGATTATTTCATCAAATATAAATGATGTCCTGAATGAATAGATGATCCTTAATGTTTCCCTAATCAATGAGAAACGAAACATCACATTTCATTGCATACAAAAAAATCAGCCGAAATTGATCTTCTTAATTGACCTTTTTTGATGTCGATAAAAATGATAAAATTACGGAACACCTTAAAATTGCAACACGCTATTACGCTAAATCGTAAATTTTTCAATACTTTTATGTTTGACTGCCTCGTTGATCTATCGTAAACATTTTTGTTAATTTAGTAATTAAAAATATAATTTACAAAAAACTCATTAAAATAATAGTAAGGTCTATTTAATTTTAAGGGTTAATTTAAGTCATTTATCGATACTTTGTTTAGAAATGTCATTAAGTATATAAAATGAAAGTCTATTTCTGTTTACTTTCTTTTATTATTTTATTGTCTGTTCCGTTATTGTGTCCTTTGTTATGTTTATTATACTTAGTTAAATAATTTATGGATTACTTAGAATTATAAAAATATAAAGCAACAAACATTTTTGTGAGGTTGAGGTGACTATTAATATATTTTGTAAAGAAATTGTTCCTCGAAATCGGTGTCTCATGTTTTTGAAAATGCAAATTTGTATTTGAGCTATAAAGCCGGTAAATATTATTACAAATATATAATATATAAGATTATATATAAAGAAATGACAACGCTAGACTGCATATAGTCTATATAGTCATAGTCAAGCAAGCTATCAGTCAAGGTACTCAAAAAATTAGAATATCAATAATACATAGAAACTTGAAATTTGTTGTTTTCCTTCGTTTAGTATTGTTGAGGTGTGAATACTAAAAAGGATTATGTTTTGGGGCGTTACAACGGACCTGTTAATAATATGATTATATTTTTTTGAGAAGGGCGAAACTAATCGCACAAAAAACTAGGCCAACCGAGTGAAGTGAGATGCATAAAGGCTAATGCTAGTACAGTAACAGCCTGTTAATGTCCCACTGCTGGGCTAAGGCCTCCTCTCCCTTTTGAGGCGAAGGTTTGGAGCTTATTCTACCAAGCTGCTCCAATGCGGGTTGGTAGAATACACATGTGACAGAATTTCAATGAAATTAGACACATGCAGGTTTCCTCACGATGTTTTCCTTCACCGTCAAGCACGAGATGAATTATAAACACAAATTAAGCACATGAAAATTCAGTGGTGCTTGCCCGGGTTTGAACCCACGAGCATCGGTTAAGATTCACGCGTTCTTACCGCTGGGCTCGGCTTATAACATTATATTTATATGCTTTTGTTTTCATCAGATTTACGGAACACTGTAAAGAAATGATACAGTTAATTCGTTTTCAAAACATTATTTGTTTAGTTTGGTATTAAAGATACATGTAACTCAGCTCACATATAAACGGGGAAGTATATAAGTGGACATACACAAAATACATCCGAAACAAAAGAAGAGGGAGGGGGGTACAGCGTAGCGTTATGTTGCGTGTTCAGGTAAGAGGGTAAAGTTCATAAAAAGCTTATATACATAGATAGGTAACGAAACGAAAACTGCAAAAAAATAAATTAAATAATTTATTTGATCATTGGGAAAGTATATAAATAGGATTGGAAGTGGTCACATGTATAAAAATGGCGCATGAGCTACCATTTTATATGTTATGTGTAATGGTATTAAAGTATTAAATAAAGTGCTAGATTGTACTAGTTTTGTGTTTCACACCTAACTTGTGAAATCCTTTAATTGTTATTGTCAATTAATTGCAATATAAATTTTATTATATCTCTACAGTAGTAAATTCATATTTTATGTTCCACTGGGCAAATGGAGACGCTCTCTCGTTTAAGAGTAGAAAACAATACAATTTCATCCGATACATGAAGATTTGTAATTCAGTGATATTAACTGAATTTGCACAAGCGATATTTTGCTAAAAAAAAGTCGAGATGGCCCACTGGTAAGAACGCGTGAATCTTAACCGATGAACGTGGGTTCAAACCTGGGCAAGCACATGTAGCATTATCATGTGCTTAATTTCTGTTTATAATTCATCTCGTGCTTTTCGGTGAAGGAAAACATCGTGAGGAAACCTGCATGTGTCTAATTTCATCGAAATTCTGCCACATGTGTATTCCACCAACCCGCATTGGAGCAGCGTGGTGGAATAAGCTCCAAACCTTCTCCCCAAAAAGGGAGAGGAGGCCTTAGCCCAGCAGTGGGACATTAACAGGCTGTTACTGGTTACTGGATATTTTGCTAAGGTCCACAAATTCTAACCAAAGTCAAACTTAAAGATACAATCTTTATTTAATATAGAATTACAATTATTGATTTTCATAAATATATCATTAAGATTCAAAAATAAATATCTCAAGAATAACAGACGAAGAAAGTCATCGGGGTTATATTTTTATCCAACAATTATTATTTTTTTTTTCTTTATTTAATTTAGGGACTTTTATCCTACACAGGCACGTCAGTCCCATTGTCACTTCTATATTTTGTAACATCACTTATTATTTATTGCTATTAGATAAAATTCCAAGGATAACCTAGCAGATTCTGATAAAGGATCTGATAGAATGCTCTGAACTAATCCAACATCGAACAAACATACGTTTAAATTATTTAAGAGTAAATTCCTCTGATGCTGTGTCTTGACACATTCCATCAACGAGTGATGTAGATTTTCAATACGTCCACATCTATCACAATTAGGAGAATCAATTATTGTTTTAAAGTTGTAGGTTAATTATAATGGTCCATTAATATATAATTACCGTTATTTCTATAATCTAATCTGTTCTTTTGTCGGTGAAACATTTTTTAAACTTAATCCCATTTGCGGTTATAAAAATCAAATAGCAATTATAATAAAGAATGGTAACGTTATAATGACAAACTATTTTAATGTGTGATAAGCTGCTATGTTTTTACTTTAAAAATACATTAACGTTTGAATAAAATGTATTTGTATATGTATAAACTGGAAGAAATGTTTGAAATGTCATCGCTACATTTGTATTGTTAAAAATATTTATAAATAGTTTTTGCCCGCGGCTTCAGCCGCGTTTTATAAAAGAAACAGGTCTTAGGTATAAAACAGTACGTATGGAGCCTATTTCTTATGCCTTCCTTCGTTCCTTGGGAGTCAATCTTGCTTTATACCGAATTTCATTATAATTGGTTTAGCCTTGAAAGCGTAATAGACATTCGCAGAGTTACTTTCGTATTTGTAATATTAGTGTAGATTAAACATATAAATATATGTATACAAAACCACGAAAAGTTTGGAAGGTGCTTATTGCCTCCGTTTTCCCCACCACCTACTGTATGGGTACCTTCAAGTCAAGAGTGAATAGGCAAGGCACTCTACCTTAGACTGTATCATCACTTTCCATCAAGTGTGATAACAGTCAAGCGCTAGCTTATTTAAAAAAAAAAAAACAAAATAAAAAAAAAATAAAAAAAACACTCATTTATTTATTTTCACGATAATATAATAGTAAATTATATATATTTAAATAAAGAACACAGTACCTAAAGAAAACAAATCTATTACAATAAAATATAGCACTCTTAACCGTGACTGTTTTTTTTTGGAACATAGGTATATATATTATGGAATATATATTGGCAAGAGTAAAAATATTTTCTAAAGTCCAGTAATCTCTAATAAATGTTGAATATGTCCATTTTCCGGTCAGCGCACCGACAGAAATATTCGTAGGGCTGCGAGAGTGCCCTTATCGCGAGTAAAAAGTAATGCGCTCAGCCTTTATGGCAGTTGCGAGACACGCTCTTTATTACGGAGGGCAGGCGGGCTGGGGTCACAACGAGTAAAACATGAATTACATAATAGGTTGAAATAAATTGTAATTAAAGCATGTGTAAAGTCAAATCGCCTTAAAAACTTAAATCGGTTTCCTGTGATTTGTTCCTTACGACTGGCCAGCAAATATCATCCTTAAGAAGCAAATTGAACATTCGTTACTCGACATCCTTTAAATGTTGCAATTAATTATTATATACAATGTCTCATATTACTTTCTGCCGTGGACTAACGACAGAAACAGTTGCAGTTTACACACGTAAATACATATATTATATACCGTAACAGCCTGTGAATGTCCCACTGCTGGGCTAAAGGATGGGCTGGAAAGGGGCTTTCCTCTTTTTGAGGAGAAGGTTTGGAGCTTATTCCACCACGTTGCTGGAGCAACCTTCCACCAACCCGCATTGGAATGCGGGTTGGTGGAATTATATGTGCATATGTAATTATTTTGTTACCATCAAGAAATTCTTAAGAAATAAAGTCAAATGTAAGTCTCTATTTCAGTGGATTTTATTAATGGATCAAGATCTCGGTGTGTGTCTGGGAGGGCGGTGTTATTTCCCCTCGCATAAAAAATGATTGTACCTTCAAATCTATCCCGGGCGAGGGCGGCTCCCTCGCAGCCTCCCTAATGTGCCCCCACTGCGTATATGAATGAGACGATCTTATACAAGGATAAAATACCATGAGTGCCTTGCTGGATTGTGGCTGTATTTCACGATTCTTTGTCGCATATAAAGTTTAGTTTTGCAAACATCTTCGTTTACTTTAAGATATTTTGGTATGTTTTGTGGAGGCTCGTTAGCAAAACTGTATTTACATAAGCAATATATAAAATGAAACATTATCTACTCACAACATCATAGAGGATTGTTGAACTTTTGTTGTTACAAATTTCAGTTAATTGGGAAAAGTAACATACGCTGAGTACCTTGAGTTTTCTTCTTATAAATTTTGGAACTCTGTATTACACCCGATGTTTCAAGTTGAAATTTTGTCAATTGACACGTTTACTTGTTCAGTGGGTTCGCTTCTAGTCTTAACTTCACTTTATGTTTTTAGAAATGTGTTTTTCTATGGCATATCGTAATCATAAATATAATACTTATGGTAATCGTATTGAGTATAAAATTGGTATATAAGTATCAGTTGTTTTCTTTAAATTGTTTTCCAAATACATTAAACTTGTGTATTATGCAACTTTAATATAAATAATATTAAAATTAAATAGTATTTGATAAAATAAACGGGTTAGTAAATTCGCTTAATTGATTTATTAAGTTTGTTATTTGCTATGTGCAGTCATTTTTATAGTATATAAAATTAAAATTAAAAATTGATTGCACTTTTTTTCATTACATTTGCTGAATTCATTATAATTTTCAATCCGATGCTTAAACTATCATGAAAATTTTTATGAAGGTTATTTTTTAGGATACTTTAAAGGTGGAATTAGTTTATTTGGCTTGAAATGCTTTTTCAAAACTGGGATTTAACTTTAATGTTTAATAGTTCAAAATATTTTTTTAATAAGTGCAATTGATCAAATTAAAGTAATTGCCTGTGAATCTCTTGGGTAGAGCTGGACTTCTCTTCTCTAAAAGTGCTTATTTCACCACGTTGGTTTAATGCGGTGTCATGTTTCCTTTCACTACGTATAAAATAACACGGATTTGTATATTTTTCTTAACTTAGGTAGGCAGTAGGCAAATAGGCTAGCTGATGGTTAGTGGTCACCGTCCATACCATACATCGCCAATGCGCCACCAACTTGGGGAACTAAGATATTATATCCCTTTTTAACAACAGGCACACACACTATTTCAACAGGAATAATATTGAGTATTGTTGTCTGAAGATAGATTATGTGATGAATGGGTACCCAAATGGGCTTGCATAAAGTCCTATCACCAAGTAATGCAATATATAATTCTGGAGTTCTATCCACTAGACTATATCGGCATTTCAATGTTAAGGATATTAATACAAAATGAGTTCTAAATTAAAGTGACCGAGTAAGTAAATCATTACTCGTCTAATTTCAATAATTCTTCTTAAACATTGTTTAATATTGCTCACGTCGTACTTTGTACTTGATTTGTTAATTAGCATACAACAAAAATATAATAAAAATTTGTATGATTAATTCAACGAAATAACCTTTTCACGTTATTTCGTGTGTTATTTGAATAAATATTTATTTTTTTATATAATTGTGTTGAATTGTACATATTTATATATTTGAATTCGATCTGCTAAGGGTCAATGTTTAAACGGGGACATAAAAAAAACATAATAACTAGTAAATTTTGTTTTAAATCAGTTTGTACGTATGTTATACCGAAAAACTTTTAAATTAAACTAAATGATAAATATATTCAAAATTCAATTAATTTTTGAATGGATTTTTTTTTTTTCATCCTGACTATCCTGATATAAAAACATGAAACCTAATCGTGTATATAATAATAATTTAACGAACAAAGTCACTTATAAAAGTAGTTTATTTCTACCTCGATTGAATAAATATGAATTAATGCAAAACTATTTAAAAATGTATTGTTACATTATGTTAAAATTGTTGGTATCGAAAATAGTTTATCGAATTTTTGTATGTAAATAGATCGTGAAACACGGGATTTTTTAACGAATATTTTAAGTAACAACATATTAACAGCAAAGTGTAATGGAATAATTAAATATCGATTTGTTTAGTATGCTGAATTTATGTAGTAAATCATGTATACGTATATGTAAGACTATGTATATAGATAAAATCGTTTAGTACATTTTCGTCATTTATTTGTTTACACCGTATTTTCTTTTTTATTTGTTGTAGTATTTTGGTAGTTATATATCAGTTTTATTTAGTCTTAAATGGCTAAACAAGCAAAGGGTCTTCGAAATTTAAAATATAACTAAAATAAAACTTTTTTTTTAGTTTCTTGGGCCAGGATCTACATAACCAACGTACTACAGTTTCATTAACGCGTTTGTCCTTTCAGTATCTTATATTCTGATACTGGGTCATTTCGTACCCGTCACCGGCATTTTTATTGGGCCAACTGATAAACAGTGGTCACCAATGTCTAAGGACATTAGCGTTGTTAGATATATTAACCATTTCTCTCGCCAATGTCACCAACCTTGGGATGTAATAAGTTATGTCCGTTGTGCCTGTAGTTACACTGGGTCAACCTTTCAAAATCGAACACAACGATACCGCTAAAGCTGTGATTCTAATATAGTACACGTATATATACTAGCCAAAGCCTTATATATATAATAGTCAAAGAAATATGAAGAGAATAACTTATTGAATACGTGTTAGACAATAAATACACTAGCAGCTGTACTAATAGAAACATATTGAGAAACATTTATAAAACGTAAAAAAAATGTTTCTTAAATGAAAAAAAATAATAAAATGTTACCATTTAAAACAATACAACTTACATCACTTGATCAAATATTTTCACTACTGCTTTAGTTTGTTATAAAACGACTATTATTTTGGGCTATGTCAATACTGGAAAATTTTGACTTTTCAATAAAAAAATTGACGCAAGGTCTTTCTTCATACTTTATTGGTTCAGTTATTTAAACAAATAATGTCGTTTTATTATTATTTAATTTGTGGAAAATTACTTAGGTGGTGTAAATATATTCATGACGATGTAATGCAAATGTGGCCGGGGCGAGATCATGCGTAGGACCAACAGATTGCTTTTTCACAGTGTAAGACAGAATTTATTGTAAGAAAAACTGGACAACTTTTTTTTGATCTTATTCGGTGTTTGTATCTCTAGACCTGCAATTCTCATCTTGCCTAATCTAGATAGTATTAAAAAACCATGTGAAATATACATGTATTTTCTGATTGTATTTTAGATGCACATGTTTTTTATTATGGATTTTAAGCCAAGCTTACGACTTCATTTCTGTGGCTTGTGTATACCTTTATATAATTTCTTTTAACATATGAAAATTTTCTTTTGACCTTTCCATTAATTTTTATATTAATGAATTGGTAACTCTAATTGATTTGTATGCATTGAATCTTAAAAGGGAACCGGGATAGAAATAATTACGACCTACCAGTACAATATAATATGTTCACATACTACTATATATGTAGTAAATTATGAATAATTTTATACGTATTTTATTTTATTTATAAAAACTTTTTAAAAAACAAACATTTTTTAGGCTATGTTAAATTCCGGAAGTGAGGTCGCGTGGCGACCGTCCAGGGTTGGAGGAGGTGCTGCGAATCAGGACACTTGCCCAGCAAGCCCTGATTCGCAGGTGGGAGGAGGAACTGAGGTCCCCATCAGCAGGCCTGCCGACAGTGGCGGCGATCCCCCCCCACTTGAGTCGCTGGGTAACGAGAAAAGGCGGTACACTGACCTTCAGACTGACTCAGCTTACTGGACATGGGTGCTTCGGTAAGTACCTGCACGGAATAGTCAAGCGGGAGGTAACGCCCTCCTGCCACGAGTGTGGTGCGCCTACGGACACGGCATGCCACACTCTGATGCAGTGTGCCGCTTGGGGCCTCAGCGCCTTTCCCTGGCGACTTTAATCGGCGGAGACCTTTCGCTGCCGAGCGTGATAAATGCCATGCTTGGTAGCGAAAGGTGAACCCCCTAGGATTTGGAGGCCCGCAGAAGCGGGCCAACCGGACGGCACGGTAGTATGCGCAAGCGATTCCGTGACGTCCCCCGACAAGACGGAGTGGGTACCGCTAAGGTTTTTTAGTGGGTATTCCGGCATCTTCAGCGCCGGTGAGTCCCACATACCCCCCACATCATGTGGGGGAAACACATAAATGTATTTTTCCAGCGAGAAAAAAAAGGCTATGTTAAATTAGTAAGGAGTTCCTATAGCCACCTCATGGACTCATCATGAAACCATTTCATGGTGACATATAACATATTGTTGCATTGTCAGCGAAATTCAAGGAGCTGTTAATAAATAAGTTACAATATTTGACCCCATACCGTACCGAGAAGAACTAACAAGATACAAATGAATAAATAATTTATATCAATTTATATAAATACATGTATTTCATTTTTAATATGTTCAGCGAAATAAAAAAGGTTCTTAGAAAATCGGTGTTTTTTTTTCGTTACGTAATTTATAATGATTCTTTACGACAATTCCATGAAATCGGTAAGTAGAGCGCTGCGTGAGTCCTTTTGCTTCAAATTACAAAGTTTTGTAGTTTCACTTTTTTTTTAATTTTTGCTTGTATACAGTGTGTTGGGTGTTTTAATGTAAGAAAATAAAATTTTATAATTCTATTATATCGACGCCATAGATAACTAATTACATTAGTATTAAAATTACTTTGAAAAGTTTTAATGCATAGATGTAGTCAAAGAATTAACTTATATAGATACTTTATTTTGTATTTTTTTTAAAAAAAAATATAGAGATTTATAAGTGATAGCATATTTATATCAAGAATTCAACTTAATAACAATTTGTACATTATTTAAATATATTAGATGGTTAAATATAATTTAATTGTAGATAATTAATATGTATTTTAATTATTATATATAAACTCTTTTTGACAAACTTTGTAATTTCTGAGTTATTCACCGGTTCTCTTCGGTAGAATGTGTATTCTTAAACACAATATTATATTTAATCGTGTAAAATAACTCGTTTATAAGTGCTCTTACTTCATTCAAACAGACTCTCTGTTTGAATGAAGTAAGTAAATAAGAAGTATATAATGATTTTAAGATTTAATGAATTAAAATAAACGTTCAATAATTTAGTTAAAATATCATCCTGTTCGTTCACAGTGACCTATGAAAGTAAGCGTCCTTTTACAATTTTTTTAACAAAAACGTCGACCATTGGCCGAATCAGCTGCCGACCGCTATAAATCAATGTTGGCTCATTCAGTAGCCTAAATTTGCGTTACTTAGGAGCTGCACACTTTTTAAATATTCTATTGTTGCCAGATACTGCTAAAATTCTTTGCAAATTGTTTTTAAAAGAAACAATTTTATTTATAAACATTTGTGCATAGATAATTTTTTGTACAAGAAAAATGAGAGTGTTTTTATATCATTTATCGTTGCGTTGTTTTATATCATATATTCGTATATTTTTGAAAATAGAACTAATGGAACTGGATGGCAGGCTTCTCATATTTTTTGAGAAAAAAAATTGTAACGTCAAAAACAAAAAAATCTTTGCTACTTGAGCGAGCAAAAAGTATCGGCACAAGTCGGCACGAGGCGCAGCTGCCGTGCTTCCTCTTCCGAGAAAAAAAAATAGCAAAATATTGGATATCGAGAGCTGTCACCAAAGAAATCTATTTATTTTGCAGCTAAAAAGAGCAATAACAGCAAAACTATTTTTAAACGTAGAAAAATGTTTTATTACACATTCATAAAAGTACTTACTACAATAAATGTTAGCAATTGAATCATATTAATATTAATTTTAACAGTGGTCATCGATTGTTAAATTATTTTGCAGAAAGTATTAAGTGGCAGCACTTTTTTTATGCAAAATAAGTCTCGAAACTTTTTATCGTCTTGTCTTTTAAATTCTTATCTGAATCGGCTCTTTGTTTCTTTATGCTTACCGGTTGCAACCCCAGTAGCTGATTGTTAAAAAAATATTTGCCGTGTTTTCTAAGAAGGACCTGCACAGATAATACATAATTTGAATGCATTTTTTGTACACTTTTGATTTTGCCGTAACTTTTGATTTTGCCGAAAGTATTTTTATGACGTAATTGTTTACACTTTCATGTTGAGCACTGACTTCGCTTTATAAGTTATATCTAGATATCTATGTATTATAGCAACAAGATTAACGAGCCGGTTGGCGTGGTTGGTGGATGCTTGCCTTTCACGCCGAAGGTTGTAGGTTCGATTCCCACCCAGGACAGATATTTGTGTGCATGAACATGTCTGTTTATCCTGAGTCTGGGTGTAATTATCTATACAAGTATGTATTTACAAAAGAAAAATAGTATATGTAGTATATCAGTTGTCTGGTTTGCACAGCACAAGCTTTGTACAAGCTTAATTTAGGATCAGATGGCCGTGTGTGAAAAATGTCCCAGGATATTATTATATTATTATTATATATCAAGCTTTTTCAGTTAAACATTAGACTACACAGACTTAGTACTAGCCCATTTTATACTCTTTTAATGCGATTCACACTGTCAGTCTTAATTAAAATAATGCTTTAATTATTTAATATCTATAATAAATATAAATTTGGAAATTTAAATACAGAATATATTTTTATTTAAATTAAAAAAAAAAAACAAATAAAGAAGGCGAATACGGAATATAAACAGCCAACAAAATCAAATGAATGGCATAAAATAGCACGTGTGAATGAAATAAAAAACTTTATTCAGGGTTCGATAAACCGGTCAGGTTGATAAAAAATGTAGCAGGTTTTTTAGATCCGTTCGCGATAAAATGTTTAGTTGCGTGAATTGCGAGGGTCTTTTTTACGCCGTGTTATTTTGGGGTGAGTTTTTTACTATGCAATACTGTCTACGCGTGATGTAATTTTGTAGTTGTTATATGAAAAGTGAAGAGGTAATAATTTTAATAATTTGAATCAACTATATGTAAATAAACTTTAATTGAAAATAATGTTAACATAGTTATTTAAGATAACTCTGCTTTTTGGTTAGTTCTCAAAATAAGCACTTACAATGAAACTTAAAACTATTTTGTGATCAAGGCTTTACTGTATCTGCAGTCTTTTCATTTTTTCTAGTCACATATATAGCGACTGTTTGCTGAGTTCGCGCAGACCGTGCTATAACGTTGATGTTTTTAAAAAAAAAACTTCTCTCTCACGTTTTTGGTCGTTTTTTTAATGTATATCGTATATTAGTTTATTAAGGTATGTTTACACGTGTTAGTTTTTTTCGTATCTTTTGTTGATGGTGCTTATTCAGTGACTTTTACACCGATGTCTTTTTATTCTTAGGGTGTGTTATAATCGCTTTTTATGCAATTTTGTAAAAAATGATAGGGCAAGTTTTATTTATGAAAAAAGTTTAATGCGATTGAATTTTATTATACTTAGGTATACATTTAATTGTGTTGTATTATATTATATTGTTAATGAAGATTTATATGGCACAATTTTTTTATTTATCGGCTAATATAGAACAAAAGATATATATATATATATATGTTTGTTTGTTATAATTTAGCGATATGTAATTGAGTATTTTTTTTTTTTAAATATTACAAAAGTTATCTTATCATGTAATAGTATTTATATAATATGTATACATAAGCGTTAAATGGCGAACTAGTAAAAGTACACACACACACACACACACACACACACACACATATATATATATATATATATATATATTTGATATATAAAATGCAAGGTGTGAACTCTGTTATATTTTAAATGCTATACGTTTCGAAAGCGTAATTTATAATTTATGTTATCTCAATAACCATTGTAATTGGAGCTATTATTACGGGTCAGCCCTAAGACGCTTCTGGCCTTTGTCACCAGCCCTAGGGTCAAAATGGTCGGGGGTCAGCGATTTATTACATTTTCTGAAAAATTACACCCGTGACATTTGCGTTAAAATATTGTAAGAGATTTTATGGAATTAAAACTGGACCGTTGTTGCAGATTCTCTTGTTTATTTAATCTGTGGCATAACATATTTTGGAATAAAATAATATTCTTTTGTCATGTTACGCCTTCCATTTATGAATATAATATGCAATATAATTTAGGTACTAGTAGATATGGAATTTTGCTTAATTATTAAAGGTTTATTTTTACTTTCAAAATATTATTTCTTCGTATGTCAATTCGTATCTTAAAAACTAAGAGATTTTTCTTGTTCTCTTATTTATATATATAACGAGTATGTTTATTGATATATGAATATTATATTTAAAAAGTATATTCAACTCTTATATTAAAATTATTAACAAAGATACAAGGAAGTTGCTAATACCTAGTACCTATATTATGCCATGTTAATAAAACTATTTTAATAATTTTGACTTATACAACAAATAAATTTAAATAAGACTTGCATTAATTTAAAATTTTATAGTATGTATTTAATTTTATATTTAATTTTTTTTTAAACATACGTACATATGTATCTCCTTATAAAAGTAGCAAAGATAACGTTTCAAGACAGGACAATGATAATGACATTCTCAAGGTGACCGTTAACCTTTGCTCTGCAAGAAGTGTGCGATTTGACCGTTAGGCAATTAAAATTCGAACACAATCCACCTATTGACCCGTAACCCAAACATCTTCCCATCGAATCCTAAAAAAAATAAATCAACTATCGAACATCGAATTCGAATTTTGAAAATGTGTCAAAATCGAAACCAACGGTCTCCGAACAATGGCCGCGGATATATAGTTACATTTTATTTCAATGTGCAATTGTTATCGAAGACTAAAGGGTAGGTAATCTTCTTAATGGCGTGTGTGAAAAGATTATAAATTAAGTTTTAGCTACAAATAAAAGTGACCCTTGCATTGTTCGGGTGTCAATACGGTGACCGAGGCTTTGTCTGACCCCTGGCTTACGCCAATTTGCAAGCTTCGTTTCATCCGTGACCGGAGATTCGTATTGAGGATTTTAAGTCGAAATCGTAACAATCAATATATCAATTTCGAGAAGTATATTACAACAATTTACAAGTATTGCTATGGATTAAATAAAAAAATATATTTGAATGCGATTTCGTTTGCTCGTACTATTTTCTATATAATATAACTGTATATATCTAACTAGTAATTTAAAGCCCTTAAAAGATTTCTTGCTAAATTAATTTTAAGAAAAACCTTATTTTATATTTGAACCAAATGTCCATAAATAATACTTTCTTTAATAAGAAAAATCATTTGAAAGAAACTCAAACGCAGATACACAGACACATTTTTAAAACACAGAAGCTAATTTTCGAGATCTCGAAAGAAAAGTTGATATGAAATATCAGTTGAAAAATACAGTATATAAACAGTATACATTATATCAGTAGCATTATTCTATATTAACAAACTGGCAACTTGAGTCAGAAAACGATACAATGTCAGAAAGTGAAAAGCGACAATGAGTATAATAATTAAAACATTTAAAGCCATACTTATAAATGTTGTTTAGGGAGTAATAAGTTGAACAATTCTGTGCCTTCTTTTAAATGTCTAATCAATAATGACAAAAGAGCGAATTCAGTGTTTAACTAAACAGTTGCTAAGCAACGTTTTTAAGTAAGGCCCTAAAATAATACACGCATCGGCAGGCTATAACTGTAAGTCGGTTTTCAATATTTCACGAATGAGATAAGAAGTGAGTTCTTACACGAGAACATTTCAGACCAATTGAAATAACATTTTTTTTTTTTTTATAGAATAGGAAGGCGGACGAGCATATGGGCCACCTGATGGTAAGTGGTCACCAACGCTCTTAGACATTAGCATTGTAAGAAATGTCAACCATCGCTTACATATCCAATGCGCCACCAACCTTGGGAACTAAGATTTTATGTCCCTTGTGCCTGTAATTACACTGGCTCACTCACCCTTCAAACAGGAACACAACAATATCAAGTATTGCTGTTTTGCGGTAGAATATCTGATGAGTGTGTGGTACCTACCCAGACGAGCTTGCACAAAGCCCTACCACCAGTAGTAGGTAGTAACATCTGAATAGAAAGTTACAATAATGAATAAAATATTGTTTTTTTTTTTCGAAAAATATTTCTTTAACTAAAAATAACATTTAATCATAATAACATACAACAAGTTCTGTGATTAACGAAAATATTAATTAATTATCATATCGTTATTCGCACATACTTATATTTTATTTAAAAAAAGTTGTCTATTCCAACTTTCCTTTAATCCAAGGTCCAATCCATAAATCACAGAATATTCCCAGGAAACAGACGAATGCCAAGCTTGAAATTTAGATCGGCCATAAAATGCACTCAGTGTTGACCATTAGCAGGACAATGCGCTTGACCCCTCACAAAAATAATGGCAGGGGGCAAATAAATTAAAAATACCTCAAAAATACCCCTTGACTATAAAATTATTTAGACGAACTCATGGCAAGCTAATATAATCTTTATCACGTTGTCTTAACTGCTAGAATGGTGTGCAAGCTTCTATGATACTGTTACTCATTTATCGAGATGTCCAAGGGCGGAGTCGGCTTAGAATATTCGATTGAGGCGTTACATTAACAATTGGCATTTCGAAATTAAATAAGTTCATTTTTCATTGGAAAATGTCACAAACTTAAGCAACGGATCGCAACTTTTAGGACAAAAGTTCGAAATACTGTGTTTTCTTATTTATAAAATGAATGTTTTATTTCTTTGACGCTGTAAAAAATATTAACATATCATATATCACCAATGCGCTATCAACTTTGAGAATTAATGTGTTATGTAGCTTGCCTTTACAGTAAATCTGAGTGAGTTACTGTAAAGGCCCTTCAAATCAGAACACAATAATACTAAGATTGGTGCTTGGTGGTAGACTATGTGATGAGCGGGGTTGGTTACTTAGACGAGTTTGCTCACAGCCCTACCACCAAGTAAAATGTTTTCGAAGTTAATTAATCATCAAAACAATCAAGGGAAAATTATGAATATAATAATAATTAAGAAAATAATTACTTTTTATAGTCTGCTGAAGTTGAAGTATGTACTCTTTAAAACGCCATTTTTCACGAATCTACAATGAATATCATTGATTAGCAAGACCTTGCACCAATGATATTATATCAATTCAATGTCAATGTTGTTTATTTGTCCTAATTCCTCTTAGGATTGGAATAAACAGTGCGTAACTTTAAGATTTATTTCAATAAAAGTAAGAACAGAGCTATCAATTCCCTCACATCATCAACCAGCTAAATAGAAAATTGAGAAATTTTAATTATTTCTAGAACTATACAGTTTAAAAAAATTAACATTAAATCGTCTTTCATGAGGGGATGAAATATGACATAGACATGTATAATTGTACATATTATATCACGCATTTTATTTTTTGTCGACTAATACTGGTCACATAAAAGCCATAGATGTATTCCATTCAAAACTTTAAAAAAAAAACATAATGCTCAGGTACTGGCACAAATCACGAGAAATTGATTCGGAGTCTTTTCGTGCCACAAACAGAAGATCGATGTTTTTTTTTTAAGAATATGCCATTTTTTAACGAGCCTCTAATATAAAGCATAAATACGTGTATAGATTTGTGTTAGGCAATTTTAAGTCTTATTGACATCAATATAGGAGACGCAATTTTATTCCTAGCAGTAAAGAATAGTTCTTTATAGGCATTCTTTTGTGCTTTTTAAAAGGACAAGGTGATTAGGAATGTCCATTTTGTATCGTTTTATCAAAATTCGCGGCAGTAAATGCCACAACTGATGGATTGTTATTTCGCACCTGTATTGCAGGGTTTGTGCCATACTAGGAATGCAAGAAGTTGACTAAAATGTAAAAAACTTGGCAATTAGATAGTAAAATGTAAACTTTAATAATTAAAATACATGTCATAGTTTATTGATAGCAGTAAGCTATTCTCAAACTCGAGCTCACCGCAGAACACTATCGTGAATTGTCAGAAAGTTTCCAATTTGCCCGTCCGTCTATAATTTTATAAAAATAACATAAAAAAACAATCATTACATAGAATGTATTTTTTATTTAAATTAAAAACTGTTGGATAATTTAATAAATAAATAAGTCATATACAGCCTACTCACATACTTAAAATACAATATTTCTCACAAAAACTCATTATTAAACACAACAAAGCTGCTATCATATATATATATAAGACTATCAAATCCTATCCATTTACTGTTTTGCTATTTACAAACAAAGTATATAAGTAAGATGAGATTGGGAATCTGCGATACCCTGATTCGGTTCAAACGCACCATGAATAAAACATGGCGGAATGACGGGGGGATCAACCCTTTTCTGCTGCCAATTTAATAAACGCTCCCACAGTTTTTTTGCGACAATCGGAGAGGGTTGAGAACAATATCGAAGTATTGATTTACTTTACTTTTAGAAAAGGGGATGTGGAATTGTATGATGCGAATTATTATTACTCTCATGCCTATTGAGTACCTATAGTTTTAAAATATTTAATGTATAACGGAGTAAATATTTTTTTTTTATAGAGTAGGAAGGCGGACGAGTATATGGGCCACCTGATGGTAATTGGTAACCAACGCCTTTAGACATTGGCACTGTAAGAAATGATGACCATCGCTTACATTGCGATTGCGCCACCAACCTCGGGACCTAAGATTTTATGTCCCTTGTGCCTGTAATTACACTGGCTCACTCACCCTGCAAACCGGAACACAACAATACCAAGCACTGCTGTTTTGCGGTAGAATATCTGATGAGTGGGTGGTACCTACCCAGACGAGCTTGCACAAAGCTCTACCACTAGTAGATTCTTCGTTCACGTCAACGTTGATACAGTACAGTAACAGTAACAGCCTGTAAATGTCCCACTGCTGGGCTAAGGCCTCCTCTCCCTTTTTTGAGGAGAAGGTTTGGAGCTTATTCCACCACGCTGCTCCAGTGCGGGTTGGTGGAATACACATGTGGCAGAATTTCAGTGAAATTAGGCACATGCAGGTTTCCTCACGATGTTTTCCTTCACCGTAAAGCACGAGATGAATTATAATTACAAATTAAGCACATGAAAAGTCAGTGGTGCTTGCCCGGGCTTGAACCCACGATCATCGGTTAAGATTCACGCGTTCTTACCACTGGGCCATCTCGGCTCATTCAACGTTGATAAGGGCAGGCTAATTGTGATATACGTACGTTTCTCGGTTTAGATATAATAGAGTCTAAATAATAGAGTCTAGATGTGCTAGTGGCTAGAACACGTCAATCATAACCCTGGATTTGTGGGCTTAAGCTCTGAGTTTTCATGTCCCGTGATTTTATTATTTCCTGCTAGGTGGTAGGGCTTTTGTAGAAGTCCGTCTGGGTACCCACTCATCAGATATTCGCTAAACAGTTAATATTGTTGCATTCCGGTTTGAACGGCGTGTGTGAGCCAGTGTAACAACTACACAAAGGACGTGACATCTTCATTCCCAATGGTTGGTGCAATGTCAGGAATGGGTAACATTTCTTATTCCTCAAGGGCAAGGTCTGGAATACCCCCCCGACCTCCGTTTTCCCCACCACCTACAATATGGGTACCTTCAAGTCAAGAGTGAATAGGTATCTTCTAGACAAGCTCCACCTTAGACTGTATCTTCACTTTCCATCAGGTGTGATAACAGTCAAGCGCTAGACTATATATTTAAAAAAAAAGATTCTTTTTTTATTTGAATGTTTTGTTCTTTATTACATAAGCATTACCTGAAGATTCGCCTAAATTCAATTAAATGAAAACTTTCCGTAGGATTATGTATAATTGGAATGAATTGGCTAGCGGGGGATCTTCTGTGTTTGTTATTCGGTATCATCGCCGTTTGGAAATAGACTTTCTAGACTGGACTAGACTGGACTTTGTGCAAGCCCATCTGGATAGGTACCAACCTCTCATCAGATATTCTATCGCTAAACAGCAATACATAATATTGTTGCATTTCGGGTTGAAGGGTGAGAGAACCAGTGTAACTACAGATACGAGGGACATAACATCTTAGTTCCCAAGTTTGGTGGTATACTTAAACGAAAGTTTAAAAATTATATAATAAATATTTGATTATATTCAAGAAAAGCGTTTAAAATAATAAATAAACAATCATTTACTTATGGGATCGTTGCTGTCATATTTTAAATTCATATAGTTAGTATTACTTTTTAATTACCGCCTACCCGTATGGCTAATAGCCAGTATAAGTATTCAAGGCTTTGATTTATGTGACGTCCATTAAATCTCTCATTACTTGGCGGGCTATCAGGAAATGATGTCATACAAGATACATGGACCGAAATGATTCCAGATACTTTTCTTATAATCGGGAATTTCCCTTGCGCTCATAATTTTAGATTCCCTTCGTGAATGTTTTTTCCGAAGGTTGAAATGGGAAGGAGGATGAGGTTAGAGGGAGACGCCAATAAAATCCATACTTATAATATTTGCAGCCTTCGCACTTCACGCACACATAGACAACGCGATTTAGTTCTCTTTGGAGAGTTCTGCACTATATATAGGCTGTTTTGATCGACTTAGTTATACAGATTATAAATTTTACAAAAATAGCTTTATATGAGCCATTGATCTGTTTCGTCTGTGTGTTGTAGTATAAACTATTAAACATAATATAATAATATTGAAAATTTTAGATTTAGACAAACCTACTTACTTATAGTATGTTATTTCAACTTAAACAATTTATATCAGTAGAAAATGATGATGGAAAGACAAATAGTATACTTACCTATTAAGTTTTATTCAGTTTTCTATTTAATAATTAATATAAGTTGTACTTAATTAATACTTTAATGCTGTTTAAATTAAAGTGGTAATATAAACTAAACGTTTTAACTTACAAGTCCTTTTATATAAATCTTTGGTAGTTAGTTTTTCAAAGATAATTTTGGCAACATGTAACAGCCTGTATAAACGCACACATACATTCCCGAGCGTCGCGGCGCTAAGGAAAAAATGTACGATGCCATAAAAAATCACCGTCCATTCGCTCCCGGCGTTTTACTCGTTTTTTCCCCTCTGAGGGTCGCGCGTTGCCTAGCAACGTACACGCCCCTCCCGGGATAAAAGCTTCGGACATTTTATTGAGTAAAAACGTTCTTTGCTTTAATTTGTAAAAATATAGATATTTAATATATCTTTATTATGCAACTGCCAAAAATAAAATGAAAACTATAGTTCCTATAATCTATTAAAAATTCGTTGTAATCGTTAAATTAATATCACGACTAAAAGCAGAAAAATATTAATCGATGATGATGATGATGTCCTGACCGTTTACAACCATGGCGGGATTTAGATTTATTGCGGAACGTTACATATAGAAACGTTGCAACGTATTCAAAATAGGAATTTTAATCTTATCGTATCCAAAGAACTATACCCATGGAAGAGCTTTGAGTAGGCTAACCTGGGTGACAGTAGCTACTAAGCAGTTATTTTAACAAGCAGCAATAATAAAGTAAAAATATAACTATCAGCAATACATTGTGTCCATTTTGATAGTGAGTTAGTGAGTGTAATTATAGGTACAGCGAATTCAACATATTGGATCCCGTGTTTGGTAGCGCACTGACGGTGTAGGAAGTGATTTGTAAGAGCACCGGTGTCTATGGGTTAAGCTGAACTCATATCTTAAAATACACAATTTACTCGAGTACCTTCCTAAAATTAAAAAATAAAACATGATTCTGAATATAATGGTAGTAATTCAAATGTAATAGACAAATATATTTTTTCCATATTCAAATTTAAGTTCTTCCCTCTTTTAGTCTGTATTAGGTTTTTGATATTAGGTTTAGACTCTTTCTATAGCATTTGACATGAATGTGCATTTATTTTAACAATCCGTTACATATTTTTGTTAAGTTAAATAAATAATATCTAAAGGAAAAAGTCAAGTGAAGCGTAAACACACACTTTGTAAATAGCAAAGTCTGCAAATAGATACGATATTCTTTCCAAGTTAACTAGCAAATATAGTAACTTAATATTTGGAAATCAATTATCCATGGACGTATTTGCTCCGGAAAATAATGGGATTAGGAAAATGATATACGTCTGACCCGCCATTGTTAATGTTGCTGTTGTGACTGCTTAATCTGTGGCGATAAAAAAAAGTTATATTTTTATCAAGCATTTACAATAGATCAATGGATATAAAATTCATTTCTACAATCTTTCTACAATTCATTTTTACAATCGTCAGTACTAAGAACGAATTATGTCCATGAATATATACATGTTAGTTCATTAAGCAGATTATATAAAAAACTACAATAAAAAGCAACACTCCCGCCCCTTTTTAGTTATGTACAAAATATACGCCTTATAATATTTAAAAACAGAATCGTATCGAGTAAATAACAACTGAAAAAACTCCCCTGCTTTTTAAAACTAAAATAAAACGTTTCTCATTGGTTAGGTTCCCCTAATAAAAAAGATAAAGACGCGTGCGATACGGGCACGCGTTCCACCATTCAAATTCAAATATCGAACGCACGCGCCCGTATGTTACATACGACGGCTGCAAGTTATTATTATAATCTTACCATTTTAAAATAACCTTCCCTTGTGTTCCCTTTAACGAACTAATATTTAAAAATAAAGACCATTTAAGACTGGTTGGTTAGGTAAAAATACTGTGTGGAAAAAATATAAAATGAGCTGTATAGGGAAGTATTTAAAAATAGAACGTCTCCCCTTCCTTAGGGGACTAGCTTGATGTATTGTCGGTGTTACTTCGGATTTTCATAATACACAGCGTGTGTTGGTTCAGTGAGGCCATAAGATTTGTCAATATATGGCAGACTGTGGGTGTTATTTCGGTCTAGTCACGTGTCGTGGGGAGATCGGGTTTCCTAGATATTGTAATGTTTACCTGTCCTCAAGTTACGGCTTCCGCTCTAAGGTGAAACCGAAATCTTGGAACAGCTCTATTCAAAGCCATGCAAAAACTAGATGAATATATTTATTTTTTAAATTCAATTAGTCCCTTGTATAAAGGCAATATGTCTTATGTAATTAAGATCAAAAACTATAATCATATACATAATACAGTCATATATAATATTTTAGAACTGCATTTATTTACGCTTTTAGATGGCCGCTATCGGATAATTCCAATTAAAATGGTCTCATTATATATATTTTTAAAAATATACGCCAATACATTATTGTACACTGTAAAAGTGACTTTATTTATATAAAAAATATAAAACTTACAGAAAATTATAAAACAGACCTTTTAAACATGAGACAAAAATAAGGATCAATTTAATTATCATTACTCACACTCCATAAGTCGAGTTAAAACCGTCAATTTATTATTATACCCGTATCCAATTTAAAACAACACACGCCGAAGCGACTATTAGGTGTTGGGGAGAATACATTGTTTTGGAACGAACATAGAGGGGAATCTTTGTGGAACAGAAAAAACAATTTAAAAATAAAATGAAGTAATTATAAAAGGGGAGGGCGCGGCGCGTGTCACAGCCTCTTATTTATTTCTGCTCAGCTGCCGTTTAAATTTCGAACTTACGCCCGAACTGCCATGTAACATATGGCTGGCAACGAAGTTACAGATAAAAAATATTTCTACACCTGTTTATATAAATAATAGTTAGGTATAGATCGAAGCCGTTTGCAGATTTATTTAAATGTTTGTTTTAAATACAAGTTGCCTTTTAATTTATTAATAATATTTAATTATCCTCGAGTGTCATTATTATTTCGTTCATAATCAACAATGCGGGTACAGATTTAATTAAATTATCAGCCGGACTAAACTCTGTGAACATTATAACAAAAGAAATGTGATTTGTTATTTCGATAGCAAATTATGGACAGAGGGTTAGAAAACATAGATATTAGATAGAGTACAATTATTTGAAGTGCTTTAACATATTACGAATGAGAAATGGTCATAGAGTATGTATATTTACAATGGAGATGTAAACTTAAAAATATAAGTGAGTGTAATTCGGTAAGGACTTAATTTTATTAAGGTGGTAAAAAGATACTTTTTTTTTATAAAAATAGGCAAATGCCAAATGGGCCCTCTAATGGTAAGTGGTCACAACCACATAGACATTGAGGTTGTTCGAAATATTGAGAGCTCCTTACATCGCCAATACGCCACCAACTTTGGTTACTAAGATGTTATGTCCCTTGTGCCTGGATAACCGGAATACAAAATATTGCTGTTGGCGATAGAATATTTGATGAGTGAATGGTCTGCATGAAGCTTGCACCAAGAAGGTTGCGCCAAATAATTTATTAGTCTTAATCGAGCCAGGTTTATTATCTACAAATATAATATTTCACTGTAAATTTTAGGTTATCATTATTGACTAGCTGGATCCGCGACTTCGTGCGCGTGAAAGTCGGTAATATTACGATATATTAAAGAAAAATCGTTTTTGTGTTCTGTTACTCTTTTTTTTTCTGTGAATACATCAATGTAAAGACACGATACACGTACACACTTTCTGCTTTATGATATGTATACGTAAGAACATAAGTGCATTCTTTGGTTTCCTATAATTGTACACATATTATTGTAGCTGTGTGATGTTAATTCTTTGTTGAGGATCCAATAAAATAAAATTTCTGCTATTTCAGGACTATATATTATCAAAATTACAAGTAATTTGCGACGTTTTAAAGGTGACAATCTTATCTGTACATCTCGCTTCTAAGGTGGCTCTGTCTCAAACGGTCACTTAATTACTGACCACCCGTAATGTCAAAGTGACAAATGTTTTTTTTTTGTTGACATGTTTGTTTTAGTTTGGATTTATTTATTGGTTTGAGTTATTTATCTATATAAGTATGTATTTATAAAAAAAAGTAGTATATGTAGTATGTCAGTTGTCTGGTTTCCATAGCACAAGCTTTGTACAAGCTTAATTTGGGATCAGATGGCCGTGTGTGAAAAATGTCCCAGGATATTATTATTATTATTTAAGGAAATGCAAATTTAATGTTCTTTCTTTTCAATAATTCTATTTTTAAATTTTGTCTTTTTGCGTTATAATTCTAAAGTATCTAGTATTCTAAGTATTATATAAATACAACCTCTTTACACAGTCAAGAAACATAAAATCTTTTTTTTATACGATTGAGCGAAACGTCAAAGTTTTTTTCTATTTGATTAAGCGATGAAGCACCAACCCGCATACCAACTGACCATATCACGTAACATACTTTCTTAACCTACAAAAGTTTCAGCTGCACGCTATTAAGCAAAAATCGTCCCCTATTTGACATCTTTTTAACAATAGGCCTTAAAATGACCAGAAAAACTTCAACTATGCACAATGGCCCGTCATGCGAGGGTGGATGTTTTAAAAAAGGCATCGGTTAAAATAATTGTAGATTTATGTGCAGTAGGCATTGTGGTCTCAGTGTCCGGTTGCAGATGCTTGAGATAAAAATGTTCCATTGTTGCGTAGTTTGTGCCAATTTAACTGTTTAGGATAGATTAGTTATCTTTTTGTGCAGTTGTTTTCGGTTATAAATGATTATGCACACACGTTTTTAAGGTCAACTAACTTTTGACAAAAAAGTTGGTAGGGATATATATTTTTTTAAATTTCAGTTGAGCTATGTTTAATACTAATAATTACTTTTTTTGTAGCGTTGGACACTCATGTTAAAAGTTTTAATGATTTAAATTTTTTATTAATTTAATTTATTTAATTAATTTTACCTTTGTGATTGAATATGTAAAAATATATACAACTATTGTAGACTACGTCTTATTTTAGCTAATCATACAACATCTACAATAATAATCTACAATACCTTTTTTTTTTTTTACGCTGGAAAAACGCATTACGCGTTTCCCCCACGGGAACAGTGGAGGTATGTGGGGCTCGCCGATGTCCGAGGCGCCGAGTGCACCTCGAACAACGGAATACCCACTAAAAAACCAGCGGTACCCTTTCGGTCATAACGAGGAGCGCCACGGGATCGCTTGCGCAAGCTACCGCGACGCTCTGACAGGCGGCTTGCGTAAGCAGGCCTCCATTCTCTAGGGGGATTACCAGGGTACTGAGAACCCCCTAGTCCCAGCGACGCCTATTGCGGTGGAGAGAGGAGGTGCGCATAGCGCCTCATTCGTCTCCCCAGTCTCCTTCGGCGGAGCAGGCTTGCAGCGGTGTCCTCTTGCCGCTCCCGCTCCGCGGCCTCCTTCTGCGACATTACATTTTCACAGAAGGAAACCATTTCCGACCAGCACTCATCGCTTCCAAGCATCGCGTTGATGATGCTCGGCAAGGAGAGGTCTCCACCGACAACTACCACCAGGGAAAGCCTCTGGGGCCCCCACGCGGCATACTCCGTCAGGGTGCGTTTCGCCGAGTCGATTGGCGCACCACACTCTTGGCAGGAAGGTGACATTTCCTGCCGTGCTATCTTGTGCAGGTACTTACCGAAGCAGCCATGTCCGGTAAGTACCTGCGTCAACCTAAACGAGAGCGTGCCTCTTTTTTTTTTGACCCAGCGACTCAAATACGTAAGCGACGTACCGCCTCCACTGTCGCCAGGTCCGCTGTGGGGGACCCCAGATCTTCCTCCCATCGGGCTATCAGGGCTTGCTGGGCTAGAGCCCTGATCCACCCGACATCCGCCGACCCTGGACGGTCGCCGGTCTCTCGTCTCGGTCCGGAAGCGGTCCAAGACACCGTACGATACCCTCTTATCGCTCTTACCGCTAGGACCCTCTGCGGCCTCTGCAGGGGGCCCGGTTGTGAGCAGTGAGCGCATCGATCCATATCGGGGCACCGTACAGTGCCATCGACCTCACTTCGCCGGCATAGAGGCGCCGACATAGCGATCCCGGTCCTCCCAAGTTGGGTAGGAGGCGACCCAAGGCGGCAGCTGTGTTGATGAGCTTCGGGCCGAGTTGCACGAAGTGCTGTCTGAAGCTCCATCGCCCGTCCAGGATCAGGCCCAGCTACTTCATCTGGGTCTGCACCTTGATCAACGTCCCGTGGACGGTGATACTCGCCTCCCGAGGGGGGCCTCTCCGTGGACCGTGGAAGAGGAGAGCCCCGTTTTGGATATGGAGACTCTCAGGTCCAGCATTTCCATTCGGTCCACGGTCAAAGTTGTACCATCTTCGGCCAGGTGGGCCGCCTTCCCAAAGACCCGCCTCGTCGCGGTAATGAAGGTGTCGTCTGCGTAACACAACACCCCCATACCCCCATAGCCTCGTCGAGGTGTTGAGCGAGACGAGCTGCGAGAATCTTATCAAACAATTTGCCCGTCTCGTTCAGAATGCATGCCGAAGAGGAGCCTGGTGCCCGCCTCTCCTTTGGCAAGAGCACCAACTTCCCTTGCTTTTAGCAGTAGGTCTTGAGCCCCGGCGCAGTGGTTTAGGTTCGTCTGAAGGAAGCTGAGTTCTGCTCTCATGACGACAATGCAGCTTCCTCCTCGGCCTGGTGCCGTCCGACATTGGTGGTGGTCTGTGTGCCTAAGACCACCTTACCCTTCGTGATGGGTGGGTTGCACTCTCTCGACCCCATCATGTGTCCGGAGGGCTTTCCAGCGTCCGCGCACACTGCGCAGCGCAGCTTCCCCGTGCAGCCCGCCGATTTGTGGCCATCGACGTCGCACCGGAAGCAAAGCCCCGCACGTTCAGCCCTACATGGGCAGAGTGCCTTGGTGTGGCCAAGACCCATGCACTTGAAGCAGCGCAAAGGACGCTGCTCCAAAACGTACACCCTGGCTGAACTCCATCCAACCAGAAGACGACCGCTGTCAAACAGTTTTTTCGCCACCGCTATCGGACACGTCACACGGGCCATACCCATGTATCCTGGTCCGCGTGACATCTCTCCGCACCTAATCGCCTCAACGGGGCAACTCCCCTCACGAGCGACAGCGGCGATTAACTTTTCCCTAGTGACGGTGTCATCTAGGCCCGTCACCCTTAAGTCCACCTTCATTGTGGGGCGGACAACGTTGGTCATCCCATCCAAAACCGTGCGGAGCTTCTCGGCAAGCTTTTCTGCTTGGTCCGACTGCGCCCTAGGCAGCTGCAGCACTCTGGCACCCGTCGCAGAGCGACGGACTTTAAATCCGCCACAGATACCGAGATTCTGAATCTTTACACCCTGCTCGGCTCGCTCCAGGACGTGGGCGTACGTGACACCCTTTACTTGCGCCTCCGGCTGCAATGTTACGATCACTGCAGCCGTGCGAGGGGTAGCCAACTTCGGTTTCGGAGCTTGAGGTGCTATTGGCTCCATTGGCGCAGCTGTAGTGGATACAATAGCTATGGGGGAAGGTTTATTTCCCTTCCTCCCCTTTTACTACGGAGGACCAGGACGACTCCTGGGCCTCCCGTGACTGAGACTCCGGCGCGGTCGAGGCGACAGAGAGACCAACTATCGGTGTTGGTGGTACGGCTGGAGCCACCGGCTTCCGCACAGGCGCGGCCACCCGCTTGGGTGTGGGTGATACAAAAGGCGTTGAAGCCGTTTGGGCCACCTGGGAATAGGTCGGACCGTTTGGCTGCATCAACTCCCGCCTCTTGTCCACCGCTAAGGGGGGACAATGCTCCTTGACGGGAGGGAGGCGCTCCTCGATGCCGTTCAGCCGGGCGTTTATTGCGCTGACCGCAGACACTATGGATACCTTTAACTCCTCAAGTGCCTGCGCATTCCGCGTGGTGTTGGCCACCGAATTGTTCGCCGCTGCCACCGTTGTTCGCATCTCCGTTAACTCACGGCGGTGGGCTTTTAGCTCCGCGTGAAGCCAGCGGGTTTCCTCCGCTTCCGTCCTGGAAGCCAGGGCATCAACAATACCCTGGAGAGAGGCCGTGGACTCTCTCAATGTTGACACAAACCCTCCTTTTAAGTTGGAGGATTTCTGCGCCACCTCTAAAATGAGGGCTGCGTTACGGCCAGCTTCGTGGGATCTCCCGTGGCATCCGATGCAGACTTCTCGGGGTCCAAAACAACTTTTGGAGTACCCTTCCGGAACGCCCTACTCCGGAGCGAGCGCTCGAACGCCTCTTCCCTGGCCTCTTCAGCCTTCGCCTTAAGCTCGGCCTTAGCCTGAGCAAGGCTTCCGCGCCCTCTTGAAGCAAGCTTCCCCCAACGAGCACTGCTACATTTAGCCGCTGCTCTGACTTCCGTCTCCGTATCGGAGCCAGAATCGAACAGGGCGACTCCCACAAGTGGGCGTTTACGCCTAACATTATTATTGTCGGGCGACAATTCTGTGTCAATGTCCATCGTCGACACAACAACAATAAAAAATTATGACAAACAACAACAACGACAACGACAACAACAAGCAAAAATAGGTCTATGAAAGATCTTTAACCAAAAAACAAAACCAATCCTTAACGAAAAACAAAATCCATACACAAAGCCAATATAATATGTCACGACAGAAAACAACAAAAAAAAATAAACAAGCGAGGGTATTCGAAGAAAACGTACAAGAAACATTGATAACAATATTTAACTTGTACACGTCCGAACGGTTTGACGGTTCGAGCGCCAATCCAACAATCTACAATACCTACTAAGATCTATAGAATACATTTTTTTTAATTCAATTTTTCAGATTAATAATTATCAAATAATATATACACGGTCTTAATTATAAACGTTGCTTAGCGAGTGATTAGGTAAACAATGCTGTGTCTTCTTCTTTCGAATGTCAAACCAATAATGACAGAAAGAGAAATCAGTTTTTAACTAAACAGCCGCCAAGTCTGTAGCGGTATAATAGGTATAAGCTTGTATGGTTTGAATAGAACTTTATTATATATTTTTTTACTTCAGGTGATTAAACTTAAATTGGTGCACTAGCACTTGTCAATCATATGCAAATACTCGCGATTAAAAATTGCGTGATATAATCTGTGTGAATTTGAGGCGCGAAAATGAAAACCGTTGCAGTATGAGTTATCATATATTTACTAGAATATATCAATCGTAGCTCGTATATTGAAATGAGCTATTAAATAAAAAAGTAAAACCTTTTTTGTGTGACCTGAAAATATCTAAATAGCAGTGTGAATTCGTTAAACATCAAGCTTCTTAATCTGTTAGTAAAACATTTACTATTTGTGACTGACGAGGGTTAGGGCGAGGACAAGAAGTTGATAGGCCGCGTTCACGGGTTCGAATCGTAGAAGCGTTTTTATATTTACATTTTTGAAGTGAAACTTATTTCGAGTGAAAATTTCAAGGTCGATTTTAAATGCAACGTAAACACGAAACGTTTCATTGAACCGCTTCTGACTCAAAGTTTTATCACGGACCTATTTGCAGGCGCATCAAGAATAATGTTATTAAGAAAATGAAGTTAAGTTGGTTTGTACTCTCAAACACTATAATAGTAACATAAAATAAATAAAAACTTGCAAGTGGTTAATAGCTTAAGGAGTTAATATCCAGGCAGTCGACATTGAATTTTCATGTGCTTAATTTGTGTTCATACTTCATATCGTTCACGGTAATATAGTTAAACGTTATGATTTTCAGATGAAAAATCTACCAATTTTAACCAACGGATATTAAAAAAATAGCGTGGTGGTATACTTTTCTAAACCTTCTCAAGATTTATTATACCCTACAAGTTTTGCCCAGCAGCGACGTATTCAAGCTTGACAATTTTTTACTTGACAAGTATTTATTTAACTTCTATGTGTGGATTTAAACCATGAAGTTCTACCGAACCGAACTGAAATTTTCACATACGTCTAGTGAAAAAATACAATCTAGTGTTTTAAATTCCATTCGTTTTAGTATAAAAAAACTTACAATATTTTTTATAATATGTAGATGGAAGATGAATCATATACATATGTATATACCATTTAGATTATCATATAATATATCTCGTAAATAGTCCTATCATATTTATTGAGTTCTGTTTTATTCATTTATCTTTGTAAATGTACTTTACTATTATTAAGAACTAGTTGACCCGTGACCACTTCGTTGGGCGGTAAATATTTTTCCTTGTGATGAAATTATGATTGTGGATCGGTTAGTACTGAGTGCTATGATTTATTTCCTGATTCCGAAATTCACGTTGACCGAACATTAATAGAATTGTGTCACGTATTTGATATTTTAAATTATCTCTTAATCTATGCTACAAAAAAACATACTGTAAAAAATGAATTTTATCTAAACTAAATTTTCTTGGTGATAAAGCAATTTATTTTTAAATAGATTGACGTGTTGTATATGAAGAAAACCGTCTTATAGAAATATCACTCAATGGATTACGACACGGTCGCGGTTCCATATTTATGTCGTATTATCTCAATCAATCAATCAATCAACAGCCAATCGTTGTCCACTGCTGAACATAGGCCTCTCCCAAGGTGCGCCAAAGCTCCCTGTCCTCTGCCTTCCGCATCCAGTTGGTGCCCGCCACCTTCTTAAGATCGTCGGTCTACCTGGCTGGAGGGCGCCCTACGCTGCGCTTGCCGATTCGCGGTCTCCACTCTAGGACTCGTCTGCTCCAACGGCCATCGGTCCTACGACATACGTGACCAGCCCACTGCCACTTCAGCCTGCTAATTTTGCAAGCTATGTCGGTGACTCCGGTTCTTTTCCGGATAATCTTATTTCTGATCTTATCCTTCAAAGATACTCCGAGCATAGCTCGCTCCATAGCACGCTGAGCGTCTTTGAATTTGTGGACTAGTCCCGCAGTTAGTGTCCACGTTTCGGCACCGTATGTCATGGCAGGTAAGACGCATTGGTTGAAGACTTTCGTCTTCAAACATTGCGGTATAGACGACTTGAGGACTTGACGAAGGTTGCCAAATGCTGCCCATCCCAAGCGAATTCTTCGATCGGCTTCCTTCTCGAAGTTGTTCCTACCGACTTGTATTATCTGTCCTAGGTAGGTATATTCACTAACAACTTCGAGAGGTTTCCCCTCGACGTATATCGGTCCCGGCACGACATGCCTATTGAACATGACCTTGGTCTTGTCCAAGTTCATACCGAGACCGACACACCGAGAAGACTCGCCTAGGCTACGCAGCATTTCGGTGAGTTGTTCCAGCGACTCTGCTATGATGACGATATCGTCGGCAAATCGAAGGTGTGAGATGTACTCGCCGTTTACATTGACTCCATACCTAGTCCAATCCAGCGTTTTGAAAACGTCTTCCAACGCATTGGTGAACAGTTTCGGAGATATTACATCCCCCTGTCTCACCCCTCTGCGCAGTTGGATCGCCTTCGTCTTACAGTCCTGGATGTGGACAGTCATTGTTGCGGCGTTGTACAGACATCTCAGTACCTCGATATATCTCCAATCGATATGACATCTCTGCAATGAGTCGAGCACTGCCCAGGTTTCGATGGAGTCGAAGGCTTTCTCGTAGTCCACAAATGCCATACACAGCGGCTGATTGTACTCTTCGGTCTTCTGCACAATCTGCCGAACAGTATGGATGTGGTCCACGGTGCTGTAGCCTGATCGAAAGCCAGCTTGCTCTGGGGGCTGGAACTCGTCAAGTTTTTTTTTTTTTTTTATAGAAAAGGAAAGCGGACGAGCATATGGGCCACCTGATGGTAAGTGGTCACCAACGCTCTTAGACATTGGCATTGTAAGAAATGTCAACCATCGCTTACATATCCAATGCGCCACCAACCTTGGGAACTAAGATTTTATGTCCCTTGTGCCTGTAATTACACTGGCTCACTCACCCTTCAAACCGGAACACAACAATATCAAGTATTGCTGTTTTGCGGTAGAATATCTGATGAGTGGGTGGTACCTACCCAGACGAGCTTGCACAAAGCCCTACCACCAGTCGTCTGGCGAGACAGTTCGTGACGACTCTTGAGAACAGCTTATACACGTGACTCAGGAGGGAGATTGGTCTGTAGTTCTTCAAGAGGGTTTTATCACCTTTCTTGAAAAACAGTACCACCTCACTCCCGCTCCACGTTTCCGGGGTCTTGCCATGTTGGATGACGGAATTAAAGAGGATTGCTAGCTCTTTCAGGACCGGAGTCCCGCCTGCCTTAAGCAACTCTGTTGTGATTCCGTCATCTCCCGGAGCTTTGTTGTTTTTAAGCTGTTCTAGAGCCGCCCTAATCTCTCCTTGGTCAACGACCGGGAGCTCCTCGGAGTAATGGCACATAAGAGGGGCGCGCTGGTCATCAATACTGATTCCCACGGGTTTATCCGATCTTGAAGAGAACAACTGCCCATAAAACCTCTCTACTTCTCCGACAATCTCAGGCCTAGAGGTAACGACCCCACCATTTTCAGTTTTAAGTTTTGTCAGACGCGGCCTCCCAAACTTGCGAGCGAACACTTTCGATCCCCGATTTTGCTCAATCGCAGCCTTGATGGCACGGGTATTGGAGCGTCGGAGATCGCGTCGCGTCAGCGTTTTTATTGTTCGGTTTAAGGCCTTATCTGACAAAAACGATGGTAGTTCTCGTCGTTTTCTCATGAGCTCGAGTGTCTCAGCAGAGAGTTTTGGTGCGTTGTCTCTTCTCTGTGGCGGAAAACACTTGCGGGATGTGTTTTGCAGTATTTTGACCAGCGTGTCGGTTCTCTCATCAATGCTGCTTATGGTTTCCAACGCGGTGAATCGATTTTGAAGTTCCATTTGGAACTTTTCGGAGCCTTGAGCAGCTTGGAGCATCGTAGGTCGGAGAGTAGACCTCATCATTCTCGATCTTTCGGCTTTTAAGTTGATATTTAGAGTGCCTCGAACCAAGCGGTGATCACTTCCGGTATTAAACCTGTTGATCACTGAAACATCTCTAAATATGTGCCTTTTATTCGAAATGATAAAGTCTATCTCGTTCCTTGTCACGTTATCGGGGCTTCGCCAGGTCCACCTCCTCTGAGGCTTCTTTTGAAAGAAAGAATTCATCAAAAAAAGCCTCTGCGCTTCGAGAAAGTTTACCAGCATTTGCCCCCTGTGATTTCTGCAGCCCAAGCCGTAAGGTCCGACTTTCGATTCACCGCTATCTTGTACTCCCACTTTAGCATTAAAGTCTCCAATAACAACATTGTAGTGGGCCTTCGAGGTGTCGTTGAGGGCCTTTGCGATGTCCTCGTACATCGCTTCGACCACATTATCAGAGTATGTCGAAGTTGGCGCATATACCTGTACGACCTTCAGGGAGTACCTGTCGGAAAGTTTTAGGACAAGGTACGCTACCCGGTTCGACACACTACTGATATCCACAATGCTGCTAATGAGATCCTTTTTGACTAGAAAACCGACACCACCCTGGGAGAGGTTATCACCTTCGCGGAAGTAGAGTAAGTTACCGGACTCTAGAGTTATCGTGTCCTCCCCCTGTCTTCGGACTTCAGATAACCCCAGTATATGCCAGTTTATATGACTTAACTCTACTTCTAATTCGGCGAGGTGATGGTCCAGCCTCATCGAGCGTCCATTATACGTTGCCATGTGCAGTCGTTTTATACGGTAGCCTGCCGTGAACCGGTGATTCTTAGCACCCCCTGCCCTGCCGATACCGCGACCGCTACCTTGGTCGGGCCTAGCGGGCTTGCCGGTAACTGGGGGCCTTTTTTTGGGCGCATCTGCCATTAAGGGAGGGGTTTGCCCATACTCGCCGCGCTGGGCAGGCGTGTTGGCGAGCGCAGTAGGGGGGTAAGATGTTTATGGGATATTGCGTATTATCTCTTTAACGAATTTTTGGACGAATGGAAAAAGGAAAAAGTCTTATGTTTTAAACATTGGAGACGATAAGCTTACTTATTTTGATAAAAAATCATTGATAATATGACCCATAAACATAACCAAAATATTTTTGATTTCAATTATTTTTTTAATATTAAAACTACGTTTTGTAACTTTATATTAAAACTACGTTTTGTAACTTTATATTAAAACTACTTTTTGTAACTTTATATTAAAACTACTTTTTGTAACTTAAATATAAAAGTTAGATATATGCCGTTGCTGACTTTTTTGTATCAAGTCTGTATCAAGCTCTACAACTTTTCTCTAGAACTCAATCATATATCTCTCATTATTAAGGCAGCGTTTGTAAGAAACCTTTTCGTTCGACCGTTTTTTCTCGGACTTTGCAAATCGAAGTACCAAGAAAAAGTCTTTTTATTTTTCGGGTTAATATATAGCCTATGGCACCCACAAATAATGAGGCTGTCTATTGAGGTTACCCCCTGCAACCTCACAAACAATAATAATTATAATATAGTAAATAATATAACAATATAATATAATAAAATAACTCCTCTTTATAATATCAATATAGATTTGTAAAATTTCTTTAACAAAACATTTCGCCTTAAATGGTGAAATTTAAAAAAAAACCTCATATAATATAAAATAACAATAATATGATAATAAACCTAATTATTGTAAAATAAACTTTAACATTATTTTAGATTTATTATATTTCTGTAAATTTTAGTAACATAATATTTATTATATTAACAATTTCATTTTTTTTTCTTTTATTTTAATGACTATGTATAAGTCCTTGTTGAGTAAATATTTGTACCGTTTCTGTTAAATTGTATACGGTACGGTAACAGCCTGTGAATGTCTCACTGCTGGGCTAAGGCCTCCTCTCCTTTTTTTGAGGAGAAGGTTTTCCACCACGCTGCTCCAATGCGGGTTGTTGGAATACACATGTGGCAGAAATTCAGTGAAATTAGACACATGCAGGTTTCCTCACGACGTTTTCCTTGACCGTCAAGCACGAGATGAATTATAAACAGAAATTAATTACATAAAAATTTAATGGTGCTTGCCCGATCCTGAACCCACGATCATCGGTTAAGATTCATGCGTTCTAACCATTGGGCCATCTCGGCTCTAAATAAATTAATTTAAATTGTATATCTATGTATAATATTATCACAACGTTGTTAGATTACTAATAAATTAGAAAATAATTTAATATTTATGAAAGGTTATAAAAATAAAACCAATTTTAGCGTTCAATAATATTTCATCGTAAATAATCCAGTTATAACTTTTAAAAGTCGATCCGTACAATAATTTAAACACTAAACAATCTCCGTCACATTCAATGAAGACGAACGACCCATCTAATGAATGACGCGAGCTTGGGCAAAGATTAGAACAAGAACAAAAGTATTTGTATATACTAATAGTAAAGCTATAAGGTCCTCCAGACCGATTTCGGGCACGGCGGCCAGTCTCAAGAGAGATTAGCAGGACATATTACAGTGCACGTCACGACATGCAAACACAGAGGCATTCTCTATTCCCTAGCTCTCAAAATCCGATGGGACGGCAATCCGACACGAACGGAAAGAGTTCAGGTGCAGGACGCTTTACGTGATTTCTGAGGCAAGAGTTTCTGTAAAAAAATCCAATAACTTTTTTATTGAACCAACCTGAGAATTGAACCCAGGACCTCTGGGTCAACGGCCTTTTATCTAGCAACTAAACCAACGAGGCAGTCGTAGTAGAGCTATAACGAATAATCTGAATACATAAAAAAATAAGCTTAAAGAAAAATAGCCCAATAGGAAAAAGTTCAGTGTGTTTGAATTCTTTTTCAATATCACGTAGGCAATCATTATATGTGGGCGTGAGCCAATGTTATTATAAACATAATAGTCAAAGAAAGCTGCTAATTTTATATATATATATTATATTACAGGTAGGCGGACGACCAAATGGGCTACCTGATGGTAAGTCACCAA
The DNA here is from genome assembly GCF_905147045.1 of Nymphalis io. Classification (NCBI taxonomy): domain Eukaryota; kingdom Metazoa; phylum Arthropoda; class Insecta; order Lepidoptera; family Nymphalidae; genus Nymphalis; species Nymphalis io. The sequence continues at coordinate 10,908,010 of NC_065889.1, forward strand.
CGCCCATAGACGTTGGCAATGTAAGAAATGTTAACCGTCGCTTACATCACCAATGCGCCACCAACCATGGGAACTAAGATGTTATGTCCCTTGTGCCTGTAATTACACTGGCTCACTCACCCTTCAAACCGGAACACAACAATATCAAGCACTGCTATTTTGCGGTAGAATATCTGATGAGTGCGTGGTATCTAACCAGATGAGCTTACACAAAGCCCTACCAGCAATTAGTAGTAAGACATTATTACTTCATACGACGCAATGTCAATCGGTTGAACGATTGACGGTAAGCGAACTCTTACCCGCAATCACCAACTGGTTTTCTGAGTAAAGAAAGGTGTTACTTACCTTATGTCCTTTTCTGTACCGTACAACATCCATGCAAGATTTTATGACGATTAGTTGAGTTGCTAAAACGCGACAGTGTAACAAACAAAAAAAACAAATTCACTTTCACATTTATAATAATATTAGTTAGGACAAGACGTCACCATCACACCGAAATGTGATGAGGTAGGATCCCTTAGGCCTGTATATATTCAATTTACTTTTATTAGTTATCATGGCACGTCTGTAAGTTAAGAAAGTTAGAATCTATGACGTAAAATCTTCAAGGCGGTAGTTAAGCTGGTGCACTTGTTTTGCCGCATGGTAGCCAACTTTTTATTTAACTTTTTTCACAGATAAAAAATATTGTAACACGAGCCGAACGGTATGCGGATGTCAGTTGCAACGATCCTTCGCTTCGAGTTAAAATGAATCATTTATTTTTTTACTACCCTTTAGAATATTTCATTTTTATCTTGTTTTGTTAATAATTTAATTTTAAACATAATAAATCGTTGTCATTGATTCTTTAAGTTGGAACAACCTTCCAAGTAATAAAAATAAATTTTAAAAATAATATGACATCTACGTAGCCATTTGTATTAATCAATGATAAAAAAAATATTAACCTTATTATTATAATTCAAATTTATAATGTACAACATAAGAACTTTAATTAATTATTAGGTATCTGACGATTCGATTTTAATGATGAATTTTAACTATCCATGATTTTATTTTGTCGAAACCCAAATAGTTTAGGTAACTTTCGCATTTTTGCTCTATGTTTTTTTTCAGCTTAGTTGCGAGTTCGCTCTAGCAGGAAATGATGTTCAGGAATGAGGATATATTCTCGTTAATTTGCTCCATAAATCATCGAAAATGTTCTTTTTGGCGTTTCTGTACAAGTAGGAGGCGTCGATAGGACCTTTTTGTCGCTACATTTCAGACATTGCACCGGCAGATATCGGCTTACAAAGTTCTTTGACGTTTTTACACATGTTGTCTTTTTATGCATTAAGTTCAGGCACTGATGTAAATTTATTAGATCCGAGTGTTTGTGCTCTTAAAAATAATTAGCGAATAATATTTTCATATGTGTATTACGTAAGTCTTTTTGTTTCAATTTGCCTTATTTTTTATTTCAATTCCTTGTTGTGGTTTCGGATAGCGAGCATATAAAATGAATTATTTACAATAAGTGTTTTAGGTTTGATCCATTTCTATTATATATATAATACAACTAAATAAAATTACCATATTATTAAAAAGAAGAGTATTATACTCGCATGGTGTTGCCAAATGTTTTTTTTTTAATAAAAAAACCGTTAAAAGTTATTTATTTAGTTCCATAATAAAACATCGCAAGAAATTCTCCACCTACTTGTATCTCTATGTTATGATAGTTTTGGGAATACGCCAAGTGTTTCCGATTCCTGACTTATCTGACCCGGGGGAAGCGATCCGGAACTTGAGATAGCAACCACATTAAACCATTGAACGTTGATATACATGTGATATTTGAAAACCGTTATGTTTAATATTAACATTTTTATCTAAACACATCTTATGTTTTTTTAATGCGAGTTTAATATAAAATTAAAAAAAAATCAGTTCCTTTGGCTTATTGCATTTCTCATAGGGCTGTAGAAGCCTGGGTTCGAATCCCATATTGGAACAATAAAAAATTATGGTACTTTTCTTTTAGTCATTGACCACGGGTTACACTCTCGTGCCTTGGAAAGCTCGCCAAGCCGTTGGTAATGTTCCTGAACTAACTCCGGTCGTGTCAGATTCCAGTTCCATTGCACTATGAGAGCGAGGGAATAGAGTGAAGTTTTAGAGTTGAGTTTGCATTCACTAGTGAATGAAATCATACTGCAATTTGCCACATTGGTCTTTTATAGTCAGGAAGTTATTCTTCACTCATTGATCTATAGATGGAAATTAAACGCATGAATGTTTCCTCGCGTTGTTTTCATTCACAATCGAGCAAGAAATGAATTATAAACACAAATTAAGCATATGAAAATTCAGTCATGCCTGGGTTTGAACCTGCGGTTATCGACTTACGTGTTCCACTGGGCCATATTGGCACTTATCTTAAATCAATAGTAATTAACATTGTATGTTAATTGTAATTTTAATTTGTTTTTTTTTGTCAATGTCTGTTATCTATAAAGTCCACTCCGTGAACAAATAGCAGTAACTTCGCGTATAATTGATATCATTTAACGAATATATACTTACTTGATTATAATTTTTTTTTCTATTTTACATCAGAATTGTCCTGCGGCTTATCAAATTTTTATCGAATGTGTATTACACACATTAGTGTGAATTATTTCGATAAAAATTGTGATAAACAAAACATACATACGAGAATGGTAAGTATTACGTACTCGCACGTAGAATGTACTAGCAGAAAAGATTGACTGCCTCGTTGGATTCGTGACTGGATTTTTTTGAACAAACTTTTCTGTGCATACTTTAAGTTTATCCATACGTAATTTCAGTAGGGTTTTGTTCGACCTTATTAAAAATTCTAACGACCAATTAAGGGAGATATATAGAATAGTTAGTTATTATATAAACGCATACATCTGAGAGCCCATGGCTTTGTGTGTGGTACATTCATTGTGTCATAATTGTCAGGAATGGTGTGTGGTGGGTGGTGGGTGGTGTCGTGCGAATGTTTATCGAGTATGGGAAAAGGTATCACGTAAATATAGCATACGAGAAATTGCCTGCCTGTCTTTTATTTTGTCTTATATTTATATAAATAAAAATAATTAATCATTTCTCTCTATTTATGGTTAAAGTCGTTTTTCATTTTCATTCATTTGTTTTGTAATCAACGGTGTTAAAATTCGTGATTGTACAATCATGCATAATTATAAAATAAGGCCAAACAGATTACACAATATAAATATATCTTATAATATAAATGAATTACTAATTAAATATATATTAATAATTAAATATGTTTTTAATAATTAAATTTGTGAGTTTGTGTAAAGGACAATTTCATCTGCCGTCCATGTGGACTAAAGGATTAAATTTGTAACCTATTTCAATACACATAAAATTGAAATAGGTATTTTAAAAAAAGCTGCTAATTATAATGAAAAAAAAATCTTCTTAACACACCAAGACAAAATTGGTATACAGTCAGATATTTTGACAATTGTAAATGACATTCGGATACCCTAATGATTAGTGGCGATCTTGCGGAAATACCTCGCAGTTCAGAGTTCGAGTCCCATGGGACCCAGCTCATTAGGTCTAGCATGTGCGGTTAGCCGCACGTGGGCGTTGTAGCTTGATTTGAAATTTGTTATATTTGAAAATAACCGTTTTCGAATTTTCGACTAGAATTAAATATTAGAACAGTGCTAAACTTCTAAATTAAGTTTGTTTATATTAAACAAAAGTCATCTTCAATGTTCGTAACATATAGATAAACAAAACTACTTTTTGTTTCTTAAATTTCAACGTCAAAGGCTTAATTGCTGGCTTCAAAGTTGTAGATCGATAATCCGCAGAAGCTTGTTTTTTTATAAAACAGGTCTAGCTGTTATGTAATAGCCCTTAGTTCATTATCTTTATTCTAAGTAAAAGTTTATTTATAATACTCAACGTACTTAATACTATTGCTATACTTAAATAACCTAGGATTATTTAAAAATATCTCAATTCTATTTCTATCTACAACCCGAGCTTTAAAACTTTTTGTCGCAATGAACAGGATTTCACACTTTCAAGAGCTACATCTTAGATACGGTTCACACTTTAGTCGTTCTTCCTGGTACTTGACATCCAGACGCAATGTATACACGAAAGCAAATTCTATGTCTAAAAATATAGAGTTCATTTTACTTTGTTCAATGTATTTATAGTAAATGAAGAATTCTAGGAAATCATTGGCTATATTGATCTTAAAGATTATTAATGTTACCTTCCATATATTGTAACTTTATCTTTTGTGATTCATATTTATACTAATATTATAAATGCGAAATTATCTCTTAAAGTATCTGTCTGTTACACTCTCACGGGGAAACAACTGAACCGATTTTGATGAAATTTGGAGTGAAATAAGATAATGCCACTAGAAAGGACACAGGTTACTTTTTATACTTAAAAAATCTCCCATCCCCCGTAACACACAGGCGAAGACGCGAGCGAAGACTCCAAATCTCTATAGTTTTCCTTATGTTGTTTTGTTTCACCCTCCAGCACGAGATGAATATTAAGCAAAAATTAAACATGAAAGCCTTACCATCAAGTGATTATATTAGGTCCTTACATATGAAATTAGCGTTTTGTCGTACTGACCACTTTGATCTGAAATATCTCCTCTTTGGTTGGTTTGGTTGGTTTTGAAAACAGTCATTCATTTGTTTTTTCCTCATTATTTTTTTCTTTGGCGTCGTTTGTTACCGCACAATGGAAAACATGAAATATACGAGTACGAGTTCTACCGTGGCACCAAAGCTGCAGAAACCGCTCGAAAGATTAATGATATATACGACGCTGGTGTTGCAAAAGAAAGCACGGTACGTTTTTGGTTTCAACGTTTTCGTTCTGGAAATTTTGACCTTCAGAACCAACCCCGTGGACGGCCGGAGACCAAAGTGGAAAATTATGAATTAGAGGCTATTGTGGAAGCGGATTCATCACAAAGCACTTCGGAGATAGCTGCAGGCTTCGGGGTAAGTGATAAAACTGTATTAATCCACTAGAAGCATGCCGGGAAAGTAAAAAACTTGAACGATGGGTACTTCATGAATTGAGTGAATCGAACTTGCAAACACGCGTCGACTGCTGTGTTACTTTGCTCAACCGACACAATAATGAAGAGATTTTAAATCGAATCATTACTTGTGATGAAAAGTGGATACTGTACATTAATCGGAAGCGCTCGTCGCAATGGTTGAACCCTATACGAAAATTGACTCGGAAAAAGTTACTTGTGAGTATTTGGTGGACTAGCGCCAGTGTCGTTCACTACAGCTTTCTATAATCCGGCCAAACAGTTACAGGTACAGATATCTATTATCAGCAACTGCAAACCATGTAGGAAGAACTAGCTGCTAAACAACCGAGATTGGTCAATCCCTCTAGGCTACTGCTGCTTCACGACAACGCAAGACCACACACTGCACAACAAACAACCATTAAGTTAAATGAGCTACAATTGGAATGTCTGCGACATCCACCGTACTTCCCGGACCTTGCTCCAACAAATTACCATTTTTTCCGGAATTTGGACGACTTCTTAAAAGGAAAAAAATTCAACTCCGATGCGGCAGTCCCAACCGCCTTCAAAGAGTTTATTGATTCTCGCCCACATGGTTTTTTTAGTAAAGGGATAAATGAACTACCTATGAGATGGCAAAAGTGCATAGATAACAACGATGCATACTTTGATTAATTAAATATATTTTACAAAAAAAAAATTGACCTTATATTCCTCCCGTACAAAACGCCAATTTCATATGTAAGGACCTAATTTAACTCAGTACAGTTTTTGTACATGGGAAAAAATAGCGCTATTTTGTATCACCTGGATCTCACTTCAAGATATAACAACTCGAAAGCTTTGGTAGCACAGCATATCTGTTTTGCAGAGCTCTTCAGTTAAAAACGGATTTCTTAACATAATTTTAACAATTATCAACCTTATGGTATATATATAAACCGTATGGTCATCGTATAAACGAAACAATATACATCGTTAAATACGCCGTCAAACAACACAAATAAAATGTTACTTCTCTTGCGCCTGTAATTAAGCTGGCTCACTCATCTTTCAGATCGGATCCCATCGATACAATAGAATAAATAATGAGTGGCTTGTACGAATCACCCGGTCACCTGTGACATGCCTTTTCTGTAGGGCTTTTCTGTAAGAAACTCGAAACTCACCGCAGAAAACGTTCGTGAAATATTAGAAAGTGATATGCGACATTGGCCGTAATAATTATAACAGTTGAAGAATATACGCATCAAAATAGTAATAATAAATAATAATAATAATAATCATTTATTCTCAGACAACAAAGGTTCATAAAATTGAGATACAATAATAATAATAATAATAATATAAATAGTATGTGATATACACAAGTCGGTTGTATATTTCACGGGTGAGTAATGAAGTGAGTTCATACAGAATCGCACCTCTGAAATCTATGTATTTATTGTTTTTTTTTGTCATTTATCGATGAAATCTTTATGATGAATTGCCAGTATTCATCTATGGTTGAATGTGATTGTCATAAAACACCTTGCCATCGCAATTGCCATAAAATCTTACATTCATCTCTGCCAATCCTTTAGGCCTACGTTTTTGCGCTATTGTTGTGTACACAACACTTGCGCAGGCGATTATTTGACAAGGATCTTTCTTTTCGAATGTTTTGAGAGAAAAGGTGTTCTACATTTTTGTGCGGGGTAAATGTTATTATAACTGATGTTTAGTTTTTTTTTTATATAATAGGAAGGCTGACGAGCATATGGGTCACCTGTTGGTAAGTGGTCACAAATGCCCTTAGACATTGGCATTGTAAGAAATGTCAACCATCGCTTACTTCACCAATGCGCCATCAACCTTGGGAACTAAGATTTTATGTCCCTTGTGCCTGTAATTACACTGGCTCACTCACCCTTCAAACCGGAACACGACAATACCAAGTACTGCTGGTAGAACACTAATAAGTGGGTGGTACCTACCCAGACGAGCTTTTTATATTATTGAATGATTTATCACATTATAAAGATCACGTTCCCATTAAGATTAGATGGCGCGAGATAAACAATTCTGTTAGAATCTAGACATTAAGTGTCGTTGCAATTTTGTTATATAATTTTAACAAACACGACTTTAATAGACTTTAAATTATTTTGAATACGTATACAAAATTTATTTTTTGTCTTTATTCATAAAAACATTTGTTTATGGATTACGTTATTTATGTATTTATTTGGTATTTTAATAACATTGAAAGTAACTTATTGCATTCTAACATAACTCGTACCGACGCATGGTCCCTTTACCCTATTACAAGCGAAAGGTGGATCCGAATGGGTTGAGTGCGTCAGTACATTAACAAACTTTACAATAAGTGTTTATTTGCGAACGCATCTGCACCATGTGTATAACGAATCTATCATTTTGTATAACTCTTTAATATTGAACGATGAATTGCTTACTTTCTAATTGTCATCTGTAAAGCGTTAATGTTCAAAATATTCGAGATTTCATTTTTTTTATTATTGCTTTTAATAGCAAGGACAAAGAAATCACCTTTTTTTGTTATTGCATAAGGCCAAAGTATTTTATTTTAATCCACGTAAATAGCACACGGCGGTTATTTTTTTTAGAATAATATTTCATCAAGTAGAATTAATAATTTATTATTAATGCAAAGTACAATTAAGAAAGTTAAATTCTAGTGATCTTCGTAATTCAGAATTGTATTTCTCAAAATAAAGTGGAAGTTCTAGAAGGACTTAAAACAATTAAAACAACGGCATGTTTGTAACTCATTTGCATTGTAAATAGAAAACAAATACATGAAAGTACCTAATAAATTATCGCAAAAATGAATCCTTCGAAACTGGTTTACATTCTCATGGAGAGACTCTTTCAATAACGCAGGTAGAAATTTTTTCGCAAAAAAAAAATGCTCTATAAAAGAAGCGGTGAAAGTTTACTTGAATCTTTACGAACAAACAAATATAATGCAAGTTTTTTTTATCTTATGAGATCGGTTGAAAAATCGCTCTTTCTCCGAAATAGCCGATGGATCACAAAAGGGTTTTGGATTTCACAAAAATCTTTTTTTTGCTATCAAGAAAGAAATTCACAAATGTCATATCCTGTGGCGAGGATTCGTAACTACATATGTACATCCCGTTTTTTGATGTGCCAAGTATATCTGTATATATTATATAAGTGAGTTTTTATTTAATGTCTACATAATCGGACAAGCACTATAAAGTTTTCATAGGTTTAATTCAAATTATTTGTAATAGAAAACCTCTTTGGAGGTGATCGTGAGAAAACCCGCATGAGTTGATGAGGATGGAAGAATCAAATAATTGCCTCTTTTTAAGATAATATAGCTATGTGTGACTATTTTGTTTGCCTCTCTGTTTGCCCGGAGTAAATTTGATAATGGCTTTAAATTATAAGTGTTATCATAAGGAGTATTCCAAGGTACCGTTTATTCTTTATTTCATCAAAATCGTTTGAGTCTATCAAAAGTTATAACAGCTTTAAGTTCACTAACGTATCTTTGTTGCTTACTTACTGTAATTATTGATTTATATTCAAAAATAGAAGACACGGCATTGCTTAACTAACCACCCGCTAAACAACGTATTTAAGTAAAGCAGTTAAAGAATACATGCACAAAAATTGCGTTTTTAATCGTTTTTTCAATGTAACACGGGTGAGATAATTACGGAGTATATGTTTGAATGATGTCACAATAATGAATTGCGCGTCTTGAATTTCGTATTTTTTTTTAATGTAACGAATATTGTATTGACAGGGTAATTGTACCGCAGTGTCATGATGGACATTCACCTTTCATGGCCTTTGCACCCTCGAACACGCGACGTGTTCAATAAAATATTTATACTATGATTTCTTTGTAAGTTTTCGTAAATATGTTTCTAAGAATGTGCTAAACGGTTCATAAGGGTTCATACGAAATCGATTTTATAGCCAATAATTGTGATAAAAGTATATGCCTATAACCTCTTTTGTTAGTTCTTTTCGTCGGTAACGTTTTACTTTGAAACGTTTCAAAACAAGTTTCAGTCTTAGATAAAGCTTTATAGTTTTACTTTTAATTTATATAACAAATGAGATTAGTATTAAAAAAATATTATAATATTTTAATTATATTATTACAAAAAAAAACCATTTACTATTAGTTCGTGTAAAAATATTTTAAGTACTGTGTCGTTGTAAATAAAACAAAATTTAAATAATTTATATAATTATAATCACTTAAAAGATTACAAAGTTTAAAATTATCTTAAAACTAAACACGTACAACTATTAAATGCAATCTTAATAATCTCAAAGGAACTTAGAATAAACTAAAATATATGTTATTGCCGAAAAAGCTTTGTGACGTCACGTCAGCTTGATTGACAAGAACCATTGTTTGCTTCGTATTATGAACATTTCTAAACATTTTGATATTTTAATAAAATTCGCGAAAAAAACGTTATAGAAAAATAATCATAATATTAGCAAACATTTAGAATCCTTTACCAAAAGTCACATTTATTTATATCGAATATAAATTTAATATAAATTATACAAAATACCCTTAATAATAAATTTTAAATGTCGGCTGTATAGTGACATAACGTTTTGTCTTCTTCTTTCGTATATCAAAATATCGATGACAGAAGGAGTCAAATATATATCCGCTCTACATTTATTAGTAAGTTTTATATAAAATATTTATTATTACCTAATAATTATTAAAAAAAAAATGCTTTTAATGGCAAGTATTTATCATCTATTTGAGCATGTGATATTGGCAATGTAACTTTAATCAGCTAAACTGAAATAAAAAAAAAAAATCTTACAAAATGCAGCAGAGAGTATTAACTTTATTAAATTGAATCATATCCTACCTTATAAGTAGTATTGGTTTTTCATTAGCTCTTTATTTCAAGAGGCATTTATATGTTTGCATTATTTTTCGAAACATTAATTTTCAACTAAAGTTCGGCTGATGAGAGAATGCATTCCTGGTAGGTCCATGATCGAATGGACACATCCTCTTTACACTTAGTATGAAAAAAATTATCATAGAAATATTATTATAGTTTGTTTGCCCAACTAAGAAATAATAATAAAAAAAATAACACAACATTTTTTTTTTAAATCCATACTGAGACCGATAAGACGTTAGGAAATCTATCTCTCAGCCGAAATTCAAATTATTCTTATTTAAAAAAATACTGATACTTGAATATAATAATTTTAATTTGATAAATCGAAATAAAAAAATTGAACCTAAAAGCCTCTTCATACATAATAGTGAAATTAATATATCAAACTACATAATACATTTGTACATTACAGATATAAGTCATAATCAAGTCCGTTTCCACCGCTGAGGTAGTCGTACAAGTACACAGCCATTTCGTCGAGCGCTTCAAGTCTTGGGTCGTTCAGGGGTTCCTCTCGGATTGATCTGGCTGACCTAGGTAAAGACCTGTGGGTTTATTATGAAATACACTCACTTGCATTGGCGTAGGTAGGTAGAAACATGGATGCCCAAACAGTAAACAATCCTAAATTATTTTATCCAAATATTGAATCAAACATTTTATTAATTTATCACGAGTTTTAGTCGTAAAAATACAATACAATGCTTTAATGGTGTACGCCATTATATATTTTTGTTTCTAGTAATTAGATTTGTTTTGTTAATTGCGTACCAACTACACTGGAGGCAAGGCTTTGTGCAAGCTCGTCTGGATAGTTACCACCTACTCATGAGATATTCTATCATGCAAAACAGCAGTACTTGGTGTTGTTGTGTTCCGATTTTAAGAGTGGTAAGCCAGAGTAATCTGTTATTACTATTTACCGCACAAGGGACATAACATTTTAGTTCCCAAGGTTGGTGGTGCATTGGCGATGTAAGCGATGGTTAACATTTCTTAAAACGCCAATGTCTATGGGCGTTGATGACCACTTTCCATCAGTTGGCCCAAACGCTCGTCCACCTATCGATCCTAAAAAAAAACTAGTAATACTTAAAATTGCATGACTATATAATAATAATAGGAAAACTAGGAGACCTTAGTAATCTCATCATCAAGATCTCCTACAAATTCAAGTCTTTTTTTTCGTGCAGATTTTTTATGTACTATCACGTAATTGTTTTAAATTAAGAATACTTACCTAAAGTCACCGTCCGTATCCAATTCGTCTTCGCTTGTGAAACGTTCTCGAATGTCTTTCATGATGCAAGCTTCTAGCTTTTTGTGCTGTCAAAAACATATTTAGGTTTTTTATCTTAGTAATATAACTATACGAACATGTCTTACAAAGACCACTTCGTTGGTTCAGTGGCTAACTTTTATGACTGCAGTTAAATATTGGTGCAGTCAGGGTCGTACCCTTTAAATAGATAATGTACCACCAAACAACAATATTTAGTTTTGTTGTATTCTGGTTTGATGGGTAAGTAAGCAATTGTAACAGGTACAAGGGACATGACATCTTAGTTTCCAAGCTCTGTGGTGCATTGACGATGTAAGGAATGATAATATTTTACACAGTGTCAATGTCTGCGGGTGTTGGGCTATTTGATATAACTGTCTCAAGATTATGTGAAATTATCCCTTGCCATTGGATTATGGGAGCGATGGACAGAGAGTGCACCTGTGTTTGCGCATACACTTGTGTTTTATAATATTTCCTGTGTAGTTGAATAGTCTCGTTTACATTAGTTGGCTTTGAAGGTTTAGTGACCAAGTATAGTATAGGTCAAGACAAAGGGAACAGAATATACAATTAAAATATTATATAAAAATAGTATATTAAAACATACCTTATAACAGCGGAAGAAAAACATAGGCTTAATAAGTTCTTGGGACAATGGAGCTACGTCCCGCTTGATATCTGGCACACATTGCTGAAAATACAATTAATCAATCTTTAATTTCAGAGATAGAATCCAAATCATAGAAATTTGAATACCAAATTACAGAATAAAGATACACACGTGCATGAGGATCTTACGCTAGGAATGTGTTTTATAATACAAGCGATTGCCTCGTTGGTCGAGTGTCTAGATAAAAGGCCGCAGGTCCAAGATAAAAGTTATTCGGTTTTTGTGCCGAAGTTTCTCAGTTTAGCAGCCTAGAGTCTGGAAGTTGGAAGTGTATCGATTCCCGTGCCTCGGAAAACTCGTAAAGCCACCTGAACTCTTTCCGGTCGTATCGGATTGCTGTCTCATCGGATTATGAGAGTGAGGGAATAAAGAGTGCACCTGTGCTTGCGCACAGACTTGTGCACTGTAATATGTCCTGCGCAATTGGCTTATCTCTCCTAAGAGTGGCCGCCGTAGCAGAAATCGGTCAGGAGAGGATGTAAATGTTCCACGGTTGAGCTTAAGCCTCCTCCCCCGAGAGGAGGAGAGAAGCGTACTTTTAGAAGATTTAATGAAACTCAATTAAATGTGACGTGCTTCTCAAATACCTATAATTTTATAGAATATCGAAAGACTACGGTTGTGTAACGAAGTAATAAATGAATGAAACCAATTAATTTTTTGAACATCACTCGATAAGCTTATAACAATGCTATTTAATAAAGTAACCCTTCATGTTTATATAATAATATTAAAATATATATAAATGTTTATATTTCTGAAAAATACACGGGAGCGAAGATATATTTACCGAGAATTTCTGACAGAACTGAAGGCCATCTTGTATGTCTCCCTTGAGTTCGCTGGACACGGGCAGGTTGGCAATGCGTTGTGTGATCTGTTCATAGTTCGGCTCGAGGTTGTGGTCGATGTATCCAAGTTCTTGCATAACGCATGTTATGTTACGAACTCGACCAGCGTTCGGACCGCGTGATACTATCTCAAGACGGTCGCGAAGGTCCAAATCTCTCTGGAAGAAGAAAATATCTAATATCATTGTCTCATATTTTACTGGTGCTAGAGCATTGTGCAAGCTCGTCTGGGTAGGTACCACCAACTCATCAGATATTCTACCACAAAACAGCAGTACTCGGTATTGTGGTGTTCCGGTTTAAAGGGTGAGTGAGCCAGTGTAATTACAGGCACAAGGGACATAACATCTCAGTTCCCAAGGTTGGTGGCGCATTGGTGATGTAAGCGATGGTTAACATTTCTTACAATGCCAATGTCTATGGGCGTTGGTGACTAATTACCATCAGGTTGCTCATTAGCTCGTCCGCCTTCCTATTCTATAAAAAAAATATTGTGCATATTTTGATGATGATAATTCCTTATCAAGGAAGTTAAATGAAAAATTGGACTAGATCCTTGCATGGTTGGCAATTTATTAAATTTGAAATTGTCTTAAATGAATTTGAAAGATACATCTGATGAAGTAAATAATAATAAAACTTATTTATAAAATACTAATTTTTTATAGAAATATAATCGTAATAGATGAATCAATTGAAAGAGATTGATTAATTATCCTGATTATAAAAACGTTATGTTATGTGTTTTTTTCTCACTACATCTTTTGTCTTGTTTATTTAACTATTCACTATTTACTTCTTAGATATGACAGACTTATCACGCATAGACTCTATTTCCTCATCTCTAATAAAGATATTAAGATGAAACTATAGACAATTTAAGTAAAGACTTGATAAAGCCATCGCTTGCTGTAAGTAGTAAGTTAAAAAAAGTAGTAAGTAAGTAAGTAATAAGGATACTATTATATGTAGAATTAATGCTTCCAGTAATCATTTAATATTGTTATAATCTTTCTATGTAATTTATGTTTCAGTTTCTATATATTATGTATGTATAAATGAGATATTTCAATATTTTTTTTAATTAATTAAAAAAAAATTGTCGTTTTCTAATTTAAAAAGACTTTCGAATTTTGAAAAATATGTTAATAAATAGTAAAAACTATTTCTTACCGACACCCTGCTGTTTCCAAAGTAAGGCTGCTGGTATAATCCGTGTGGATACTGCTGTTGCTGCTGCTGCTGGTACGCGTAAGGGTTGTACTGCATTCCAGGGTAAAACATGGGGTTGTACGGGAACTGATAGTAGGGCTGTGCGAACGGTCGGAACTGTCCTGGCATCATGTAGGGCGATGGTGGTTGGAAGGTTGGCTATTAAATTTAAAAAAATACATCAGATAAACTAAGCTAGATATAAGCTGTTAATTTGTGTAACTTGAGAAAGCCGGTTCGTTACTGTGATTGAGTCGATCAGAAATCCAATTATTCACATACCTAGTGAAATAAGAAAATGTGTATATAAATTATAATTCATGTAATTATTTAACTGAATTACTTATAAACGTTTTTTTAGTGAGTGATTAGTTAACCAATGCTCTCTTTTTCTTTCTAATGTCATATCATATATGATAGAAAGAGCGAACTTAGTGTTTAAATAAACAGCAGATAAGCAACGTTTATAAGTAGAGCCGTAAATTTTTAATTATAAAATATTAAAAAAATTAGTCTGTTATGTAAGTAACAATTTCGTGAGAGTTAACATCGCCTCTTTAGCTCAGTGGTAGAGCACTGGTCTCGTAAACCAGGGGTCGTGAGTTCAATCCTCACAGGAGGCATGCCTTTGAGTGGTTATTTTTTTGAGTAATTTCATATAAATACTCACCCCTTGTCTGAACGGGAGGATATTAGCTAAGGGTGTCACTTTATGTGGTTGAAGTTGATCATGAGATAAATCATTTTCGTGACCGTGAATAGCGCCATCTGTCGGCTTAGTGATGGTTTGCGTACTCGGGTCCATTGTAAAACCAGGCGGTAATTTTCCTAATAAGATAGACGGTATATTGTGCGGGTTCGGGGGCTCGTCAAAAGATGGCGGTGATGAGCACTTCGCGTAAGCATCTTTCATTTCTTTACGAATTTGTTTCACTACTTCTGGACCGAAACAGCTTTCATAAATCTGAAATTAGAGAAATGCTTATTATTTATTAAAAAATATTCCCTTGATATATGCACATACCTATACCATTGATAATGTTATTTCTATATATGTATACATTATAACTTTAGTTTAAATATTTCTTAAAATAATAAGATGTCAACGAACATTATCTTAACACTCATCGTCAGCTTACGACCTAATTCGAGATGATACGGCTAGGCCGGATAACTTATACTGTGAGGCCGGATCGCCGGATATACGGCCTGTTGTTACGTTCTAACCCGGGCAGGTAGCTATATTTAATATAATTTATCTCAGTAGTGAAGAAAATCATCGGATGAAAATCTTATGTATATCCACCAGCCCGCATTGGAGTAGCGTGGTGGAATAAGCTCCAAGCCTTCCCTTTACAATACTTATACGCTTAAAATACTTTAAGATATTGTGAACACTAAACACAAACTTTAATGTTGAGTAAAATATTTTATTTAGTCTAATAGGACCATATTTATACCTAACATCTGAACCCCCACGATAGATTTTAATGTCGGATATCCGATGATTTCGATTATGGTTACGGACAGACACCGATTTTGACTAGGCCTCCAAGGTTTAGGTTAGGTTAGGTTAGCCCATACAGCCGCGGGGCCAACCAACTAAAAATAATATAATTTTATATCAGCCGCGTCGGACTGAGGGAATGTTCAAATGACATAGTGCCTACATACTATAATGATTTCTTAATTCAAATCTAAATAAAACGTACAAAATACATAATATTAAAGAAAAATATAATAGTTTTAGTGGCTGGTGTTTACGCTTATCTTTGACATTATTAAATAGGTACTAGTTAGCACCTGCGGCGTCATCTGCGTGTTGGGGTAGGTGTTAGGTACCGTATGTTCTTTTGTGTATCTTTACATTTATACAAAATTACACGATGATCGGTTGATTAGTTAAACGTGAAGTCGTAATAAACAAATAAATAATCAAACAAACTCTCTTTCTAATAAACTAATATTAGAAATAATTATTATAAAAAAAAATCAAGAAACATTTATTTTTATTTACGGATATTTTTTGTTTGTATAGAATTATTTCATTACAAGGATCAATAGCAGTCGTGGCCGAGCGGTTAAGGCGTCTGACTAGAAATCAGATTCCCTCTGGGAGCGTAGGTTCGAATCCTACCGACTGCGAATCTTTTTTAATTGTTGAGGCTTTTTTTCCATATTATATTTTTAAAATCATTTTTGTTAGGTATATAATTAATACTTCATCTTACCTTCATCATTGCATATTTCTTAATAAATTTGTCATCGCTGCTGGCTAGAGCCCGTGCCACCAAGCTGAGGAGGCACAATAAAAATATTCTTTGCACCATTTTGTACCTGAAGACAAAAAAATATTTTATTTATTTTAAACATAAAAATCATTTTATACAAGAAATATTTATTTACATAATTTTATATGAATACTTCAAATATAATATACATTTATAATGTATCAGAGTTTATCGTACAATATTTAATCGTCATTTCCGGTTTCTCATATTTATGTAAACAAAGTTAACAAAGACAATGATCATAAAAAAGTATTTACAATTTGTATAATTAAATTTTATTAGTTTCTGCAACTAATAGGGAATGGTGTCAATTTCCTATTAAATTTAGTTTGAAGTAAACTTCAAAAGTACTAGTAAACAGTTACTTCAATAGTTTTATCGCGTGTTTTCTAATTAAAATGATCCCTTCGTAGATTACTTAATATATAAACGCAGTCCCGTTACATTTATTACAGGGAAATTCCTTCATGCTTCCTTTATTTGAATATTTTTCGCCCGTGACTTTTCCCTCGTGTTAGGTATAAAAAAGTATGTTCTTCCTTGGGGTACAAGTTTTGTTTTCTAATTAAAATGATCCCTTCGTAGATTACTTAATATATAAACGCAGTCCCGTTACATTTATTACAGGGAAATTCCTTCATGCTTCCTTTATTTGAATATTTTTCGCCCGTGACTTTTCCCTCGTGTTAGGTATAAAAAAGTATGTTCTTCCTTGGGGTACAAGCTTGCTTATACTTCATTTTATTAAAATCAGTGGTTTCACGTGAAAGCGTAACAGATAGACAAATTTACTTTCGCATTTATAATATCAGTAAATAGTCATACGTCTGTCAAGTGTGTTAAATGACTTACAAGAGCTCGTTTTAGTTGTTTTTTAATATGATCTATTATATTATATAATAATATAATATTATTATAGCATAATATTTATTTCCTTAACGTATTAAGACTAAATCGTTATCTAAGTGCGGTCAAGTGGGCGTTCCTTACGAATAAATCTGCTGACCAGTTCATTAACATTGCCTCAAAACCGTTAGCGTTACATGAGAAATTATATTTATAACAGCTTAGTGATTTAGTACTTGTCTTTGAAGTGTACTTTATAATTACTACTATCGGATAATAGATGGCGCTTTAGCAAGGATGAAACAAGTTTATTTTCATAAACATCTTAATTGAAAAGATTACAAACAATAATGTCTGTCTTAATAAAATTACAAAATAATTTATTATTCGTATGTTCTATTGTAGCAAATTAATATAGGATTAATCTAATATAATGGAGCTATTAGACTTAACGGTCGCCATTGAACTTTCCTTTTGAATTAGCTTAGACCCTATTTGACTCTTCACTCCAACCACGCACGCCATGAATGGCTAAACCAGAAATACATATGTATTGATTAATTATAATCCTCTACACACACGCTATGACATACAACGAGGTAAGGTAGCTTAGTAGCAGGTAATGTTGGACTCAGACTAGAGATATACATGAGAGCACATATGCGCGATTTTGTACTCATATTTAATTAAAGAAAATATTATCATATGTAGGACTTTGATGTAATTACATTATCAGCTATGATTAAAATTTATATAGGTTTCATTAATTAAATTTGCAAAAAACTATTTTGTCGCGCATTTAAATCTGTCAAATTGTATCTAAAAGTATTTGAAATTGTGAATTTCAATGAGACGAACCATTAAAAAACTCATTAGTTATTTTAATTAGCAAATAATTTAAAAAAATACTACAAAGAATCGATCAAATTTGATAACTTAATACAGGTAACAAATAAAAGCTTATATGAAAGAGGCTTTAGTAACATCTTCCTATATGTGTCTTCGACGTTGTCACTTGTGTGGCTCCTGGTTTATTCTTAGAAGAAGTGGTTTATTTAAAAAAAATCTTGCTACAACCAGTTCCAGTAATAGAATGTAGAGGGGTGTTTGCAATTTCTAATTAGAATCATTACGGTTCTAAGACTTAACTGAACTTAAAATGTTTTTTTATATGTTTAAATATATAATATATGGAAGATTAATTATTATAAAAATGATTTCTTATTTGTTGTGTAAATAATATATTTGAATAATATGAAACATTATAAGCTACTTGTTAATAGATGGCGCTGTTTAGGGTCAATGGTCGGGCACGGCCTTCGCACAGCCTGTGCATGAGCGCATCTGCTATACGACTTGCGTAATGACTCACATATTTAACATTTGATGTTTTTTTTGTAGAGCAAGTCTTTGAACTTAGACTTGATATTTTTTTTATTGATAATTTATTATCCACATATAGTAGCTATAAAACATGTAGCTGCAATTTGCTATAAAATAAAGTAAGGTTATATATATATAAGTATCGTAAATAAAAATAATATGGTCTCTCTCATTCAGGTCTCTCTCAATTTGTCGAAAAGAAATGTAGGCTGTATTAAAATGAGATTAGATTTTTTTAAATAAATATAGAAGATTTTTCGTCCTTGGTTTATTAGTTTCCAACAAAATAGTAGTTAGTCGAATTCAAAACCAGTAATTCAATATAAAAATTTCATGATGTTCGGTCGAGTAGTGACTTTCTTTTGCATTCATATTATTAATATTGATTAAAAAATATATCACATCAAAGTAACAGAAAATATAAAACTTTACAGATTAAGAAAACAATGGTGTGCAAAGCCAGTCTTATCATTTATAGCGATCTTTTAGTGACGAATTTTGGTCATAGAGGTTTGGTCCTGCAGTGAGGTCCTGCGCTCAAAACACCGGTTGGGTATATACAATTTTAATTTTATTTTGTACTATTAATCCCTTTTCACAACCGGCCGGCCGGCGATATATTTCATTTCAATTCATTCGCATGCTTAAATTAAGCCGTTTTTTAACTGACTTCAAAAAGAAGGAGGTTCTATAGCTTATGTGTTTTTTTTTTAATATACTATTCGTACTCGTGAATTACGCGATGGCGAACAAATTCAAGCCTAGTTAAGAGCACAGAATATATTATACTGCACGCATCTACGTAGCAAAACAAAGTAAATCTTCTAACATCAAGTGTAGTCAGTCAATCCGAAGAGCTATTCTGTAAGAATTCTAGTTGAACGTAGTCTAGTCATAGTTCATATGGCGACATATTTTTTCTTTAGATATGAAGACGAAATAATTGTTAAGAACATTTATATACATATGTACGACATACGCATTCAGGAAGTAGGTATCAATTTGTCAAAAATGGTCTCAAAAATGACTGATTAAAATAACTTCTAAACAGGAAGTTAAAAAAGCAAATACAAATAAAAAGTTTTAGATCGCAGCTTTTACGTAATCGCGTTCCGTGGAATCGTCTAAGGTGAACGATCCATAATAAGTAATTTAGTACCTTCATAGCAAAACAATTTTTTGTTATACATAATTATGGGAACATGATGAAACTAACTGTTTAACACGGTCGTTGTTTTTTTGTTTACATTAAGGTTTAAATAACAGCACAAATTAAATCTACGAGATGAAATAAGAGGATTTTGAAATAGATTGTGATATTTTAATTACGATATTAGTGTTTCAGATACGTACACAAGTTGATTTACATAACGTTTATTGTAAGAAAATTATAAGTGATATTTTAAGCTGACTCAGGATCTAGAAGGTAATTAAATCTACCTTAATTTTTCTGAGTTTTTTTTTCTTATGTAAGACTCAACCAGATTGTAATATATAATATTAGATGTAATATGAATAATTTTTAAATATTACTGAAGATTATCACTCATTTTTTATATAATCTATATTTTTAATCTGTCAACTAGAACATTGACAGATACTCTTCATGGCGGGAAATTAATTTACTTTTAATTTTTATTACGGGCTTTGCGCGGTAAAATATATTAAAACGATATTTTATGATTGCGAATAATTTATGGAATCCTTACATCGAACCTTCGTTCTCTCTCGTTATTTGAGATCAAGGTGCACTGGTGGTAGGGCTTTGTGCAAGCTCGTCTGGGTAGGTACCACCCACTCATCAGATATTCTACCGCAAAACAGCAATACTTGATATTGTTGTGTTCCGGTTTGAAGGGTGAGTGAGCCAGTGTAATTACAGGCACAAGGGACATAAAATCTTAGTTCCCAAGGTTGGTGGCGCATTGGCTATAAGCGATGGTTGACATTTCTTATAATGCCAATGTCTAAGAGCGTTGGTGACCACTTACCATCAGGTGGCCCATATGCTCGTCCGCCTTCCTATTCTATAAAAAAAAAAAAAAGTTATTTCACTTATATTAATTAATATATGTATTACACGTTTAAAACGTACGCGGTAAAAAATCATTAGGCAAATGCAAGCTACCGCTTTACATAGGTCTCTTCCAAGGTGCGCCAAAGCTCACGGTTCTTCGCCTTCCACATCCAGTCGGGCCCCGACACTTTCTTCAGGTTATTGGCTTACCTGGCTTGTGGACGTCCTTTGCTGCGTTTGCCGATCCGCGGTCTCCTCTCTTCGGCTCGTCTACTCCAACGGTCATCAATCCTTCGACATAAGTAACCAGCTCCCTGCTACTTCAGTCTTCTAATCATGCAAGCTATTTCGGTAACTCTGGATAATGTAATTTCTGATCATACTACGAGTATAGCTCGCTCCATAGGATCTTGAGCAACCTTCAGCTTGACAACTAGTCAACTGCAGTTAGAGTTCACGTTTACCCACTTAATAGGATGAATAGTTATATACTTTTACGAGAATTAATTATTGTAACTAAGTAGTAATTTATTAGCATTTATTTATTTTTAAATTATATAATGAATAAATAAAACTTTACTTCACCAATATACGTCGTAATATTGCGTGTAGTCTGTGGTGCGTTGGCCCCATGCCGGCACTCTTATTCGGATATATCGCGCAATTACAATGTATCCATGTTCACATATCAAAGAAAAATCGAACGGCGGGAAAACAAATGACAACTGATTTAAAAATAAAAGCGTCATCGCTGTATTATAAAATTAATTTGAATTTGGAATTCTAAAATATAAATAGAATGAAAGAATCGGCCTTCGCACTAGCCAGTATTAAAAACCGTAAATTTAATAAGATCTTATTAAGATATTTTTTTTATTACACCGGTGATTGAAATACTTCATAATATGACAAGCTCGTGTGAAGTCACCGCAAACTAGGTATACACAGTTGTAATAAATGTGAGAAATACAAAGAAAAATCATTCAATGCAATCTCTTCCTGTATCTTTTTGCTTCATCAAATGGAACGTTTATCTCGCAATCAATTTAATAACATCACTCATGAAATTTAATCGAACCAGGGTTTTTGCTTGTTGCGGTAAAATGTATGATCAATTACGATAATACAGAGCAGACATCTTAACCATTTTAGTCACAAGAAAATATTTTCATTAATCTGTATTTTATAATGGGTTGGAATAAAAATAAATTGAAATGATTAACCATCTCGCCTTTATGAGTACATGTAGAGAATATATATATTTTTTATATATAATATATTTAAAAAACAGATTAGTACCTACGATATTTTTTCAAAATGTCTGACTATGTTTTCTCATCATTCTTAGTACCGCATGTTGATTTTAGTCAGTACTTTGGTTCTCAGACAAGAGTTCCAAATAACGATAAAGATTTCCAAGAAACGATAAGAAATAGAAGCATTATCTAGAGATAAAAAACAAGGTTTCCGCTCAAAGATTTTCCTATGACCAGTCAAAGACAATTCTGTTAATGTTTGGATTTCATTCCATTACACGGCATATAATTATTTGAAAATCGAATGTGTTTAAAAAAAGAGGACAAGAGTTACTTAAGTTCCTTTCTGCTTTGATCTTAATTTCGAATCGATTAAACTGCATTTATTTATAACATTTTCGAAAGTTATAAAGGAATGTACTTGTACCTGCCGTGAATGTTTATTTATTGCTATGCAAATATGCTCCTTCCCCGTTATAAAAAATATTATGTGTACACTAGTTATTGATTATTATTTTAATTTTTCGCTTGACTGTGTACAGTTTAAAAATTACGATAAATTAAAAAAAGGTAGTAAAAATATTCTTATATTTAAATCATTTTATAATACTTATTATAAAATGATTTTAATTAAGTTTGTAAAGAGGTATGTGGAGTATGGCCTGCTATAGGAAACATGCTTTATTGTAATTAAAAAAATGAATCGTAAACGATGATTACAGAGAGACTAGGTAAAGCATCTCATACCTTGTGGGGACCAAATATCGTGAGGATATTTATATTAGTCGAATGAAATTCGTATTCAGCAAGCCGCATTTGTGCTTGTAAGCTTGGTGTAATAAGCTCTAAAACGAGATGCCATAGCCAGCAGTGAGGCTTTTACTTTTTATTATATTTTAATTTAGTTAACTGGTTTAGAATTAACATATTAATAGATCCAGTTTAATTTTTTATGGAGCTTATTAAATGTTATTTTCGTGATAATAAAATGAACGGAAATTATTTTAGAAATTACATAAACCGGATCTATTATAACAGTGCAGCAGTGACCGATATTACTAATACCTACCTATATGTTAAATTAATCTTTTTTGAAAGTAAAAAAACTTCGTCTTTATTAGAAAATCTATATCGTTTTGATTTTTATCTATCTATAAATGTTTAGATAAGTAAGTGAGTTTTTAAGTCTCTTCGTATTATGCTTACTATTTATTCGTGTAATTTTGGCTCTAAAACTAGCTAATTTTCAAATTTCACCCTCAACTTCCTAAAACGCTTCTCGCAACGCGATCTAATATTTATACTTTTTCATCTGTAACGTCCGGTAGTATATCTTTTTTGTTACACATATTTTACAAAATATTCTGAAAAATGTGGTATATTTCTTCTATCTATTATATTGTAATTAATACCAACCAATGTCAAAAAAGTCCTTTTGTCTCAAGAGCGACTGATTCAAGAAACAAATATATGTTTGAAGTGTGAGTGAAATGCAACAGATGTGAGATGTGTTACAAAAATAAAATGGAAAGCTTTTACGAAAAATCCCTTGAGGCAGCTCTAGATTATTGATAAATTACTCATTATCCAATTTTTCTCTCAATAACTTATAGCATTATGAGTATAAATCAGAATAATGTAAACATTAGAAGACATTTTTATAAGGTATTACAACTAGACGGTGTTGTTTTAATTTCATCTTCAACTTTAACGTTACTAAATAATTAAAAAAACTCGTACTAGGCACACAGTAATATTTAACGTGGATGAAAACGCGTCCAGCAGCTAGTTATACGGTATGTCGCTTCTAAGCTGTAAGAATAATAAGTAGTGTATTTGACAAGCATTTATTATAAGAGGAATAGAAACGACTTTGATTGGTCAGCCTTGTTCTTAGGAATGAAATCAGCATGGATGGCTTTTAATTGGATATATATTTTACACGTCTGTTAATATTTATGTGTCCTCTAAATCTTTTTGTATTTCAAGAATACGTTTCCTGTTAGAATGGAGACGGTGCGTATAAATATTTGCGCTGTCAACTGAGTTGAATGTGAAAGTAGCGAATACTACGAATGTTAGGTTAATATAATAGCTAGTTAATTATACATTTATTTATCGTCTAAGAAAATTATTTTACATTCAATTGGTTACAGTCGAGATGACTCAGTAATCACATATATCAAATGCATGTTCAAACCCGAGCAAGCACCAAGTGGAGCTTTATTGCTTTATTTATGATTACAGCGTCGTTTATTATTCTCCATACCTTCTTCTAAGAAACCCTTTACAGTTTATTTCACCTTTCATATATTCTTACATTAGTGTACAAAATATACACGAAGACTCTATATTTAAACTACAAATAAAAGTTTTCACTGCGACGAGTTTCTTGCAATAATTTCCGCATAATACATAAAAAGATACATAAAAAAGGACGGAAAATTAATTATAACTATACATGGCAGCCCTGCAAAAGAAGAGACTAAAAGTAAAAAAATGATAGCCAGTATCTCTGGGGACTCTAAGAAGTCTAACGATACACCATACATCCAAATCTATTCAGGCATTTTAAAGTTATCGTATAAAAGTAAAAAAAGTCACATACATACATGAACTCTGAAAACATTACACTCCTCTTTTGGCCACTCGTGTAAAAACACTGTCAAAATCATCCAGGAAATTGTCAAAAACTTAATTTTCATCAGACTTTATACCGATAAAGTCGCAAGTACAACATATGTATAGTATATTATTAAATTTAAGGTCAACGGTAGTAAATATAAATGTTTCCTATACCATTCATTTTGGTACGGTTCAAATAACGGATTCCTTTATACCTCGCTTCGTAATGTTAGTAAGTAGTCTTTCCGTTGGCAAAAACGTTGTTAATAAATATCCAATGATCTTATAATTGAAGATATAAGTGGATGGTGTCATTAAACAAAAATATGACTTAAATTGGCAGTTGTCTATTTCAGCGTCGATTACTTATTTGTGTACAAAGACACGCTATCCAATCATTTCTCATTCATCCATTACCTTTATAGTTCTTAGAGATTTAAAACTTAAGTGGATGGTGTCATTAAACAAAAATATGACTTAAATTGGCAGTTGTCCATTTCAGCGTTGATTACTTATTTATGTACAAAGAAACGCTATCCAATCATTTCTCATTCATCCATTACCTAGAAGGCACCTTCTCGTGTGTAGTGACTTACAATGTTCATTGAAATAGTTGAAAAATGTAACGCCTTCGTGACCACCATAGCACCTTCGTCCACTTATGTGTTCAATTGTTCAGTATGCATGTAGCTCAAAGCTCCGCCCGTTTGGAGGTTGCGTGAGACGAAAAGTTTTTGTTGTACTATTTAGTATATATCAATGGAGTTAAAATAATTTATTTAAAAACTTTTGCTGTTCCAATCAGTTTTGTTTTTTAATATAATTAATTCATCATACGATTATAATCTATACTAATATTATAAATGTAAGAGAAACTCTGTCAATCTGTCTGTTACGTTTTTACGGCTGAATCACTTTTTGATGAAATTTGGTACGCAGCAAGCTTAAAAAAAATTTAAATTTAAGCGGACACAGGCGGCTTAAATTTTAAATTTTTTTTTTATTTCACGCCATATTTACGCCTTTATTTGTTTTCAGGTTATATGATTTCTTTTAATCAATTGTGATTTTTTAAACCCAAACGGCCACATTTTTTTAAATAGATTCTTTTTCTTTTTTATAATCCTGTTTGTTATGTTTTTGTTCCATTAATTTTTGATATAAAAAAAATAAGTTATTTTTGTTTTTTGTCTTATTACTCTTAATTACACGGCTACAATGCTAGTTAATCATAATCTATCAACTCTCATAATAACTAAGGTGTTTTTGTAATCAAATTCTTATTTGAGTGGGCGAGCTTCATGATATTTAAATTATTCATATATATGTGAGATTATAATGCTATTATATTCGGAAATCACGTGAAATTCACTTCTTGCGCCTGAACTCTTTCCGGTCGTGTTGGATTGCGGTCCCGTCGGATTATGAGAGTTGGAGAATAGAGAGTGCACCTGTGTTTACGCACACAATTGTGCGCTGTAATATGTCCTGCGCAGTTGGTTAACCTCATCAAACGTCATGAGTCCAGAGCGAGAGATTAATAAGAGATAATAATCGTTTTACATATACAAAACTTGCAGACGAATTATCAACGGATAATTAAAGATAATGGCAGTTCTCGTAAGATTCTTAAAGTAACGGTGCTATCTTCATAATAGTTATGTGTGATGAGTAAAAAAATCTGTCAGTTATGAATTACACGCTAGTTTGTGATGTATTATTTATTAAACTATAGAAGTACCGCTATATCGTGACGTGGGATGTTACTAAATTTATCTTTCTAATATTATAAATAAGTTTTTATTTGAATGTCTATTAAGTATTTAAATAAGACGATTAAATCATAAGGACTAGGCGGATTTTTATGAAGTATATTATAAAAAAGCGAAAGATGTATAATTTTTTGCTGTTGGTAATTTTTTTTCATTAAATTAAAAAATGTACAAGTTAAAAGAGATTATAATATCATTCAATACAACTTAATATACATCAGAACATACAAAATCATTAGTTGCTGAAAGATACAGATAATTAAACAAGTTTTAACTGTATTTTTTTAATAATGACAAGACTAAGATAATTGGAAGTTGAGACATGTTGAAATAAAATATTGCTAAGCTAACTTATATAAAAAAACTCACTATTACCGCGTCGTGGAATAATGAGTAACCAGTCATATTACCAGCATATGAGTGGTACCATGGCAGTGTTTTGTACGAGTAAGTTTTGCTTTAATTATTAAAATACTGACGTGTGTTACCTATCCAGAAGGAGTTGAACTAGCAGAAGTAACCATGTTTATACTAATAGACTAGCAAAACCCGGCATACTTCCTGCCTGTTTATTTATGTACATATGTATGTATACCTGTTAATAATCATGCGATCGGTTGGACTGTACCTATAAAGAAAAAGATAAAAAAAAAGATGTACTATAGTGCCGTCTAGCTGACTTCTCAAAAAATGATGAAATACAAACTTTCTATTATTTTTTTAAAAACTAGGACGGCCAAAAGTATCACCTGATTATGTCCTTTGGGCGTGTAGTTACACTGACTCACTCATGGAACACAACAATACTGTTTTGCTGCTGGAACATGTGATAAGTGGGAGGTACCTAAACAGAAGTGCTTGTTCAAATCCACGTACCTAAATATCTCAAATAGATATACCAACATATATGAATATGTATATAAAATAGATTATTTTTTTATAATACGAATGGGTAATGTTAAGATGGACACACTTAGTCCATAATATTGGATTAAACGGGCGTCCGGTTTAAAATAAAGGCATTCCACGAAGCCGCTCAATGGAAATGTTTGAGCGGAGTTGTCTAACAGCTCAGAGCAATAACTGATTACAGTTTGCTCACCGCGATCAGGCGAACATTACACACGCTTTAGAAAATGCATCAGTTTAGCCCCAAGGGCCTGTGATTGTAGCGGTAAAGCCTTTGTTTCCTTCCAATTCATTAATAGCACTGACTTGGTTATCGTCAGAGCTGTAGGTCTATTGTATTGAAATGAGTTCTTACATAATCGCACTACCGTTTTATTAATGTCATATTGATATTATAATTAAGATTACATAAAAAAATATTTTTTTATGATTGTCTATGATTATTTCATGTACATATATTTTTTATTAATGAAATAGAGTAACTACCGAGTTTCTTGCCGATTATTCTAGGTAGAACCGGTAGTTTTAAACTAAAATTAAACATTTGTTATATATATCTAGTAGGTAGGTGGACGGACTACCTGATGGTAAGTGGTCATCACCACCTATAGACATTGCCATTGTAAGTAATATTAACCTTCCCATACATCGCCAATGCGCCACCAACCTTGGGAATTAATAAATAAGTTAAAGTATGGAAACATATTGAAACAACGGTTTGAATTTGTATTATAATAGAAATCAAGAAAACAAAATGTGTCTATTATTTACTATGTAACGGCCGCGGCTTCTCTCGCGTTAGAGTGGGAAGGGTTAGGTACGCTGACTTTTTCTTTATCCCTGGCAACGTGTATGCAAAAATTAAGTAGTTAAGACGTGAAAGAGCAACAAACAATCAAACTCACTTTCGCATTTCTAATATTAATAAGGATGAGGATTTTATCATGTTTAAGCCTATTCATTATTGGTAATAAATTTAAGGGCTAAGATTCCGTATATCAATATGAAAAAACCGGAATTATAAAATTATATATTTATCTGTTTGTGTGTCTATATAGACTTTCTACTTTAGACAAACTTTATCTTAAGCTACTCATGATGTTGCAGTTATTATACTTTATTAAAACATGTTCACCGCGCTTAAGTTACCGGCAAAAGGGTCGTATCTGTAGGCTTTGTATGATCTCTGCCATACACGTTTCACGCACAAGTGAGTGTTTTTATAAGACGTAACGGTAAGGAGCCCTCAGAGCGCGAGTCATACACGCACTTGACCTTATATACTCTTTTATTGTGTTATTTTTATAACGCAATACCAACAATACAATCAATTTACCGTAGCGTCATTACAAATAACAGTTATAATATTACAAACATGTTATAAAATGTGCGGTAACTTATTGAATTAGACACAGTTTTATCTTAATTGAGCACTTAAAATAAATGTTTTAAGTTTTTTTTTTTCTTTAAATAAAGTTCGTTAATGAGAATTCCATCTAAGGAGGTTGTATATACAAGTGTATCTTGTAAAATATTTTTAACTGGTTTGATTATAAGGCTGCAATATCGCGAAGACTTTGGAACCTTATCTTAATCTTATAAATAAAAAATAAAAAAAATGCTTAAGATATTCTCACTAGCAGCCCCATTGTCAGATTGTCCCTACATTGAATTATGAAAGTGAGACAATATAGAGTTCACCTGTGTTTACGCACAAATTTCTGTGCACTGTTAAGCCCGCGCGCACTTGGCTTTTCGTTCAGAATGTCCGATATCAATCAAGTCAGGTCGAAGAAAACATTATAGGAAAAAACTTGGAGTCACTTCTTGCTTTGGTTAAAAACATTTTTTGAACTTTTTTTGAACTATTATATATTATATTATATATAATACAAGCATCGTGCGTTAAAAACGCGTGGATCATTTTTGCATAATATTTGTTTCTATTATAACTTTTTATAATGATTCTTGGTAATACATTAATATTTCTCCTGCGAGTTATATACAATGTCACAAGAAGTAATTCCCTGATATAAATTTAAAATAAATTGAATGCCGGAAAACTTTTCTGCATTTACAGAACAAATCAATAAGCTTTTAGATATGTCTAAATGTTTTTGCTTAAAGATTCAAAAACGTCACGTTCGAATGCCATAAACGATTCACAGTACGAGTGCCCATTAAAAAACTGTTTAAAGAAATGAATAATTCTATCGAAATTGCTTCGGAAAAAAAGAAATTACAACCATTATAAGCGGGAGAATAGTTGTGTCAACACGTACAACTCATTCACAAAAACTATTGCTCGCGATTATTATAAACGGAATCAAACAGTAATTTTCAAGTTAAGGTTTTTTTTGTCAAGTTGCTTGCAAAGATCGTGTATCGTAGTGGCCCAAAATGTTTTTAATTTTTAAGATAATTAGTACACGATACGAACATTGTGGGGCAACATGACGGGCTAGTCGACGTGGTTGGTAGATGGCCTTTCATGGATGGTGAATATCCGATGAGTGGCTGGTTTGACGAGCCGGTTGGCGTGGTTGGTAGATACTTGCTTTTCACGCCGAAGGTTGTGGGTTCGATTCCCACCCAGGACAGAGATTTGTGTGAATGAACATGCCTGTCCTGAGTCTCGGTGTAATTATCCATGTATTTTCAAAAGAAAAATAGTATATGCAGTATATCAGTTGTATGGTGTATGTTTCGAAACATACTTGTCATTGCAACCTCAAAATATTTCACGAACAAAGTATTTATTATGTATGTATGTATTAGTAAAAATGATTTATATACTTTTTTGTTTTACAGATATTCAATAATATTCTTAAAATACGGTACAAATCTTATAAATACGTAAATGTGTTTATTAAGTCTTAACTATTCAACACACATTGCACCTAAAAAGACATATGACGAATTATACTCATTTGATGCGGGTGAAGTCGCGGGCGGAAACTAGAACTTTGTATATTATCCGATTGTAAGGAATTAAGTCTCATCGGCTTGTGACAGTGAATAGGTAATAGAGAATGCTCCTGTGCGAACGCACACACGTTTTGTATCCACAGATATAAATTGATTTACATTATTTTAATATCATGCATATTATTATTTTTTTTATAATTATTTCCATTGTGATGCACACATGTGTATTTCACCAACCCGCATTGGAGCAGCGTGGTGGAATAAGCTCCAAATCTTCTCCTCAAAAAGGAGAGGAGGCTTTAGCCCATTCTGGGACATTCACAAGTTGTAACTGTATTACAATTGTGATGCTGTCGCCATCTATCTATATCTATCAAATTCTTAAGATTACAAATTGATGACAACTTCATATTTTTTTCTATTACAGTAATTTATCTGTGGGGGTTTAACATTAACTCTTTTTATACGTCAATGTTGTTTATTTGTCCTCACTTCTATTTTGGTTGAAATAGGCTTTACTTAAACAAACTTTTAAAATTTCATCAACATTTCACAAGTTAAGAAAATGTTTCAAAAAAATAAAAATTAGCAGGTTTTTAAATGACACGTTGGTCATGCGCCTAAAGTTTTTTCATTCGTCAGTCGGCAATCCGATGCCGTCCCATCAAATTATGAGAGTAAAGTAACAGTGCACTATAATATGTTCGGTTAACCAGTTAGCTAACCTCTCTTGAAATTGGCCGCGGTGGCCATACGGTACCATGTCTGTTTATTGGTTATACACCCTTATACATTTTTCTATATGCCGATGCTGAACAACGAGGACTTGTATAGTATTATATTTCATCGATGCCAAAAAAAAGTGTCACGAGACGGCGAAGAAAATAAACTTATGAAAGCCCTTACATGCGCAGGAGTTGATTATAGCCCTTCAAGGTCTCATTAAAGTACAACAGGTTACATTTTAACATGTACGGTAGGCAGTTGATGTAATCTTATGTAATTCTTAGTCCGTAACACGTCAACATAAGGGTCACAATTACGACCACTTCGAAGGTATTATTGTATAGACAGTATAATTATGAACTGGTTTCTCTCTGAATCTTCACGTCTCGAGAAATATCTTGCGATAGTATGGCTGTTTTTTTGGATAATTGTTTTTTTTAATGTATTTGTGCTTTGAAACGTTGTACTCAATAATATTATAAATTCAAATGAGAGTATGTTTGTTTATAATGTAATTTGTAATTTTGTACACGGTCCAGAAAAGGACATAACTCCCCCTCCGCCTACACGCGGGCGAAGATCCTGGCGAAAACGTTAAGAAGATTATTAGAAAACTTTTTGGTTTAATCTTCTTATACAAAAAGCATGACTTGAGGCATATAAAATATGTAATTTATGTATACATAACTAGATAAACATTCAATAATCATTCATGTGTTTATTAAAATATTTATGTCATACTTATATAACTGATAGAAACATATGAAGGAAAGAGACAAAAATAGTTTTTCTACGTTTAGTAACTTTGATAAGTTTTTTTTTACGTAGTATTTTTGTTTAACTGTAAAATATGAACCGTTATAAATTATACATGTTTTTATTACTAATTAACGGTATTGATTATTATCTTTGCAAAAAAATAATAACAGACAACAGTACCCGTTTGCGTGCAAATATTTATTTGCATAGCGATTGGCTTGTGGATTCGGAGCAACTTTGTGCCAAAATATTCATAATTATAAAACTTACATTATGGACAGTCCTACTATGGAGATTTTGAAACAAATAACTTAAATTATTTTAATGCTGTAATTGTTTTTTATTTTATTTAGTTAAGAGAGACAGTCAAGTATAGGATACGTGATGATGACGATGCCAGAAATCCTAACCATACCTTACCAAAGAAACGCCAACCTTACTAAGATGTCACTGCAAATACATTAACTCACTCACCTTTAAAAATAGAATAACAAAGTATTGTTGTTTAGAAGTAGAATAAATGATTATTGGGTAGTATCTACCGAGGCAGGCTTCCACAAAGTCCTACCAAGTCAATAATATTGATAAGTAATTATTGCGTAAATCCGAAATGATAAAACAAATACTAGCTATCTTTTATCTCTATGTATCCTTTATGTAATACATAAATACCGTAAAATATCCGTCAGGTGGGCAAATATTTATTTTAATGAAAATATGTTTCAGCTTATTTCTTTTTCTTGTATAAGATTAATAATGTTTTTGTAATTAATCATTATTTGGTATCGACCTTTCTTATAAACGTTGCCGAGTGATTAGTTAAACGATGCTGCGTCTTCTTCTTTCGAATGTCAAATCAATATTGACAGAAAGAGCGAAATCAGTGTTTATTGCGTAAATATTAGACCGAATATTTGGCCGTATTAGTATTAGATATTGATAAGAAAAAAATTCAATCAATATTTAAAATTAGAAATGAAACGTCAGATTCATAATTAATCTTAGTCATAATCGGTTTTACTTGCAGACGTTGTTTAGCGAACGGTTTGTCAAACAATGCCGCGTCTTCTTTTTTTGAATGTCAAATT
Source organism: Nymphalis io (assembly GCF_905147045.1). Taxonomy (NCBI): domain Eukaryota; kingdom Metazoa; phylum Arthropoda; class Insecta; order Lepidoptera; family Nymphalidae; genus Nymphalis; species Nymphalis io. The sequence continues at coordinate 10,940,666 of NC_065889.1, forward strand.
AATGACAACAGAAAGGGATAAATCAATATCTTAACTAGTCAGTAGCTAATCAAAGTTTATAAGTAATGTCAAATATTATTTTTCTGTACATAAATGAGGAAATTTCAATCGCAGTTCAAAAATGTACTCACCGAAGTCAATGAAGGTATCCAGATGCGCGTCGTAGAGCAATGACTCTCACACTTGACCTTGCACGAGCGAGTACCGCGAAACCTCCGCGGTGCCTGTTTTATACTGGCTTCATTTTATGTACACACGGACGGTTTGAACAACGCGCTCGAGCCTTGTGTTAATTGTACGCCTCGGTTTCGCTCGGGTACGATTGACAAATAATGTTCCGTTTTAAAAGTAAATATTATGTTTATATGCAATTCATTTTTATTTTCATTTGAACTATTTATAAAATATAAAAAATTCTAAAATTAAATTATATTTATTCCTGTCATTGCCATCTATTTGTATGTATGTATGTGTTAATCTCAGTACAAGGATCACACTATCCTGTGAATTATCCTAAAGAAAATTGGCTAGAAAGATGTATTAACTTTGTATTTAGGTAAGGTTTTACTTTTTAAGTTTATCATACATACATTTATTTCCCAAAAAGAACGCATTTTTATTAGAGCCAAGCGAAACTTGGTCGCCCAGGTAGTCTTATATTATGTATATCAGTAATATATCTAAGCTCTTCGCTCAAGTACTCTTATCGTAATAATCGAGCTAACGAAAAATGCATTATATGTAAACCATATCCAACTGATGCTTTAGATTCAAGGTTAGATATACATACATAGTCAAAAGAGGGCCCAATACGTCAAATCGTAAACCCATTCTGATAAAGAAAAAAGTTTATATTAATGAGGTTTTAGTTAATGTGCACTAGATTATTGAAGCGCTGATTTTTTGTTGTAAAATTGTTTGTTGCCAACACGTAAAACCTACCTGTCTCAGTTGACAATACGGAGACCGATTACCAACCAAATACACATCTATGAATTATTCTGTTGTCGTTTTGTAAAATTATTTATAGAAAAAATTAAAATATGATTGATTTTTTTTAAATTTTTTTAATTGCCGCGCGCAACATCAGTATGTATATCAACAAGCTAATTCCAACCAGATTATGTAGACCTATCGTACTACAAAATTGATCAACAAAACTGAAATAATAATTCACGCTCAGGTAGCTTAATTGACTGGCATATCATATTGTAATTTTTTTTTAATAATACGATTAAAAAAACTTATTTCATGGTGTAATATATGCATTCATCTATGTTCTATTTCGTTTGCAAAAGATTTTATTTATATATAATAGTAAAACCCGTTGTGTGCATATACAGTTCATGATAATTATAAAAAATAAGTATTTAGTAATAAGATCCATGAGGGGAATATGTTAGCTGTAACGCGGTTACTGGTATCGGCTTTCATACACATTAACATAGAACTTGATCATTTTATACTGTTGGTTGTAATAACTAAAAAAAAATCACAAATGTTTGCCTAGTAAAACCGTAAAGTAAAACAATGAAAAATCACCGATACATATATTTATCAATCTCTTCATATATTTATCATGCTCATTGGCAAAACAATCTACGATCTTTGCCACAATAATCTAAACGTAAATTTGAAAAATAAAAAAAATATACAATTATATTTATCTGTCGTCGTGTATTGTAATCGATTTCGTAAATAGAATACCGACATTTAAATAAAAATAAGTTACATGAAAAAAGTAATTTATAAATGTTACTCTTCATCACAATTGTATTAGTTTTATTGATTGTGTTATTTTATGATGAAAAAACAAGCGATGAGATGACAAGCCTGAAAAAAATTTTATTACCATATAATAACGGTTTGGAGATAATTTCAACCCAGAGAGGCAAGTACTGTCTGGGTTGGTTCCACACACTCAGCACTTATTCTTGCGCCAAATAGCACGCCAAGTATTGTTGTGTTTCGGTTCGAAGGATGAGTGAGCTAGTATAATTACAGGCAGAAGGGACATAACTCCTTAGTTTCAAAGGTTTGGTGGCGCGTTGGCGACGATAGAAATGGCCAATATTTCTTACAGTGCCAATGTGCATTGGTGGTGGTGGCCACTTATCATTAGGTGGCCCATTTGCGAGTTAGTCCTGCGGGTTTTTTATATGTTATAGATAGGTGGACGGGCAAATGGGCAACCTGATATTAAGTGGTCACTACCGGCCATAGACATTAGCAATGTAAGAAATATTAAACATTACTTACATCGCCAATGCGCGTCCAACCTTGGGAACGAAGAAGGTGCATTTGAGTGTATTTTATTCAACGGACATTCAGTTTTCATTCTTATTTTTCTTCCCATTGAGATGAATTATAAAGACAAATTTATAAAGTGAAAACTTAATTGTACGTATTTGAACAAGCTACCTTCAGTTGTGATTAACGTGTTCTATCTACAGAGCCATCTCGGCTCTAATTGCCGCATTAGAGAAGGGTTATCGTATGTAAAACTTAACGCATACTTTAATGTTAGCAATAAAATTTGTAACTATGTAACACTATGTATGTAGTTACTGTACAATTTATAAGTAATTACTAAGGTACTTATTTACACCTACTATATTCTGTATGAAACAAAGAAGGATTCTCGTATGTCAAGTTTGTTGCATAAAAATATAAATTTTACATATAATTTAAACTAGCGCTCTTTAAATAAATCATGTTTTATATAACGAATGTTTTATTAAAAAAAAAACTCTTAAGAAGTTGCTTGTGAAAATGTCTGTGTTTTTAGATTTTCAATATAATTTAAAAAATTCTAATTTATGCAAATCAATTGAAATAAATATACAATATTAAACGATGAAACGCGTATCTTACTTTGACTTTCCACTTAGTAGGCCTATGCTGTGTGTCAGTCAAACTCGAAACTCACCCTAGAAAACGGTCGTGAAATGTCAGAAAGTGATATGCGACATTGACCATAATAATCATAACATTTCAAGAATACACGCATCAAAATAGTATGTCACCATAAGTCAGTTGTCAATATTTAACGGCTGAGTAATGAAGTTCTTACAAAATAGCACTACTGTGCCCATCAAACTATGGTGCGTGGCACCCTTTAGAATCGATAGTCGTTTCGATCGTAAAGTTGTGATATCTTTTTACTGGTGGTAGAGCTTTGTGCAAGCTCGTCTGTGTAGGTACCACCCATTCATCAGATATTATACCGCAAAACAGCAGTACATGGTATTGTTGTGTTCCGTTTTGAAGGGTGAGTGAGAGTCTTCCTATTACATATATAAAACAAAAAAAAAAACTTAATAACGGTGAATTTCTATTTGATGAGTCAATTCCTTGTAATAATAATGTCACATATTATCATTTTATGTTATTTCACAATCGAATTATAGTCGGAGTTCCCAGTTTGTTCTAAGAGAATGTTCCGTAGAATACATAAGGAATATAATATACTCGTTATTGATTTACAATAATTGATTGTACAAATGTATGATCGATTTCAATATAATATATTAAGGAATAAATTAATTACTGTTAAACAAAAAACATTACATGTTTATACAAGCTTCTCCGCGCGGTTTTATGCTCTGCCCCCGTGAGTGATGTTAATAACCATATTAATTAATTTTTACCCTTACTAATAAGTTTTGTATTACGCTTATATATAATAATTATATACAATGTTTTGTCTTTTTCTTTCAAATGTTACCATATTGATAACAGAAAGAGACAAAGCAGTCTGTAACTATTCATCCTCATTTATATATTAGTTGAGCCGATCGACGTTTTAACAAAGAAAGAATTAAACTCAAATCTCATCGTAGATTGCGATCGTGAATTGTCAAAAAATTACATACAACGTTAACTTAATAAAAGAGACATAATAATGAAACGATACAAGTATCAAAAAAGCATTACACTTTAAGTAGGTTTCAACATTTTAACGATTGAGATACGAAGTGTCCTTAAAAAAATAGCACTGTCTCTATTCAACAGCGACTCTTCTTTAAGCAAACTCTAAACCAGTCTGTGTAATTCACGATCTTTATATAACATCTATGGAAACAACTTTATGTACATTACGACAAACAAACGGTACCTCGTGTCTGTTTCGTTATGTGTGACTAAGGAATTGTTTACGGCTCGGACAAGTCGGCTTGATACTTTATCTGTATCTACGGCGCAAGAAGTTAATCTATCGTATGGGACATGTCTCCGCTGCAATTTATACTACAGGAATGGCTCTATGCTGCTTTGCAAGTTGTTTTTTTGTTCTTATTTATTTCAGGAAGGTAGACTAGCAAGTGAACTTAAAGGTTACTCACCAAATCACCTTTAACCATAGACAATTACATCGTCAATAGCTGAGATATCCTAGTGCTTAGAATATATAAATCTTAACCGAAGATTGCAGGCCCAAACCCGGGTAAGCACCAATTATTTTTAGGTGCTTAGTTTGTGTTTATAATTGTCATCTTGTACTAGGCGATGAAGGATAACATCGCGAGAAATCCTGCCTTGTATTAGCGGTAGCGATTAGTAAAGCTTGCACAGATAGACGACAGAAGTAACTGTATATAAATAAAATTGAAGTCTGTCTGTGATTTCAAAATAACAATCTTTACAAAATAACAATTTAATAAAACAATCATTTTTTTTATTTTTGTCTGTCTGTCTGTTTTTCCAGGCTAATTTCGGAAACGGCTAAAAATTACAAATTGAAATAAGTAAATTATAGTAAGAGTATTGAATATATCTATTTTTGTTGTTCGTTTTTTGTTGTTATAACATATGTCGCGACCATTAGCCCATAGACGGCGGTGTGGTCAAAACGTCAATTTCTGAATCGCGGTGTCCGGATTTTATTGTGAAGTGTGTGTTGATTAAACTAAGTAAAGTAAAACTATTGAATTAAATGTTTTGTATTAACTATCAAGGATGTAATTCTAACTCGATTGTAAATCTTTTCCATTAGTAGTTTTATGTTAAATGTTTATATATTATTACTTTTTACTTCTATGTTTAGTTAGGTTAGTTGCAGTATTTAATAAAGTTTGCATTCAATTGTTAAGTTTTATCCATTTTACAGTGGGTTAATAAGATTAGAATAGTTGTTATTTTCTTTTATTAGTTATATGTTATTATTTTTGTTTTGAATAATGTCTTTAATTTATAGATAAAAATAAAATTGAAGTGTCTGTCTGTGATTTCAAAATAACTGTCTCTTTTAAGGTTAAAATGGCTATTCGCGATTTACCAAAACAGTCATTTTCAAAATGTTGTCTGTCAAAAGTTATAAAAATACGTATTTTTAATTTTAATTATGAATATACGTATTTTTGATGTCGTATCTATACACACAATGACTTTTCCTGATTGATTCATCAATGCAGACCATAGGAGTGAAAAACGTGAAATTTGGCAGTTAATATATTTTATGCTGTAAACACCCACGGAGCAAGGATTTATTGAAATTCCACCCCAAAAATTTAAAATAAAGGAATAACGATTGTATGAAAACCCGTCACTTTTTAAGTTAGAAGCATTAAAAATTCATATACAAGCTTCTGGGTATAAATAAATATGTATTTCAGTGTTTTTTAAAATCTACCCTCTAACGGGGTAAAATAGGGGTTGAAAGTTTGTGTGGGAATTCAATCATTTTAGATGAAAGAAGAACGATATTTAATATTAAAGCTTCTGAGAAAAAATAAATTCACATTGAAATTGTATTGAATCTTGAGAACGAAGATGTTATGTCTTTTGTGCCTGTAGTTACACGGGCTTACTCATCCTTCAAACCGGAACGAAAAAGGATTGCTGTTTAGCTGTAGAATATCTGATGAGTAGGTGGTACCTACCCAGATGGGCTTGCACATAGCCTTACCACCGTTTACAAAGAGGTGCTTCGATTATTAATTATAAATAAAGTTTTCAGGGAGTTGAATACTTTTGTTTAACTTGAGTTTGAAAGAATAAAAAAAAATATTGGTACGCTGGCTCATTTACAGTACTAACTATATGCAACGGCGTGGATAGATGCCGGGGTATTTAAGCAACATAATCATATAATATTCTAGATCGGAAGATTTATATACAAAAAAAATTCTTCATGCCATTTAAGTCACTATAAAATACATTAAGTGAAACTACAGGGATTCACAGTAAGTCCACTGATTATTATTAAAAGAACCCTTAACCTTACTTTTTTCTAACCAGAATGACATTTCATGCTTCTTATTTTAAAATCATAGACCTCCATCATTTATCATAAGCGCGAGCGAAGCCGCGGGCAACAGCTGGTTATAAAATAAAACTGAATTAAACCAGAAATCCTTTAAGAATATATTTTTTATCTAGATATATTTATTACAGCTCATTAATCAAATACTTATTTATGGCTAATTTAATTTAATGTCCATATCCGGCTAAACCTGCAGGATTCCCGCCATTATACCTACTTTATCACTAACGTCAATTTGCACTATCGATGCAGATCTACCTACTGTTAATTATCTGTAACAGACTTCAGTATTCGAGGCAATCATTGATTACAACCCTAACGTGCGGCCTTGTTAAGGCGATCGCTTCAAATATTATCTATGTATGAGTATTCAAATGTACGTTGATGTATCTATTTAAATTATTATGTGTCTTCATTCATTCATCGGGAAATGAGTGGAGACTCGTCCTGATTGACCATAGCCAATATATTAATTTCTAAAATTAATTTTAAGTATTCTGGTTACTTGAAAAAAAACTAGAAATTTATATTTTACTAGTGTCCGCCCGCGGCTTCACCCGCTTTTGTGGAGGGTGAGTATAAGCTCTCTTTTGCGTTTATAATATTAGGTAGGATAAATACATGTAGTAAATCCGCACTTTATATATTTCACTCAGATTAATCGTCTGCATAAATTGGAATAGGAAACGTATTAGTAACGGTCAATTTCACATATGATGTGTGGTAATACAGACGAAAATTGGCGCAATAATTGAGTGAGAAAGTACTTTTATAAAAATATTTGTAGGTGACTGGCAGGCAGAAATATTGGATTGCATTATGAAAAAAAACTTAATTATACCTACATGATATGTAGTTTTGTTGGTTTAATAACGATGTTTTATATAATTCGCTATGACAATGGGGCGGGACTTTGTCAAAGTTATCGAAAATGACAGCTCGAACGAAGGAATGAAAATCTGAAAAATAATTTTTCAACTTCGACAACTCTAAAAGTGTAATAAGATTTTAGCAGATTATGTATTTATGTAAATATTTACTGCGCGGGTCTCACTTCCCATTCGTTCCCAAAGTCGGATCCCATTCTGATCGCGCGTGGATTACAACATCAAATACTATTAACATGTTATGTACGTTTACCAACACTTCATGGCTAACACTACCAAAAAAGCAATCAAACAAACAGTCTATCGATAAACGATACATATAAGTTTTTATAAGTTTATATATAAGGATTACTTACTTATAAAAATTGATCTTTTTGTCATTATTGATTTGACATTCGAAAGAAAAAGACAGCATTGTTTAACTAATTAAACGATAAACAACTTTTAGTCTGTTTAGGGCCGTAAGCTATTACTTGGTTCAATTAATGGAAAAAAATATGTTCACAAGCTTATATTGATGTTATATAAGCCTTTCATTAAAGTCAAACAAACATTCTGTATTATAACCTCAATTATAACTGCCATTATAATAATAAAAATGGCGTTAAATACAGTTGTGCGCGTAACAATCTTGGAGGAAAAAATAATGATACCCCCTGGAAACTAGTTACAACCGGACTAACAATAATTTTGTATGTTATGCATTTTGTTCTTTTTGTAGGTTTGAAGCGTACTTTTAATAGAATTACTTAAAACATTTTTCATTTAAAATTATACTGATTTGAACATTTCAATAGTGTATGTATCTTCAAAAGTCTATGTATGTAATATCTTGTCTATGGTTTGTTTGTATTATTAGGTAGATGAATAGGTATTTTACATTATCTAATAAATTTATTTCGAAGATATCGTTACAATAAAGCTTATTCTCAAGGTAGGTAAAAGTTCAAGAAATTAATACAAAGGGAGATAAAAATAAACTTACACAAAAGGCGTTATTACAAAAATAATAATAAATAGGTATTCATTTAGATGTTAGATAAACATATTTTGAAGCCAATTAAGACGACTAAAATTTCAAAATTTTGGTGCAAAATCAGATGAATAGTGATTAAAATATTCAAAAATATATAACGCAAAAGATTGAGTTAAATAGAATTGTAACGGAATGAAAATATAAAACGAAGTGGTTAAATTATCTTTATGATAGTAAAAAAAGTGAATTTGTATTATCTTTATGATAGTAGTATTGACTAATCGCACTAAACTTTTTTTTATAAATGTTCTATATTATATTCATAAATAAAAAAAGACTGCTGTACTTGTTTTCTATGCAAAATATCTATAATTTCGGCTAAATATCAATCTTGAAAAGTAATATTTGTGGGTACGTAGTTTCATTTTTTTAGATGATTGTGTTGTTTTATAAAAAATAATTTGCAAAGGAACTAGAGTTAGGTAATAGAACACAAAAATGCATCTGTATTAAACAATAGGCTTAAAGTGCGTTTAGTTTACCTGATCTCTAAATTAATAGTTAGTAAGTTTTATTTTAATTTTAATGGAAAAATATTTTCCAAGTATAAAATATTTTATCTGTTATGTTGCCTTAAGTCAACTGACGTTTGTCATTTTATAGTAAACATCAAATACTGTTTTAGGTTAGGATACAATTTGCCGAAAATATAACTTTATTTTTGTAAATATAAATAATAGAATAAAATAGACATGGCTAGCAAGCCTAATTCGAAGAGAACGATTTACGTTGGTGGCTTAGCCGAAGAAGTCGACGAGAAGGTTTTGAATGCTGCGTTCATTCCATTTGGAGATCTTGTTGATGTTCAAATTCCTCTAGATTATGAGACAGAAAAGCACAGGGGATTCGCTTTTATTGAGTTTGAAAACGCCGAAGATGCTGCTGCTGCTATTGACAATATGGTATGTGTAAATAAATCACTTGGCACTATAAAAGTTTCTAATGTTGCTTTGGTATATGAATTATTGTGTTTTAAGTTACTTTCAATGGTATTCATAACGATTTAACGGACTATACTTTATAGATAGGTATTGCAAAGGCCATAAAAACTTTTACGTTCATCATTAAAATTTAAATATGTTTAACCATTCTAGAATGATTCAGAATTATTTGGACGCACAATAAGAGTTAATATAGCAGCTCCACAACGCATCAAAGAAGGTTCTACTCGGCCGGTTTGGTCTGAAGACAGCTGGTTGCAGAAGCATGCTGGTGAGACACTAAATGTTAACAAGGAAGGTGAAGAAGATAGTACAAAAGAAAATACAGAAACAGGCAGTGTAAGTAAATAAAAAATTTACTAATCATTTTTCGTAACAAAGAATATAGCTCTAATGCTATGCAATGCATAAATATTATTTGATAACTTAGTGCCCTAGTCCCCAAGGAATATTACCGAAACCTCCTCTCTTTAAACCAAGAAAATTTGAGTGATTATAATAATTAATATTGGTAATTTTTGTACCTAACCACAACAACATAAGCTTAAGCATACTCTGTCTATAGGAATATCAACCCTTAACTGAACTAACTATTTGTAGAATTAATTATAGATTTATAATTATAAATATATTTATAATAATATCAATACATAGATGAAACAACTTTATAGCAAGATTGCAAGAAAATAACTTTTATTTTAAAATAAAGTTAAATATAAAGTAAACGTTTTTTAAGCTTTGCAACAATATGATAGTAAAACTTTAACTCCAAAAAGAGATTGCAGAGTTTGTAATTCTATTTAATAAAAATATTTCACTAAATAAATTATACAAAACTGTTTGATTTCTAGGTTGTTCCCACAAAGCCTATAGAAAAACGTAATCCCCAAGTTTACTTTGACATAAGTGTCGGGAAGCAGGAAATAGGGAGGATAATCATGATGTTGAGAGCGGATATAGTGCCAAAAACTGCAGAAAATTTCAGAGCCCTGTGTACTCATGAAAAAGGTTTTGGTTACCAAGGTAGCAGTTTCCACAGAATCATACCAGACTTTGTATCCTTTTAATACTTCTAAAATCTGAATATGAATATATGTGTATAGTCTATTCCAACCACAAGAGAAGTATTTGTAAATTTCAGGTTTGTTTATCTATATTCCTTCAATTGCAATATGTATATCTACATATATATATATATAGATATACATACATATAAGTCAATTAACATGGTCGGTCATGACATGTCTGTTTAAGTGCCATATTCTTAGCGTTATGGGTGATAGCAGTATATTTACAACTATAATAGTTATGTCCTTAATAATATCGAACATTTTGATAGAGTAGTGACCTACTCTATAATTAGACACTGCTGCTCTTTATTCTGTTTATTATACAATGATTAACAAACACTCTTTAAAAATTTCTAAAAATTCTATTATGGTACTTGTATTTTTATACTGTTATTCATTGTTTGAAAAAGCGAATTAAATGTATAACATTGGGTTTCGGGTTCAACAATGCATTTATCTTTCCTGTGGGTTTTTACTAAAATGTTTCTTCAAAACCCATTAATAGGCTTATCATATTATTACTTGTCAGTATTTATAGATAGCTTTTTTATATAAGTGGAAGTTTTATGTTTGTATTATAATTTGGCAAAGCCGAGATGGCCTAGTGGTTAGAACGCGTGAATCTTAACCGATGATCGTGGGTTCAAACCCAGGCAAGCACCACTGAGTTTTCATGTGCTTAATTTTGTGTTTATAATTTATCTCGTGCTTGACGGTGAAGGAAAACATGAGGAATATATTTCATTGAAATTCTGCCACATGTGTATTCTACCAACCAGCATTGGAGCATTACCTGGTGGTAGGGCTTTGTGCAAGCTCGTCTGGGTAGGTACCACCCACTCATCAGATATTGTACCGCAAAACAGCAATACTTGATATTGTTGTGTTTCGGTTTGAAGGGTGAGTGAGCCAGTGTAATTACAGGCACAAGGGACATAAAATCTTAGTTCCCAAGGTTGGTGGCGCATCGGATATAAGCGATGGTTGACATTTCTTACAATGCCAATGTCTAAGGGCGTTTGGTGTCCACTTAACATCAGGTGGCCCAAATGCTCGTCCACCTTCCTATTCTATAAAAAAAAAAAAAAGTGTGGTGGAATAAGATTCAAACCTTCTCCTCAAAAGGGTGAGGAGACCTTAGCCCTGAAGTGGGACATTAACAGGTTGTTACTTACTTACTCTTTCTTATTATAATTTGAATTGTTAATAACTGATAAATTATATTTGATATGATTTAAAATAACTTCCCAAGTTCTTTGTCAGTTGTTCTACTTGAATAAAATACATTTGTAAATGACAAATCAAATGTGTTTCTAAGAGGTGATATTTAAATGAACTATATTTTAAATTTAATACTTTTATCGATGAATCCTTTTGTATTCATGCAATAAAATCCTTAATAACTAGTAACCAGATGTGTCAAGGCGGTGATTTTACAAATAATAATGGAACAGGTGGTAAATCGATATATGGGCGGAAGTTTGAAGATGAAAATTTCACATTACAACATACAGGACCGGGTATTTTAAGCATGGCAAACTCAGGACCAAATACAAATGGCTCACAATTCTTTCTATGTACAGCTAAGTAAGTATAATTTAAAAATATTAGTTCATTATGGTTTATTGTAGATTTTACTGGTGGTAGGGCTTTGTGCATTCTTGCTGGGTAGGTACCACCAGACGAGATCAGACCACCAGACCACCAGATCAGAAATCAGAAAACAGCAGTACTTGATATTGTTGTGTTCTGGTTTTTAGGATGAGTGCGAATTAAAGGCACAAGTGACATAACATTTTAGTTCCCAAGGTTGGTGGCGCATTGGCGATGTAAGCGATGGTTAACATTGCTTACAATGCAAATGTTTATGGGCGTTGGTCACCACTTACCATCAGGTGGAGTATATACTGGTTTGCCTACCTATTCTATATAAAAAAAAATATTATAAAGATCTTTTTAAACATTTTCGACTTTATAAATGTTGTTTAGTGGGTGATTTAAACAATACTGTCTTCTTCTTTCAAATGTTAAATGAATGATTGAAACAGACATTGAAAGTTATCAAATTAACATCTGCTACACAATGTTTATGATAAGATTGTCAGATTAATCACCAGAGAAATGTTTATGTTAATATCAACAATTAAACTATTTAATAGTATGATGGCAATAAAAAAAGTTTTGTTTTAAATAATGTTAACAGGTAAGGTTTTATATTTTTTTAAGTTTGGCAATACCAGCTTGGAAATATAAATATGACATAAAATGAGTTCAAATTGTTTATATATTTATTACATTAATTTTTACTAGCGAAACAATTTATATAGGTTTTAAAATATTAATTCTTAAACAACTTATTTAGTTATGTTTTCTGCAGATATTTATTGGATACCATGGTATAGATTGCAGCTTTAGATGCGCATTATGTAAAGGCTTAAATGCATCGAAAGATGTATATATGTTTGTAATTAATTTTAATTATAACTGACGTATAGTCATTACCATAAAACTCGTATCTTTCAGACATTTATGTTTTATGTGGGCAGAGGCCCGTAGCTTGAAGGGACTATCCCACTCAAAACGGGACGTACGGTCACGTTATTCATATGGGCGATGTAATAAGCTTGTTAATATAAAACAACTGTGTGTGCTACTGTATATATGTATAGTTTTTTTTTATATTTACGAAAGAATATATAATTTTTGTTACAATGGTTAATAATTTTGAGATAAATAAGATTCCATCTTGTTATTAAATTAACAAAAGGAGATTGAGAGCGAAGTTGCGTACACTACTTGTTATATAAATTTATATAAAACTTAAGGTTATACAAACGAGTTTGTTTGTTTGTTACGCCTTCACGCCTAAACTGATCACGTTCTCAGGGGTACAGAAAAGGACATAAGACATCTGACCCTTTAACTAGTCTATAAATGATTTTATTATATATGTATATATATATATATATATATTGGAGTCTACTACATATTCAATATATATATTGTATATGGTAATACAATAAAATTGCGCTGCGCACCTGGGCCCTCTGCAGGTTTCGAAATTTTCGCTATGATTTGGAATCCTGCCAACGTTGCCTGGAAAACCTATTCAGATATATATATATTTTATAATTCATATCACAAAATGAGAATCTCGTATAATATAAATATTTGTTCGTCAATTATGTTATTAAATATGCACTAAGCTCAAATAACAAACAACAGTTAAAAAATAGTATTCTTTTGTATTCCTTTGTATCGGCAATTGAAGAATAAGTGGTGTAAAAATACACCTGATCACTACATATTACAAAACAAAGTCCATTTGTAATTTGCACTTAAACCATTAGTCATATTTATTACGATATTAAAGTTTTATATTGAACCTTATTCTATCCGTGCGAAGCCGGGACGGGTAGCTAGTTTCCCATAAATTGTGTCTGAAGGTAAAATCAGTATTCTGTAATTCCAACATCCAATGTGTCATAAAAAAAAAAAGTTTTTTTTTCAGGACTGAGTGGTTGGACGGAAAGCACGTAGTCTTCGGCCACGTAATATCCGGTCTAGATGTAATGAAAAAAATGGAGAGATATGGATCTAAAAGTGGAACGACATCAGCTAAAGTCACTATAAGCAATTGTGGTGAATTACAATGATTGAAAAAAAATGTCTTTTAATTTTTATTTTTATATAAAAGGTAGACGGACGAGCAAATGGGCTACCTGATAAGCGCTGTAAGAAATATTAACTATTACTTACATTGCCAATGCGCCACCGACCTTGGGAACTATGTTATGACACTTGTGCCTGTAATTATACTGGCTCACTCACCCTTCAAACCGGAACATAACAATACCAAGTACTGCTGTTTTGCGGTAGAATATCTGATGAGTGGGTGGTACCAACCCAGAAGAACTAGCACAAATTCCTACGACTAAGTAAAATAATTGTAAATCTAAGTACACAGTGACTTTATATAGGAATATAAGTAGAATTGAAGAAAATCGTATCTCTCGAATCGGTTAATGGTTTTATAAAATTATATTAAATGTAAACTACTGTTGGTTTGAAAAAAGATTCTATTGTGAAGAACCGGCAAGTTCAACTCACTATTACAGGGCGAAAAGCATATGATTAATTGCGTATAATGTAAGAGAATTAATGCGTCAAACTTGGCATGCAAACAACTAGCCATTACAGTATTAATACGTATTTAGTAGAACACATCGCCACGCATATTACACAGTAATAGGCCTACATGTGTATAAGCTCCTTAATTGCCAATTCCAACTACACTTGCTCCGAGCGAGAGCTCGTCATTTTCAAATATCTGTTGAATCATTTAATGAAAACGAATTTTACTATTATAAAATTAATATTATTATTACAAGCTTTTTTAATTATCTAAAGAAAACATAGTAAAAATATTTTTTTACATGGAAAACCTTCATAATAATATACAGATATAAAAATTAAAAATAATTAAAGCTATTATACACATCACGATCGAGTGGAATGATGTCAAGAATATTATCAGAATCATCTTGTTGAAACGCAATTTTGTTCTCTGGATAAAAACCCCATTTTATTTTACGTTTCATTTGTATTGCAGTAATATTATAGCACTCCTATAGGTTCGTTTATATCTCTCATACCTGTAATTGTAAAAGTGTGAATGTTCCACTGCTGGTCTAAGGCTTCCTCTCCATTATTTTTGAGAAGGTTTGGAGCTTATTGCACCACGCTGCTCCAATGCGGGTTGGTGGAATACACATGTGGCAGAATTTCAGTGAAATTAGACACATGCAGGTTTCCTCACGATGTTTTTTGTTTCACCGTCAAGCACGAGATGAATTATAATCACAAATTATGCACATCACATCTTGCACCTTATATAGGTATAATACACCCGGCGTCACTTGCGTCATAATTCAGAATTGCTCAATATCCATTACCATAGTTCTTTCTTAAAAAAATTAAGGATTTTCATACAAACTTTCATCACAAAGTCAGAGGTAAAAGTACTTACATACCCAATATAAACACATAACGTATGTATGTCCGTATGTAAATTTTCATGGCGCTAGCTTTCTTTTAGCATATCCAGCATAAATTCTACTCATGCATAGCTTTTTGGTGAACTATCCATTAAAGATCGAATTTTAACTTTAAGATGATTTCATAGACAATTTACTGCTTTTTAACTAGTTAGATATATAGTAAACAGAATTCTCTTCTGAGAAAAGAGGTGTATAGTGTTTCAGCGATTTTATTTGTGCTATAGCAGTACAATTTAGTTTTAATAATAAAAATAATCAAAAATATTTTAAATATTGTTACTGATTAGAATTATAACTCTTAAAACATGTAGTTGTAACTACAATTGGCGTAACTCCCACGTTCGTTCAATACTTTTAATGTGAGCTTTGTATTCAAGTTTGAATAATTAATAAGCTCTTAATTGCGCTATACGAGATGGAGCTCTTAGGATTTGTTCACGATCATCATTCCCCTGTTTACATATCAATAATTTAGAGTCGGCAAAGTATCATACATTTTCCTAGTGCTATTGGTTATTTTATTTTGATATCCCATACTACGTTTATTGTTCCTCAACACAACAACCAAACATCTTTCACTTCCAACAACCAAAGCTGTATAAATCGTAAGCTCAGAATCGAATTATAGAAGTACAGGGAAAACTCAGCTGTGTCTGATGTAAACAACTAAATACAAAAACTTGAGATGAACAATACACTTACATTATAAAGATGATGTCCGTCTGATGATGATTCTGCTACAGTGATAATTCTCATAACCAACTATGTAGGGCATATTATAGTTCACAAGTGTATGCGCAAACAAATGGTGCGCTCTTTACTTCCTCATCTGATTTGAGTCGTATACTCTATTCCCTCAGTCTCATAATTCGATGGAGCGTAAATCCGATAGGTCAAAGTTCAGACAGTGTAAAAACTGCCAATTCCAGGCTATTACATGAATTAATGAATTTGACAAAAAAACCCTATGACTTTTTATTGGTTCGGTGTTGGAACCCAGGAGCGCAGCTATGTAAGTTAGGTATTCCAGACCAACTAGGCAATTATTAAACATGATAATGCTGTCACTTGTATTACCTTCTGATATACAAGTAAAGCTGTTGGTAGGGCTTTTTGCAAGCTCGTCGGAAGTCGTTGAAGGAGTCAGTGTAATTACAGGCACAAGGGACATATCATCTTAGTGCCCAAGGTTGGTGTCGGATTGGCGATGTAAACGATGGTTAACATTTCTTACAATGCCAATGTCTATGGGGGTTGGCCAATTACCATCAGGTATGCTCGTCTGCCCCATGCAAAAAAAAGAAAAGCTTTTCGACTCTGATAATATTTGCGATTTTCGAGTATAAGTAGTGGCGAAAACATTTTATTTATATACAAGGATTTAATTTCTCGAACAAAATCCTTTTACGGACTGTATAGTGCAATATGTCGCTAATATAATGTTTATAACAGAAAGCTGAACAAGCAAAAAACGAATTACTTTTTAATTTGATCGTTCTGGCTGGTGTATTTTTGGGACGTGTCCAAGAAAATGAAAAGCAATGCTTAGACGAGAAAAATGTTATCGTCTCGATGTCTTGGGAATCCTTTATCCGACATCGGAAAATTGATATCGGAATTGTAAACACTTTGCTTAACTAATACTTTTTTGTTGTTGTTTTATTTATTACCAAAAGCTATATCTATGTGCCGCATAAATTTATTCTATTGGAAATGGATTGATCCGTTGGATGTTTAAAAACGGTAATTTTATTATTTCTTTTACATAGAAATATATTTCTATAAACATGAATATGAAATTACCTCTTACATTTACACATTTGTCCTATTCATTCATCTGTCTAAATTTTTTTTTTCTTCTTGGCTGTGCTGGAAGAAATCTTGAACAATCTTGTGTTATGCTATTATAGTTATCTTTCGTATTTTTTTATTCCTATTCTGTTTTATTCCTATTCACACATATATTTTAAATAGATAAAATCGAATAAGAAATGTCTTGAGTGATGTATTATAATTATGAAATTAATTCTATAGTAAATTACAGTTTTTAAGATTACAAACTTATCATTTACACCATTTCCGCCGAACGTAACGACAGATTAAGTGCTACAAGCAGAATCGCTCTACAAAATGCAGACCACGTCCTGAGTCGAATTCCATCGCTTGAAGATACCGTCAATTTTCAAAGGGAGTCAATTATTCGTCTCCATCCCGGTTATGCTGTAAAGGCCAGAAGGACCAATGGCAATTACACGATCAGAAAAAAATCTATCAATTTATATATTTTAAAATTATTTACGCTTACTGGTTCGATTGTTCTCCGATTTCTTTTCTTAAAACCTGAAATTGTTATTTTAGCTGTTTTTCAACGACTTTTGCTTTTGGAATCACGAATTATTCGTCTATTATATTATCTATCGTAAATTTTCGATTTTGGACTTCGACCAATAGTGTTTTTTACAATGTCTGAAGAAAACTTGTAATCCACCCGAAATTCAAACTTCAAAGTTACACTTTTGACCCTGAGGTTTTTTTTAAATCCATGACTTAATGAACAGATACGTAAATATTTCGCTTGACTTTTCAAAAATATTTTGGTCACATTATGATGGACGGACCATTAATATATAGAACTATAAAAATATTCTTCTTTTTTTGCTGTCCATTCTTTTATTTATAGATATTCTACCGCAAAACAGCAGTACTTGGTATTGTTGTGTTCCGATTTGAACGGTCAGTGAGCCAGTGCAATTACAGGCACAAGGGACATAACATCTTAGTTCCCAAGGTTGGTGGCGCATTGGTGATGTAAGCGATGGTTAACATTTCTTACAATGCTAATGTTTATGGGCGTTGGTGACCACTTACCATCAGGTGGTCCATATGCTCGTCCGCCTTTCTATTCTATAAAAAAAGAGTTCAATTTCATAGGATTCATGGAAGTGACTTGAATCATAATATATTCTCTTTAATTATGAGAATCTATTTCTTGTATCTCCTTAAATACAAACATTATTAGTATTAATTGTACATATATTGTGAATATGTATTATGGATATAATATAAGTAATCTTTTAGTATGTTATTTTTGTTCGATAATTTTTATTTTTAATGTAATATTCCGTTTAAGGGACTTCTGTAATTGTATGTTACAGCCTTTATCGTTTCTAACGTCGTTTAAAGTGTCAGAAACACCTGTAAAGAAAATAAACCGTCCCTCTGGGCATTTAGCTCGCATTCTCAAAATTAAAATACAAATTTGTACTATCTTTGTTCATTTCAGCGAAAGAAATTGCTTTGTGCTATAGTCATGTACCTTGTATGTTTATAAGAGAAATACATTGTATTTATATAGTATAGCATTTAAAAAATTTAAGTTGTTTTTCGAGCAATTTTTGCGTATTAATTACTAAAATAAAGACTCATTGCAAGCGTATTTTATTTCAAATTTTTCATATTCCTGTGCATTTCAACTTATATTTGTAATTAATCTTTAAAGTATGTGGCGATGTCGTGATTCATGTATAATAACTATTAATTCATCTGATATATATATATAAAAATAAAATAATTATTTATATATATAAAAATAAGATAAGCAAAAATTAAATATTTTTTTTTAAATATGTAATATTGTATATAGTATTTTTTTTTTTAAAAAAAAAGAGGAGAGGAATCCTTTAGCCCAGCAGTGGGACATTCACAGGCTGTTACGGTACGGTACGGTATATAGTATCCATTTTATACGTTACATTTTGTTCATAACGATCATATATTTATCATGAACATTTATAATATGTAATGTATAAGATTAATAAAATACATAGCAAAAGCTTAAAGTGTACAGTATTAGTTTCGATAAAATCAGCCCTGAAACTAGTTCAAGAATTTTTCTCTATGCCTTGCAGTTTTAGATTTTTCAGCCACGCAAATTTGAAAAATTCACTCTGAATAGAATATATTTATAACCACATTTGAATTTCGACTGTATATAATCTCTCTCTTTATTTTATATTTGGAGCAAGTGGTGTGATACTAAAGGAAATCGGTTTTAGCAGATTTTAAGGCCAGTTGTCTTCATGACGCTAAGATTCTTTAGAAAATCTTTTGTTGGTTGGTGCACGCTTGCAATCACTGGTTGTGATAGAGTGTATCTATTATACTTAACCGGTACCTCCCTACCTCCCCGTTTATCCTCACGGAACGAAGATCTAATTTTTTTTTATTAAAACTAATAAATTATAAAAATAATTGGAATAGCTCAAATTAGACCATTCAACATGCATTGATTTTTAAATTTTAATTAAAGAATGATTGTTTTCTAATTTCATTTAATTTCAAATATTTTTATTATGAAATACATTATTTATTAATTTATTAATTTTGGTCTTTATTTTGTTATTATATAGTTTTTAGTAGTATTGTAATATGTATATCATTTATATTTCATTTTGTACTTCCAAATTGTGTTATATTTATTTTTATTTTATTTATCTTTTTTTCATTATTATTTAAGATGCTTAGTATCATTTTTGCATGTCGTGATTACCTATAAGTATGGCAGCTTTTACCCTTTCGTTTGTGTACTTTTAATTTGTAATTATTACCGCATGTCATATTGGTGATCCTAAATAAATAAAAAAAAAAATGCAGTACAATTATATAATCCATAATTATTACCATAAATCAATTCAAGATATACGTTGCTTATTTATCTCTACTCCTCCTTTTACTGGATTTGCTATACATATATGTATGTATATCTAAATACTCATACCTGTAATGTAAGACTCGACCCATTAATTGGAAATCGCGTAATTGATCCGAGTGTCGTGTCTAGTGATGTCGAATCTGAATCACTTCATCATACCCTGCGTTACAAGCGTATGTAATGGAATTGTCTGTTTATATCGCTTAATGTGGTTGCAAAGGTGACCCAGTGGATGCAATAGTTGGAATTGAACTACACCTTTAACTTTAACTGTTTCTTCAAGTTTTCCTTCACCGTTCAGCACGAAATTGATTATTAATTTAATAATGTTAAGTAACATTTAAATGTCCCAATGTGATTTGAGGTTTTTTTAAGCAGCAATAATGCTATTTTGTGGATGCATATAGACGTGACAAGATTTTTTGACATACCGTTTTACTCGCTATGAAATGAATTATAAACACAACTAATCTTTCAATAAGTAAATAAGTAAAAGTACTTAAATTAATGTCTCTCGTTTTATGTACATACATTATATATAGTTACTACATAAATATCTGCTCGTGGGATAATAAATGTTCAGCGTGCTTCAGCAATTCTTTGCTAACTTCATTCGTTCGAGAACTGTCTTTTTCGATATACTTTGACAAAGTTCCATCCCATTCTAATATCGCGCGAATTATGAAAAAAGCACTGGTATAGAACCCGCAAGAAGTCTGTTGTCTACAAACTCTTTATTAGTTTTATGAAAATTAACTGAAATTTTTCAGAATAATAATCAACTATTTAACATATTCGAAATGTTAATTAAGTTCCTAATGTTTTTTTAATCCTGTCTAACATTTTCTAGTCAAGTCTCTATTATGATAGATTAGGGTTATATGTTTTTTTAACTTGATAAAAAACCAGTGAAATGTATATATAAATGAAAAGTGAAGATACATTTAAAAAATACATATATAGTAAATATATTTTATATCGCAGAAGGAAAGAATACTGGTGGTAGGGCTTCGTGCAAGCTCGTCTGGGTACGTACCACCCACTCATCAGATATTCTACCGCAAAACAGCAATACTTGATATTGTTGTGTTCCGGTTTGAAGGGTGAGTAAGCCAGTCTAATTACAGGCACAAGAGACATAAAATCTTAGTTCCCAAGGTTGGTGGCGCATTGGCTATGTAAGCGATGGTTGACATTTCTTACAATGCCAATGTCTAAGGGCGTTTGGTGACCACTTAACTTGGTATATATGAAAATACTGTGACCACGGTATATGGGATGTCCGATTTAAGTGAACTATTACTTTATATATCATAGGAATAAAATCGCTAGCACCAAAACAAAATGTTACGGGTCATTGACTTCTTTAACATAAGCTGATGCTGAGTGCAGGAGTCAAATAGATTTACCTCACATTAGTAATGTTAATTTCACTGGGAAGCTGAAGTTAATTTCAGCTGCGAAATTAGTAGTGTTCGTTATTTTAAAACGATCAATAAATATTATAACTGTGTTGTATAAAAATGTGATATAAACAAAGCCTTACAAGTTACTAATGTTTTAAATTGATATTATCTCAATACAAGCTAAGGGAAGGAAATATTAACATTTATACATACTTTCATATAAACATCAATACATACACATAGATTCTTTTAAAATACAGATAATTGAACTTTGGGGACCACAAAACCTGAACTAGCTTAAAATTTTGTTTAAAAAATAAAAGCTTAATGTTTGAAATTAGAATTGCAAATATCAGACCAATTATTAAAATTCACCAAGTAAGATAAATTGATATTAAAATATGAATTATTCTTTAACGTAAATACCTGATAGGAATAGTCAAGTAAAATTTAATATTACTTCTACAAAATATAACATTTAAAAGATAGAATCCGAGGAGCCATTAGCGAACTTTCTCTATGACACTCAGGGAGTCAGCAGCGACGAATCGCTTAATTTGTCTCCGACTCATCGTTGAAATTGAAGGCGTTGAGAGTAGTGCGGGAATAACTGGCGATTGTCTATGACTTTCTTCCTCATTTTTAAAAAAAGACTTTAATTTTTTTTTGTTTTGAGATAAATTTTTAGTTTGAATATGAAACCATAATAAATACGCTATGACATTTAATCTATATACGTATCGTATCATCTCATCATATACTATACAATATACTTATACAAGTTAGAACTAATTTTTAACTTCATAACAGTTTAATCACATTTTAAAATAACAAATTACTTCAAACAAAAAATATTACAGTTTATTTAATCAGATAGCAGAACACCACCAATGTGCCAAAATCATCCTCAACCATTAAAACGCCCATCTTTTTTTAAGGACAACCGGCAACTTTTTATGTCACCTTCGCTCCAGGCGACTGGCTCTGATTGGCTATTTTTATGATCAAAGCCAATATAACATCCCATAAATTGAATTAATATAAATGTATAGTCCAAAAAGTATCCATAATATTCAAATAAAAAATTTAATTAATAATATAACTAAATAGAAAAAGAAACGGCATTGTGTAACTAATCACTGGTTAAACAGCTTTATAGGTAAGTAAGTTCGTAAAATAATCAGTTCTATCAATATATATATATTGTTAGGAATGTCTTCCGAAGGGCGTAACCTAGCGGCTCGACTTGATCACGTGATAATCATTGTGGTGGGGACTGGCCCTGCCGAGCTCATCAGCCGGCCAAGCTGGCGGCCAATTTACAGTTTGTAACGCCAGCTTGGCCGGCTGATGAGCTTGGCTTCTGCTTCTCGGTTGTGGAGGATATCTCTTAAATAATATTTCAGTTGCTCAGTTTTAATTCCTTTGTTCTATTTTTGTGTCTAAATTGTTTGTGTCGATAAACGTTTACTTTATTGTTGTGTAGTTGTTTTGATTTGTCATTTTAAAAAACCTACTTCCATCCTGATTCCTAAAAATATAGTCACAAAATAATAGTAAAAATATCAACTATCTTTATTTACTTTTGAAATTTTTTAATACAATATTGAGGCACACTGAGATTTTAACGTCGATGCATATCTTTATCTTCAACATTACACTATCCCCTTTATTGTTTCACTATTCTCAGCATGCAATACAAAATAATACGTCTTTCAGATTACATATATAGGACGCGATTAAAACGCACACTTCTAAATACGCGTTGACGTCTAGGACATTTACAATTGTGTTCATTTTGTGTTTGTAATTCTTCATGGTAGAAAATATCACATGACATGTCAAGCCACATTAGATCATCGTGGTGGAATTCCAAACATTCTTAGATATTTGCAGACTGTTTGACTTTTATTATTTGGCAAAATTGAAGATTAATCTTAAAAAGTTCTTGAGAATACTGACTTTAAAAGTATTGTTAGAATATGGGTAACATTTATGTCGAATTCATAAATAAAAATATGAAAACAAAATTCATTGAAATCACCAATATTTGTTTTATCTGAAAGTGGACATTTGTACAGATGAATATATCCCTCACAGTGTTGCGAGTCTGAATACGATGAGTTAAATTTAATTTATCACAAAGGCCCGGAATTTTCGGAAAGATGTATGAATGAGAAATGTTTAAACAAGATTTATCGTGTTTTAATTAATGTATTCATTAATTCAAATCATTGAATATGAACCTACGTAATCCATGCTTATTAAAGATTACCTTTAATATGTAATGGTAGGGTTTTATGCAAGCTTCTGGAAAGGTACCACCTATTTATTTATTTTACCATCAAATAGGAATGTATTTTTGAATGTTCCGATTCGAAAAGCGAGTGATCCACATACCGCACAGAACATATGTTATATGCGGACCCCTTGTTGGAGAAAAACCATCTTTTTCTAAAAAACAGTATCGTACAGACTATATTGTGTTTTGTTACAAAAATGTTATCTGAAATAGCAATCGAGAAAATATACATTAAGTGGATATATTTTCTTAATGGCGTCTTCACGTTGGGATTATAAATTATAATCGAATGCTTTATCATTTAATATTATCGTGTTGTAAGTGTACTTTGCATGTTGAAATAACATTTTTAATGGAAAGTTATTTTTTGTAAGTTTTTCTTGATAGTCATGTTTTTGAAATTGTACGATAAATACTATTTTACTATTCTTTTTTTATATTATTTGCCGGGAAGGCAAATGACTCCACTCCACCTGATGATAAGTGGTTGTAGAGTCCACATGCGACGATGGCTAGTTCAGTCGCGAAGAATGATCTGCACTAGCCGCCTCCGCCTTACCTGCCCGCAAGATGCCTCTTCACGCCTTGTTTGAAGGAACCCAGGTTGTAAGAGAAGAGGAACACGTATGCATTTTACATTTATATTAAGAATTAACTTAAAAAAATACAAACAAACGAAAGTATCGTTATATCATATCACTTCATATTATAAAACAAACGCTCGCCGCCGCGTCTGTCTGCCTATCCGACTGTCTGGACTGGATTTTTATAGGATTTTCACCAATGTACTAAGTGATTCAAGAAGGTGGTTTTGTGTAAATTGCCTGCAATATGAAGATGATTGTTGAAGATGTCAAAAAAATTTATAGTGTCTGGGAGCTTTACTGGCGATACCGATATAAACCTGTTTTTAGACCCTTATTTGACCGCTGCGAAGCCGGCATGTGTTGCTAGTATAAAATATGTCAATATTATAAATAAATAGTTAATTAAGTTTAGTGCATTATAGTCCAGTATTACAAATTCATTTTATCGAATGGAGAAAAAAATCATTAAAATATTTTTGAAACACGTCCTTCAAAAAAATGTTAAGGTAATTTTTTAAGGGATTTTTAAGATGTTTTAATATGTTTAGACGGTGTGTTTGCGTTTTGTATAATTAATGTTAGGTTATTATATTTTTTCCGTCACATATGGAAAGTTTCCACTTAAATTCGCCCATTAATTATTGCTCCCGTCGTGTCCGATTCACAACTTACAATTAAGCACTTAAACTATTAACATAATGTAACCTATATGGCAACTTAACAAAGTTAGGTACTCGATACATTCACCGAGCTGTGACGTTAAATGCACTACGAATACATGAGTGCAATACTCTCTCCTTGTGTGGCTCAAAACTTCGATAGTAATTTCTTGCGTTAATGTTCTCAAAATATTATAACGTCATATTGAATGATGTATCACGCTGTAAAGTATGATATACTAGTATTATGACTGGGAAAGTTTAGTCAGTATATAATATTTTTATCCTTCCCATGGATTCGTTTTTGCCCAACCGAAAAAAAAACTCAGAACTTAAAACTACTCTAGTTGAATAGGTCGTTCTCGTCACGTTGGATTTTTACTGTTAAGCCATGTTAACTAAATAGACACCTTTCTTAATTGTTTGATTATTGTTTGAGTCCAAGAGCCCAGCGGATAAAACCGGGTAAGCATCACTGTCGTTCACATGATTAATTTGTGACTATAATTTATCTCGTGTTCGGCGTCTTCAAACCGTGGCAAGAATGAAAGCCCATACATAAACGAATAAAATATAGTATACAAACTGTAAAGTTAGTATTTGTTGATTTTCATAAAGAATACATAAAATGAAATCATAATATTTACTTAGTAGACGGGTCCTTTGTTTGGTTTGGTACCCACACATCCTTTGAAAGGTGAATTAAATTGATTGGTCCCATGGTTGGTGGCGCATTGGTGCAAGGGATAGTTAATATTTCTTGTAGTGCCAATATCTATGATGATGATTATGATCGTGACCACTTACCATGAGGTGATCCATTCGCGGATCCAACCTATATATCCAACCTACAGCTACCAACCTATATTATGACTTTGATTTCTATTAACAGTAGCACGAAATGTATGAGCCAAATATCAATAGGTTAAGTATTTATCAATATTGGAGTTGTACTAAAAACGGAGCTATTTTTACAAACTGTTAATTCGAAACAGAACAGCATAAGTCCAAACAAATAATTAAAAAGTTCAACGAAAATCGTCTGGCGAAGTTGAGCTGTTTCAGTTTAAACACCAAGAATATTAACCGAACTAAACAAATAACATCTGTTTTTATGTAGGAGTTTAAATGAAAAAAAAAAAACAAAATAATTGCAATTTCGTTTTTAAGCTATACAAAATTTAGCGTAAACATACGTCACCAAACATAGTACATTTATATATACATAATATCTACATTCAGGACTTAAATAATTATATACAAATTAAAATTAAAAATAACCATTGTGCGAGTCATGTGGAAAGGCGTGGGTGGCAAGAGTGCCAGTAGCGTTTTTCCGTTGAATCGCAATTCCGATCCTGTGGACGTAAACGAACCAATCCTGTTACTAGTAGAGACATTAAGACTGATAGAATAAGATGGGGAGTTACATCTATACTAAACTAATATTATAAATGCGTATCTGTGTGTCACGCTTTTACAGCTAAATCACTGAAATTATTTTGATGAAATTTTGGTATGAAGTAAGTTAATCCTTAAGGAAGAACGTAGACTACTTTTTATACCTAATACTTGCAAAGCCCTCCTTCTCCAACATGCGGGTGAAAACTGGTAATAAAAAAATTTGCGCTATTACTCCAAGATCCAAACGTTTCCAACTGCAAACGGAACTAATATTTTACTTAAAATATCAGTAACAGCCTGATAATGTCTCACTGCTAGGCTACGGCCTCCTCTCCATTTTGAGGAGAAGGTTTGGAGCTTATTCCAACACGCTGCTCCAATGCCAAATTACCAACATTCAGGTTTCCTCACGATGTTTCCTTCACCGTCAAGAACGAGGTGTATTATAAGCACAAGAAAATTCAGTGGTGGTAGCCAGGGTTTGAACCCACGATCATCGGTTAAGATTCACGCGCTCTTACCACTGGGCCATCTCGGCTATAATTCTTGAAATATCATTTTTGTTAAAAATAATTAAGACTTCGTAAAATCTAAATATAATTTATACAAGGAGCGTTTAAAAGCATTTTGAATTTTGTCTGTATATAAATCTGCCGATAATTAGTAAGTAGTTTATGCCTCTCAGATAATTCCATATTTCATATTCATGCTGTACATTACGACTTTTATTGAAACGTCATATATATATAATTTATATATATATATTAAAGGAAAAATGTATAAAAAATATTTTTACATTTTTGTATGAAACACTCGACCGGGCATTTTTTTCAAAGATACCTTAAATTTAAAACGTTATAAATTCTCCTGGGAGTTGAACATAAAAAATTTGAATTTTATTTCCAATTTCGAAGAGAATACAACAAAAAAAGCTCAAACAATTTATTAAAATACTACACTACCGCTCAAGTGTAAAACAAAGGAATGAACAAATAAAAATACTACTGAAAATTCATGGGATGCTGTACGCAGCCTCTGTGCCGTCGCATTCCCGCCAATATGAGATTTCCCGCCAGTTTCCGACCAGATAGCGAATGTTGCGGACGCTATTCCTTACTCCTGTTCTCGAAGTTAGAACGCAATTTTGAGAGTTTCAAACTTCGAACGATTCATTTAAAACAAAGAAGATATTCGCGCTATTTACTATCTGTGAACTAGACAGTTTTGTAAAACTTATATAAAAACTTTTTGGTGAAATTATAATCATAATCGAGTACTGTGACTGGGTCTGTGTTTGTGTTAGTGTTTGCTTAATAAGATAATTAATTATTAATTATTAAATTACTAAGTAAATCATCAAAATAGTATTCGATTTTTATATAATATTGTATATATAGTTTACGGAAGTTCAATCATCAATTATGGGTAAGTTTCTTTTTTTATAGTCCCCTATCAAAAAACGGTATTTTCCTCGTAAAATATTCTATATTAAATTGGACTTAAATATAATAAGTAATTATATTTATGTATCTGTATTTTTAATAAAGGATTTGTTTAATAAAAATGAATATTATAATATATTTTTATTTTCTAGATTGATTCTATTATTTTTAAATGTATTCGTATAATAAATAGTCATATATTAATTTTGTTTCGGATTTATCATTAATATATAACAATTACTCATATATTTTAGCGTTGATTTCTTTTGCAATTTCGAATTAATACAAGAAAAATAATCCTAAACTGACTTAATTTAATTGAAAAAAATCATGTATTTATATTTTAATTAATCTTTTTATTTATCAAAGATATGCAATAATTAAAAGTACAATAAAATTCAAATTCAAAAAATAATTATCTTTATCCACTTAGAAATATCTGGTCAGTTATAAATATTGAAAACAAGTCAATATACTAGATTATTTAAAAATACATTTTTGGCATTTTTTATTAGAAAGTCAAAAGATCACGTCGATCACATTCAATCATAATTAAAAAAAAACTTATGTTTGACATATCATTACTATACATATAGGAAACATTTTGCAATATAAAAGTTATATAGTATTTATATTCAATTTAACACATGTAAATGGAGATCATTAAATGAAATGAGTTGATCTTAAAATAACAAGGTAGGTATTTCTACTTCGGTCATGTGAAATACGTTCCTTAATATGTTAAGTTATATTATTTTTACAAAGAATAATTTCCAATTTACATTTTTGTTTCAGTTTAAAACACTACTGACAGGTTTTATGTATGATTCCGTTAAAAACTTTTCATATGTCTTATTATAATGTAAAAAGTAACAATAAATTTTACATTTATATATTTCATTATGGAAATAGTCCTCTGTAATTAATTGTTGCTGCCAATCACATGATTATATTTAAAAAAAAAAACGATATTATTATGTACGATGAACGTCCTATTCTGTGTTTATAAAAAAACCGCTATTAAAGCTTGCAATTTATAGTTTTCGGATCATTGACCGTTGCGGAGTTCTAGTTAAACATTTAAATATACTTATAACTAACGACAAAAGTGTATTAGTGGTTGAATTCTGATCTATTTCTTATTATTGATAGTACGAAGGCAGAAGCTAATGGACGTCTATTAATTATTCATGCACCATATAATATGGCATGGTCGATACAGCTCAGTGGATTAAAAATGTTAATCTTAAAATATCACGAGGTTTCGACGAGTCCAAAATATCTGATTAGAAATAGGAGGCTTTTTCCAGAAATGGAAGCAGTAACATTGCTGACTGTTTTTTTACTTTAATTTTACTAAAAACACAATTTAACCCAAAAGGATTAAAATGGAGATTATTACGTTACAGCACATATGCTTATATGTCATTGAGTTATATGAACACAGTTGTATTACTCTTTATGTATGTATTAACACTGACGCGCTCATCCAACACTGGAATAGAATCGAACAATGCTTCATCATTGATGCCTGGTCGAATAGGCCGATTAATGGCACCCACCCAGACGGGTTGCATTGAACTTTATCCCCAGTAATTATGCTCTAGACGATATACGATTTTTACCCCCAATGTATTGAGTTTCTTTATAGTATTTGTTCCATTGTATTCCAGAACCTTAAACGATTTTCCGATTGAAGAATGAAATCCACACATCGTTTAGTTTAGATGGATAAAAGAAACGGGCTTGGCCATTGAAATACTCTTTATAGCATTAACTATTTAACGTTCTTATATTTTTAAATGAATATGGTATAGGAAAAGTATATTGAAAGTGTCTTGATAGTGAATCTGCCTGCCTGGCGACATCCGGCATTGGGAATGTTATTGCTGGTCAGTTTTGCACCATACGAGTGGGTGACGAAATGCGGTCTTGTCATTAGGCACCTCTTTCAGACTATACCATAAACAAACATAAATATTGCTGAATATGTAATAAATAATAAATATATCATATAATACTATAATAATATCCTGGGACATTTTTCACACACGGCCATCTGATCCCAAATTAAGCTTGTACAAAGCTTGTGTTATGGAAACCAGACAACTGATATACTACATATACTACTTTTCTTTTGTTAATACATACTTATATAGGTAATTATACCCAGACTCAGGATAAACAGACATGTTCATTTGTGTGCACAAATGTCTGTCCTGGGTGGGAATCGAACCCACAACATTTGGCGTAAAGGGCAGGTATCTACCAACCACGCCAACCGGCATCATATTCATACTATTATAATTAATGCGAAATTTGCTGTCTGTATGTCTGTTAAGATTTCACGGCTTAAACACTCGACCGATTTCGATAACATTTGGCACGGAGCTGCTAGTCCTGTAAATAGGGAAGTTTCGTTTAGTTTTTCAATTTTGAAATTAACATGCAGGCAAAGTCGGCAGGTTGGTATGTTAGGCTTTTCAAAATACTTACGAATGATTATAAGATGTTTTTGGTAATTATTATCATGACATCAAGTAATAGTAACAGAGGATAAAAATACGTTTTTCCTTCTCCGTATTTTCTCAAGATATTAATTACCACAATGGGTAAAGTACTGGTGGTAGGGCTTTGTGCAAGCTCGTCTGGGTAGGTACCACCCACTCATCAGATATTCTACCGCAAAACAGCAATACTTGATATTGTTGTGTTCCGGTTTGAAGGGTGAGTGAGCCAGTGTAATTACAGGCACAAGGGACATAAAATCTTAGTTCCCAAGGTTGGTGGCGCATTGGATATGTTAGCGATGGTTGACATTTCTTACAATGCTAATGTCTAAGAGCGTTGGTGACCACTTACCATCAGGTGGCCCATATGCTCGTCCGCCTTCCTATTCTATAAAAAAAAAAAAAAAGTAAGTTAAAAAAGTTAATGGCCCAGTTTTAAGAACGCGTGAATCTTAACCGATGATCGTGGGTTCAAACCCGGGCGAGCACCACTGAATTTTTATGTGCTTAATTTGTGATTATAATTCATCTCGTGCTTTTCGTGTGGAAACCTGCGAGTGTCTAATTTTACTGAAATTCTGCCACATGTGTATTCCATCAACCCGCATTAGAGCAGCGTGGTGGAATAAGCTTCATACCTTCTCCTCAAAAAGGGAGAGGAGGCCTTAGCCCAGCAGTGGGATATTTACAGGCTATTAGTAGTATATTATGTACAATAATTTGTAGAACGATAAGAAATAATAATTCATCTTATACCATACATATTTGAACATACTCACATACCTGAAAAAAGACGCACACATACATAAAGAAAAAAATACAAAATCTAATTCTATATAAACACAATCAAGACTAAAATTAGACAAATGAAATCAACTTTCAAATGAGAATTCACGAAGTTTTTTCACCCTTTTTAATTCTGTTACAGTACAATAATAATCACTTCATAAACACTTGTTAATTCAACATGTGGGATTCTGTAATTATATGAAACGTGTGCGTGGGCGTAAAATGGCCTGAATGTATGAAGTGAACGGCTCCTCAGTTTATTTATTGCGGATATGAGATTGATGTTAGATCTCAAATTGTTTGTACTAGTTGGAATGCGTAGTAAATATTTAACTGCCTTGTTGGTCCAGTGGCTAGATGTAAGGCCACAAAACCGGAGGTCCTGGGTTCAAATCCCAGCTGAGAACAATAAAAAGTTATTGGGTTTTTCTGTAGAAAATTCAAAAAATGTGTACATTCCCGTGCCTCGGAAAGCACGTTAAGCCGTTGGTCCTGCGCCTGAATTCTTTTCGCTCGTGTCGGATTGCCGTCCCATCGGATTATGAGAGTGAGGAAATAGAGAGTGCACCGGTGTTCGCGCACACACTTGTGCACTTTAATATGTCCTGCGCAGTTGGCTCTTGCGATAGACCGTGCATACATTGTCCTTTGTTTATGGATAAACGTGTAAAACATTTTCATCCCACACATACAGGCTTCCTTCACCGCCGAGCACGAGATGAGTTATAAACACAAACTAAGCACATGAAGATTCAGTGGTGTTCGCTCGGGTTTGAACTCGCAATCTTCCAATCAGATTTATGTATTCTAACCACTGGGCTATCTAGGCTCAAATTCTAATACTATTCAATACTGGCTATTCAATAGGATGTTACGATTTATATATTTAATCATAATTAATTTATTTTAAATTTATAAAATACATATTCAAAAGGTGAATTAACGGAAGACTTATTTAAATCCTATTTACACACACGAAGTTTATTTTCACACTGAGACTAAATCTTCGTCTTCGAGATTGTATCCGCGCGAATCACAATTAAGCCGGTATCACATATTCGTGCAAATACTTAGCTATATGAAACTTTACTCTATATACAAATACGTTGCGAAAATTTTAATTATATGCGCAAACCTTCGAGAACATATGAATACTCTGTCGTTTATTACTACCACTCCGTTGGATATAAATGTGTGCGCTTTATCCAATATATAATAAAACTAAGAATGTATGTTAGTATATGAAATATGTTTGTAGATTTTAAGGTTGAAGTTTTTCTTATAGACTCAAATAAATATAAATTATGAAAAAATATATTAATAAATGTATTTTTTATATGTTAATACATATAAACATAAATACACATGTATATGTATTTATGTTTATAATTCATCTCGTTCTTGACGGTGAAGGAAAACATCGTGAGGAAACCTGCGTGTATATTCAACCAACCCGCATTGAATCAGTGTGGTGGAATAAGCTCCAAACCTTCTCCTCAGGTGAAGGAGAAAAAGAGAGGAGGCCTTAGCCCTGCAGTAGGAAATTCACAGGCTGTTATTGTACTGTACTGTACTATGTATATGTATCAAATACTTTTGTTAATTCCACATCTCCGTTTTAATACGATTTGTCAAACATGTAGCCTCACGCTGCTTTAATTAATCGCTGAACACAAATTACGTTAATGAAAAATCGTGATTGCTTATATTCGAAATATCGAAAATCTTCGGTAAAAATCCAAGCGGTCAATTCACTGGGCGATGTTGGCTCTTAAAAAAAACACATTGCTTCTATATTTTACGCCCACGCATACAAAGTCACAGCCAGACGTTCTAACTAATTATATAAGATCATTGTGATATCGCTGAAAATGACAATAGAAATATCTCAATAGAAGTTTGCGTCACCCAGCCAAAGTTCTTCATATTACACAATTTAATTGCCTTAATACTGATAAGAAAACAAATTTAAAAAAAACTTAGGTTTTTTTTATAACTTTTGTATCAATTCATTTCATTAATTCAAAAAAGCCGTGATGGCCTAGTGGTTAGAACGCGTGAATCTTAACCGATGATCTTAGGTTTAAACCGGGCAAGTACCACTGAATTTTCATGTGCTTAATTTATTGATTTATGATGCCTTTAAGATTTTTTCCCTGATATAAGACGGGGTTAAATATTCGGGTTTAAATATATACTTTGGTAAATGTAAAAGTTATATAATATACTTAGGTATATCTATTATGAAACAAAACATAAAGTAAACGTTTGTTGAGGCTTATTTGTTCCGTGTCATCAAATCTGAGATGAACTGGTGAGAAGCTATCGATATATAAGTTTATATATCAAACTTTTCTCAGAACATATATTGATAGAGTTCAATACTAATATCCTGTAAGGAATATAGAAATAATAAACTACACGATTTTTAATCTTGGAAAGAATAATATGTTTTATATACTCGTATACAATATTTTATTGGATATTATTTTTATGTTTAAATATATTTATTCTCAACAACAATACATGGTCGCTTACTAAAGAATTAAAAGGTAGAGATACAAAATTGTGTACTTAAATTATATATGAATTTACTCATCCAACACGATCGCTTGATTAAAGTAACAGCTTATAATTTCTCTTCACCAAGACTCACTTGGGCTATGTTTGTTGTAGGTAAGACCTTCTGGGTACAAGCTCATCACAATATCTAATAGTGTTGTGTTTCTTTTTTATTTTTTATTTTATAGAAAAGGAAGGTGGACGAGCATATAGGCCACCTGATGGTAAGTGGTCACCAAACGCCCTTAGACATTGGCATTGTAAGAAATGTCAACCATCGCTTATAGCCAATGCGCCACCAACCTTGGGAACTATGATTTTATGTCCCTTGTGCCTGTAATTACACTGGCTCACTCACCCTTCAAACCGGAACATAACAATATCAAGTATTGCTGTTTTGCGGTAGAATATCTGATGAGTGGGTGGTACCTAACCAGACGAGCTTGCACAAAGCCCTACCACCAGTAAAGTTCGTTTTGAAGGGTGAGTGAACCAGTGTACTGGTATAAGGGATATAACATCTTAGTTCCTAAGGTTGGTGTTGCATTAGCGATGTAAGGATTAGTTAATATTTCTTGTGTTCAATGTTTGGAAAATGGCGATTGTGACCATTTGCCACCAGATGATTCATTAGCCAGACTACTTATTTTATATAAAAAAATCTCCTTTTGAAAAGGTACAAAGCTTTTTTATCACGTTTCTATTTGTATCTGTTAAGCTTTCACGGCTATACCACTGAACCAATTTTGATAAAAATTGGTATGAAGCAAGCTTGAAGGAAGGTTTGGCTAACCATTTATCCAATACCTGCCCCTAACACGCGGTAAAGTCGTGGGCGAAAAGTAGTTTAATTATAAATTCACATATTCTTTTTGTGTTAATTACAAACTTCATAAAAAATGTCTTAATTTTTATGTCCGTGCCGGCAATAATCTCATTCATTACTGTACAAAAGAATTAAAATAAATTTATTTAAAAAAAAGACTAATTTGGTCTGTACTGTAGTACTAAATAGCAAATCCCAGACAATTCCCACTAGAGTCGTTATACTTTAAGTCAGACAGCAAAACGATCAAATGTTTATTTGTATTATCTAAATGGATATAATAATAGAACACGCTGTATAATAATATACTAAGCTACATCGTTCAGCATTTGCCAACAAGTATCATCAGTAAGCCCCATTGATGTATCGTTTATATCAACATTTGAACAACGATAATACCAACATCTAGTCACAGTAACAAAATCATTGCAAATTAGTGTTGGACGTTGGAAGTTGGAGTCCAACATGAACGTGGAATGATACACCTATTTGGGACACCTCACATTTGGAAACATAACTGATTATTATTTTCTCTTTATTTATATATTTTTTATTGAGTCATTTCTTTTATCAATTATATACTTACTTTTTTTACTAGAAAATAATAATAATAATATCCTGAGATGTTATACACACACGGCCATCTGATCCCAAACTAAGCAAAGCTTGTACTATGGAAACCAGACAACTGATATATTACATATACTAGATAATTACACCCAGACTCAGGACAAACAGACACGTTCATGCACTCAAACATCTGTACTGGGTGGGAATCGAATCCACAACCTTCGCCGTGAAAGGCAAATCTACCAACCACGCCAAACGTCTTGTCTAAATATATGTAAATTAAATATGTACATTTTGTCCTGAATAAAAATTATCTTATTCTGTGTAATTAAAAATCAGTAATGTAGTCTCCACGTAAATGTTGAGTTATTATATAAATTGAACAAAAAATAGATGAATGAACACGCGCTTGATTTGAAACTGCTGTCGGTTATAAATACTTTTTCCGTTGATATATTGGCCCCGTCTCATTTCCTGCGAAAATGTTACCGGTGCTGTGGCGGAAAGGCGATTGTTATTTAACTCCGAACGATATCTTTGCTCCAATGAGAGTTGAAACACTTGGACTCTGAAGTGATACTGCAAATCATTCTAAAAACATATAACACCTTTTTGCAACGAGGCCTGGATCGCTAACGCCCAGATTATCGGCATTGTGATTCAACGGAAAATTATGCTACAATTGTTGCCATTACTCCACGCGTTTATGTTTTGTAAATTAGCTAATTAATTTATTATAGATTTCCAACAAAGGATTTACAAGTAGGTACATTACATTGTGGAATATATAATATTTTAATATATATATGTTCCTTCGATTATTATAGGAGACCAAGAATCAAACGCATTAAATAATTACTAAACAGAATTCAGCAAGAAATGTTACAGTTGTAAGCCATAAATTAAAATAGACCAACAAAAAAGGTAAGCAATTGTTATTAAGACAATGTTAAACAGCTGTAAATAAAAAAAATAAAAAACAAAATATAAAATTTTAAATAATAATACTTTTTGAATATTGATTTGTTTATACTCATTTAAAACCTTAAATTAAATAGTTTTTTTTTATTCTATTAAATATTATAAAGATAGCATGAAAGCGTAAAGTTAGTTAATTCTCATATAAGTTATATTAATGTTATATACTTGTACATTATAGTCGATATATGCCGCTCTAATATTTATACATACCAGGGCAATGCTATTAAGGTAGGGCTTTGTTCAAACCCGTCCGGGTATCACGCGTTCATCACATATTCTACCATTGTTGGGTTCCGGTACAAAAGGTGAGTGAGCCAGTGTAACTACAGTCGCAAGATCATAACATCTTGGTAAGTAAACATAAAGGTATAAGATTCTGAATACGTTATTGTTTCAAACGTTTTGAAATACAATTTCACACTTTCAAATATAATACATCTGCCTAGGAACAAGATGCTCAATATTAAAATAAAGTCTCGTTCACACATTTACTCTTACAAGCAATACGGATAGTTGTATGTAATCGGTGTTTTAATTGCAAGTAAACATTAAATTTAATAATATTAAATTACATTTCAAATGCGCTCACAAGAACCTACTTGGAGGAAGTATATTTTGATAATGATTCTGTAATAACACTTGTAATAACCTTTATATACGAAACTTCATTCGTAAGGACGTTTGTATATAGCTAAGTATTTACTCGACTTCAAAATTCATACGAGTAGGTTCTAGAATATAAGTGATGTTTATTTATTTGTTGATTCTAACTTTATATAAATGTTATCATTAGTGGCAATCATTGTTAGTTAAAATATTGGAAATTCCTTTATTTAATTTTATTTACTTTTGTCTAATTATATAAGAATATGATGTGGGATTTGGGCGTATGTAAATGATCATTACAAAAACAACAGATCAGAACCTCTGGGCGTTTGGGATTAAAACATCACGAGCTCTTAAATAATAAAAATGGAAAACATATCATGTTTGTTTCACCAAAAATTTAAATATACTAACGACGTTTAAACACAAATATTTCTCATTATATTTTATTATATTTTTACGACAAAATTCATGATACTATAAATTATAGTAACGTTAAAATTTTATATAGAACACCGGACTTTGTGATGATAAACTGTCGGAATAATATTTATTTAAAAATAGTTTAGTCGTTAACGATCCAGACTTTACATGTACTTTTAAGGTTGCCGCTCAAGGCTTTTCATTTATCTATTTAGATCTCCAACAGATGTACATAACATACATCTAAAACATGCTTTGATGGTGATGATGATGATTTACTGGTGGTAGAGCTTTGTGCAAGTTCGTCTGGGTAGGTACCACCCATTCATCAGATATTGTACTGCAAAACAGCAGTACTTGGTATTGTTGTGTTCCGGTTTAAAGGGTGAGTGAGCCAGTGTAATTACAGGCACAAGAGACATAACATCTTAGTTCCTTAGGTTGGTGGCGTATTGGTGATGTAAGCGATGGTTAACATTAGTTACAATGCCAATGTTTGTCCTGAGTCTGGGCGTTGGTGACCAATTAACATCCGGTGGCCCATATGCTCGTCGTCGTCGTATTCTTAAAAAAAAATCTCATGAGAGATTAGCCAACAGCGCGGTTTATATTATAGTGCACAAGTATGTGCGCAAACACAGGTGCACTCTCTATTCCTTTGCTGTCATAATCCGATGGGTAAGAAAATCGACACGATTGGAAATGTTTCAGGCGCAGGACCAACGGCTTTACGTACTTTCCGAGGCACGGGAGTAAACACTCTTCCAACTTCCAGACTCCAAGCTGCTAATGAGAATTTTCGACAGAAAAACTCACTAACTTTTTATCACATACTTTACATCCACTTAAACTAAATGTTTATTATCGATTATAGGAGAACACACCATTCCCAACCACATTTACAATTTGCTTAATTAATTTAACAATGAATATAGGTAACTGAAGGTGACATTTTTTTTAATATGTACGGTCTATAAATTTATTTGAATAAAAGTGGAACAAAATTATGTACAGATGAAGAAAAACAACAGAAAAAAAGAGTAAGCACTGGTTAAGTTAAACTAAGAGAAAACATTTTTGATACAGTGAAATATGCAGGTTTAACAATTCTTCGTATTTTAAATTTCATTTGAAACAACATTATATATAAGCGGATTAAAACGACATTGAATTTATATATGTACATAATGTACATCACGCTTACATATAAATATATGCTATAATGTGTATATACATCAATACATTATACATATGTAGGCGAGTATAGATCTATTAATAAATATAATTAGCAAATGTTATATATGTATGTACATATACACATATGTAAATTGCAGTTCAAGACGGAAATTTATTGCAAAGGCCGAGTTTTTGTTCAAAAATTTCCTTATCCAAGATCTCTGGAAGAGATTGAGAATGAGGTCGTCTTTACACAATACTTAGTTAATCAGTTCTTTCATTTTTAGTCGAAGTTTGTAACACACATGTTTAGATATAAAGTGTAAGCTATAAAGCTATTCTATTTTATTATATATTTGGCACTGTGTACATGCAATAAATACACCAGTGCTTAACACAATAGACACGTTTGTACAATAAAGCAGACTTATCGCTTAATAGCGATTTCCCAGACAACCTTAGGGTCAAATATTTGTGAAGAAAGAAATAAAAGAAGGCGGCGCATTGAATAATAATATTTTAATCGATATAGAAAGAAAATATATACTTAATTGAAACTAATAATAAACATAAGTATAAAGCTCTATTCAATTATATCTATTTAATTTCTCTTTCTGCCATCATTGATTTGACATTCAAATGAAGGAGACAGCATTGTTTAATTAACCACTCGCTAAACAAAGTTTATATGTAAGGTTATTAATGTTGTTTTATGTAATGTATTGAGACTAAATTAAATGTAAATACGAAACTATTTTTAATGACAGAAGTACATTTATTATGATTACAATTCTATATACTATTCATATTTTTTCGAATAAAGAACTAACGATTTTTTAAGTACTTAATATGCACGAGTATATCAAAGATAATCTTCGATATTCAATTCATACAACAATGTATTAGGTAAGAGTTGAGCCGTTATCTACGATTGATAATTTGACCGCGAAACTATTCTCTCAATCTCAAACTACCTCCATAAATACTATACCGTATTGTGATAATGCTCAAATCATTGTTAACAAACTATTTCGTGGTAAATTGCGCGATTTCTGATAACAGTCGGATATCATTTAATTATTCGCATTATAATTGTACTATTTGACGAGCCAGTTGCCTTTCACGACGAAGGTTGTGGGTTCGATTTCCACCCATGACAGATATTTTTATGCATGAACATGTCTATTTGTCCTGAGTCTGGGCGTAATTATCTATATAAGTATGTATTTATAAAAGAAAAGTAGTATATGTAGTATATCAGTTGTCCGGTTTCCATAGCACAAGCTTTGTTTAGTTTGGAATCAGATGGACGGTGTGTGAATAATGTCCCAGGATATTATTATTATTATAAATAATGTTCGGTGATTAATTTGAAGTTTGTGTGTTTTCAATTATCTGATAAATGTGATTGGTGAGTTGATTAGCATGTATTGTTAATTTTTTATTTTAGCTCAGAAATCATATGTATCATTATCAAAATATTCGCAGAGTGGGCATGCAAATATTTAAAATGTGGTTATAATAAATGTACAACAAACACCGACTCGTAATGTAGATTCTAGCGAGAAGAACGGGCAAGAAACTTCGTAGTTACTCTTTTCTAACATTTTATTTACATTTAGTTAGTAATGTCTTTTTAAAGACTGCGTGTTCAGACCCGGGGAAGCATTGATAATTTTTTTCGTGCTTAATTTGTGTTTATAATTAATTTCGCGCTTGCTAATAAAATAAGTCATCATGAGAAAACCTGCATTTGTATGATGAACTCTCACTTGTGTCACTCCTCCACTTGTCTCACTAATCCACATTGCAGCAGCATGGTTGAATTAGTTCCAAGCTTTCTGCTCAAAAAGTAGAATAATAGGCCTTCAGCAGAGGTCCAGCAGTGGGACATTAATAGGCTGTTAAATGTACCAACAATAGTTTTGTTTGCAAAAAAGTATCAAAGCAAAGCTGTCTAAAAATGTGAGTCCAATAAAAGTGTGAAATATAACTTCCGGCTCACTTTAATGTTTAGTGTGAATATAAAAATGTTTTTATTGAGATCATCTACTTTTACTACCGAATTTTTATAACGGAATAAGAATTGGTATTGAAGTGAATTAGTCGGTATAAAATTTATTTGTGAAATCAAAAAAAAATACATAGGATAATGTTTGACACAGTACGTAATAACGGCATTGTGTCTTAATATTTGACTGTAATTAATACCATAATAATGTTTTTACATATCGCCCTTGCGTGAACACATCATTAAATCATCATTTTACTTGCAGCTTATCTTAAATTCTACCAACAAACAGCAAAACTTAGTATAATTGCGTTTGAACGGTGTGTGAGCCAGTGTAACTACACGAGGGATATAACATCTTAGTTCCCAAGGTTGGTGGCTCATTGGTTCTGTATAGAATAGTTAATATTTCTTACAGTGCTAATATTAATGGCTACGGTACGATTTTAATTTTTACTTTTAGGTCTTCATTATTTTCCTGTTAAACGAGGCTTTTAGTGTATATTAAGAATCGATCGAATGAAATATATATTTTTCTGGAAATTTCTAGAAACTTCTCGCAGCAACTTTATAACTTAAGAACAGCTAGTAATTTTATAAATAACACAAGCACTGTCAGTAAAGCTTTTATTATATCCGTGTGTTACACATAGATGTGGCAGTTTGAAGTAAGATTTTCCTTTCAACTGTAAAATCTCTCAACAGCACACATACTTGATTCCCTTTAAACGTAACAAATGAAAGAGCCTTTCGCTTGCCGAACGGTATTTCAGTTCTGTAAACCTGTATAAGGTTTTCCATTAGTCAAGGTTTTACTTTAACGTAAAAATTCCAAAGTACAAAGTATGAAAAACGATTGCAAAAATTCTATACATACAGACAGCGACAACTTTAATTAGTTGGAAAATGTATATTCATATTTTAAATTAATTTTTGAACGAGTTAGAAAAAAAGAACGTTAAGTTTTACCTAGAGTTTTGTTGTATGTATGGTATAATCAAAATCAAAATACTTAATTCAACATGGAAGCATTACACGTACTTATTGATAGTCAAATTACAAACTACTACCGATTCGGAAAAGATACACCCAGCCCTGAGAAGAACCGGCGAAACCAACTCAGCGAGTTTTTTATATAGACTGTTTCGTTTACAAAATTTTAGTGTAAAAAAGAAAAAAATATATATAAAATTAAAAATAGCCTGTAGGCGATCGTTTCAATCCCAAAGTGCTATCATCCATAAATTCATTAATTGTATAATAACCTCTAGCACACAAATAACATTTATTAAATACGTTATTAAAACAAGATTTTATTCAATATTTCTATCATCATAACAAATATAAGTGAATGTTTCTTTGTACATTTATCTTTATTAATTCATAACTCGATTTTGATAAAACTTTGGTGAGTCGTTTGACGTAATATATTTGTAATAATAACTGTTGCCCGCGGCTTTGCTCGCGCTTAACTATAAGGAAAGGATAAATGATAGTTTGAAAGTCTGTAATTATAAAGTAAGAAGCATGGAATGTCATTCTGGTTAGTAAAAAGTAAGTTTAAGGGGTTTTTTTAATTTTTAGATTGATGATTGTTCTTTTAATAATAATCAGTGGACTTACTGTGAATCCCTGTAGTTTCACTTAATATATTTTATAGTGACTTAAATGGCTTGAATTTTTTTTTGATAGAAATATAAATATTCCGAAGCCGAGATGGCCTAGTGGTTAGTACGCGTGAATCTTAACCGACGATCGTGGGTTCAAGCCCAGGCAAGCACCACTGAATTTGTATGTGCTTAATTTGTGATTATAAATCATCTCATGCTTAACGGTGAAGGAAAACATCGTGAGGAAATCTGCATGTGTCTAATTTCATTAAAATTATGCCACATATGTATTCTACCAACCCGCACTAGTAGCGTCGTGGAATAAGCTCCAAGCCTTCTTCTTAAAAGGGAGAGGAGCCTTAGCCCAGGCATTGGGACATTAACAGGCTGCTACTGTTACTGTTACTGTATAAATATTCCAATTTACGATTCTGTTGCTTAAATACCCCGGCATCTACCTACGCCGTTGGATATAGTTAACACTGTAAATGTGCCATTAGTACATCTGCAAGCGTACCAATTTTTTTATTCTATCAATTTATAATGAAGCTTTCAGTAAGTTGAATAGTTTCGTTTAACCTGTTAAACGAAACTATTCAACTTACTGAAAACTTTATTTATAATTAATAATCGAAGCACCTCTTTGATAGGCTTTGTGCCCTACAAAGCCCGTCCCCGCAGCCCGTCTGGGTAGGTATTACCCACTCATCAAATATTCTACAGCTAAAGAGCAATACTTAGTATGGTTGCGTTCCGGTTTGAAGGATGTATGAGTAAGTCAGTGTAACTACAGGCACAAAGGACAACATTTTTGTTCCCAAGATTGGTAGCGCATTAGCGATGTAAGGAATGGTTAATATTTCTTAGATCGCCAATGTCGAAGGATGGTGGCGATCACTTGACATAAATAATAATAAATTTGATTTACATCCAAAAATATGTACACAATTTTAGTTGGCAGTTTTGTCTAAACCTAGGATTTTTACATAAGCAACATAGGGAGGGGGGGACCTCTGACTTCGAAATTAATATAAATTGTAATGAGAGTATGAGAGTCAGCGATTCTGATATTACAATGTATAAACATACATATTATTTACATAAAAACGACGTTTGAGGTATTTCCTTGTGGGGCTATTTAAATTATTTCATTAAGCCAATAAATGACTTCAGATGGAATTGGTTTAGAGGCAAGATCCGACCAACATTGACGGATTAATTTAAATAAAAGTTAGCAAAAAGAAACTAACGCATAACGGTTTTATTTAAATGCCAAGGAAATGTTTTACCGGTTCGATGTACAAAAAAGATACAGTCAGCAAAAAGGTTACACTATAAAATAAATTAAACGTATTCTTCGAATCAGCAATAAATATATTATTTTTCCTTAATCATAATAAAAGTTAGGCAAAGGAAATAATCATGAATTATTTAAAATGTGTAAAGTTTCTCTTAATTGAATTACAATAAACAATATTAATATTACTTAAAAAAATCCAAGTAGAAAAAAAATATAGTAGTTATTAATACATATCTATTAGAAAACTGTCTGTTTCCTATTTTAAGTTATTTGATCTAATAATGTCGCAATGCTAAGCGTACGATTCGACTTTATTATAGCATTAATATAATGCACCATCTCAATTTCATAGATAGAACACTTATAAAATAATTCCCAATGTCAATGAACTGCAGATTATAATATATATGTCATGGAAAGCGATATCGTTTTATATTAAGTTGCTGATTTGAGTATCATAGTGCCAGAGAAGGGGTAAACACCGTGACGTTGTTATTGTAAAGATGGCACGTGGACAGAGTCGTTGTTGGAAAGTGAGGAATTGAAACAGCACATTACGACCAGTTCACTTCTCCAAAACAAAACTGTCGGTTTACCTGTTAACTTTTAAGTGTGTTTATTGTATTCATAAGAAAATAAAGTAAGATTATACGAAGTGTACATTGTCATTTTCGCCGCCTACGCAATGGACCCTGTACCACCAACTCAAGATTTTTCCTGTCGTTATATAAAAAATCGATAAGAAGACTGAATTGTAGTTAAAATAAATGTAAACTTTGTTGCTAACTGTACATTTTTTCCTTCTCCTGTACAAGTTAAGTATGCTATTTATATAATAAAAACTTTTCATTATGAGCCTTGCAGTTTTAAAGTGGTTGTTCAGAATTTGTTCTTCGCTTAGTTCCCTAACGTTTCCATACAGTTCTACTACGATATAAGTCGTATACGATTTGTTAGTAATAATAAAGAATTTAGTAGGTTTTATATTTCCGTAATTCTGTAGTCTTGAAATCCTTTGAAAATTGTCATTTAAAAATGCTGTTTTCTGCGATCTTGATTTTTAAAGTAAATTTACGTTAGGTTTATTTAAAGTAATAGCAGAAAGACCGGCTGATAAATAGCCTACCTGAAATAAGGTGTTCGCCTATAAATATACTAACCTTCTCAATTTTTAATTCAGAAGAAAGTTATACATGTAGTATGAGTTTTGTATACATAAGCTAAGTTCAAATCGTAGGTTATTTAAAATTGGAACACTTACACTAAAGAGAGCCAAGATGACCCTGTGTTTAGAACGAGTGAAGATTAAAAGATGATCGCGGGTTCAGACCCAGGCAAGAAGCATATAATTTTCATGTGCTTAATTTGTGAAATGCTTAAAATTCATCTCATTCTGTATTTGTAAATAAGAACACAATTGTTTTTTTTTTCAAATCATTAAAGTATTTTTCCACAACTTTTGGAACTTTCAAACGTTAGAACTTTTCTTGAAGCTCTCAAAAGAAATTCTTATTAAGTTTGGTATTCAACGCGTAGTATTTCAACGCAAAAAAGACTTTAAGGTTAAACTAAGGTATTTACTCTGCGAAGACGTCTGTCTCTGCGAAGAACGGTACGCAAACGCGTCGTCGGAGCGATCCTGCCAGCCTTCTAAGCTTGGATGAGACGAAAGCGAAGAGTCATCTTCCAACTTACGCAGGTAATGACCGGTCACGGTTGTTTTGGAGAATACCTGTGTAAGATCGGATGCGAATAGACGGCGATATGCCACCATTGTGGCGTGGACCGGGACACCGCTCACCAACGTATA
Source organism: Nymphalis io (assembly GCF_905147045.1). Classification (NCBI taxonomy): domain Eukaryota; kingdom Metazoa; phylum Arthropoda; class Insecta; order Lepidoptera; family Nymphalidae; genus Nymphalis; species Nymphalis io. Next base: position 10,985,607 of record NC_065889.1, read on the forward strand.
CTACGTTGGAGGTGCGCCCGACGCTTAGTGCGGAGAGAGAGTTCCTAGTCCATGAAGTCGGATAAGAACTGTCCTTGCGAGCAATCGTGTAGGCGATGCTCCGCAGGGAGTCAGTGTGGAAAGCCGTAGCCTCTGTCTGTGAGACCGTCATGATGATGATGATGGCGGAGCGGGAACGGGAAAGGGCCGATCCTGCTCGGTGGAGACGACGTCGGTGTCATCTCGGCCTTCCCACAGCTCCGACGCCTGGGGCTTTAAATGTGGGGGCCTCATCTCACGCATCTACGGGGGTGTGTCGCGGATGCGTTATATCAATACAATCCCGCGGCCTCTACGATCCGTGCCGAGAACGGTCATAGTAGTGGTTATAGTGGGTAAGAATTCCACATAACCCGGTTCCCCCCCCCATAGGAGCCGGGTAACTTTCTGAAGGTTTACACTGCGTGAAAAAAAAGGTTTTTAACTAAGGTAGTTCTAGGTAAAGTTGCTGCATTACTGTTTTCAAAATTAATTTCAAACCGAAATTCTCATCACAAAAAGCTCGTTGTTTTGTCGTGTGCTCAAGGTCATTGTTGTAGTAAAAATAGACACTATCATCTCATCAATAAATTAATTTATGCAAAATTGAACTACGTGTACAGCATAAACTAGTTATATTAGAACCTTCCTATATAACTATTACACGTACGTAATGCGGGATGGTTGGCGTTCTATGGCTTTCGTCCAGCAGTGGACGGCAAAAGGCTGAAAAAAAAAAAGAAAAAAAATGCGTTCGGTCTAAGATAGTTTTATGCAATGAAGGCATTATACCCGTTTTTTTTTAAATTAATTCTGTTACTTGAATTTAAAAATAAAATGTTTAGCTTTATACAGAAAAAAAATTGATTATATATATAAAAATTGGTGTTGGTTGTTTTACTGAAAGTTGACACATATTTTTTTTATTGAGAAGAATTTTATAGTTGTTGTAAATCGTGCTAGATGGCATTGCAGTACTTAAGCCGTCCAACTAATGACCGTGGCAATTATTAGAATAGACTATTTTATTTATGATATATATTTTTTTGGAATAAATAAAAACAAAAAATTAAAAATAAAGACAGCACAGCAGTGAACTATTACAAAAATGAAGGTCACTCAGCAGGTGTTGATCATGCTGGAACCGCATGCGTATTGGGGGTCCAATGATGCACGAGCAGGTCTATGTGAATGTTTATACTAGTATATAACATACTAAATAAAGACAAATTTAGACATATAGAACCTTTATCTAACATTTATGTATAAATTTAAGAAATTCCCCGCTTAAAAGATCCGTCGCCGTTTATTTGTACTCTGGCAAATAGGCTGTCATCAGAGCGAATTGAAGCGGAAAATCGATGATACCCCGCCATTCACTGAACATATTGACAAACGTTAAACTCTATATTACCATATTTAGGTGAAATATATGAAATTTGTTATTCGATTTGAAGTTATGACAGCTTAAAAATATTATTCTAATTTTCTAAAGTGGTTAATTTTGTTTGTTTATTTAACCAAAAAACTGTTAATTCGAATGATGTAGAACTGAACGACGAAGGCTATATAATCTGTTGTAGATTTTTCTAATAATAGCTCATTTTTTTTCTCAATATAGTCGAAGAAATAATTGTTTCATTGGCCGCTTTCGATGCGAACGTTTAGCGCAAACTTTTATCGATATACGAAAACTACCTATGAACGATTTGTAATTCTTTTAAATGTATGCAGAAAAGTCAGGGACAGCATATTTCTGACTATGGATTATTAAAAGTACGAAACAAAATTGCTTTTTGTCTGTTGAATATTTGTGGTATTGCGTAAGTGAGAATAAAATAAGCAATTACTTAAGAAAACAGTTCTCTAATTAGAGAATAGTCCTCTAATCAATGGCTTTACAATTAACCTAGAAATGACGGTCAGAAATTAACTATGAAGCTTCAACTGAATCTTAATTTCTTAATAATCTGTGTCCAATTGGTATAAAAAGCCATGAGAAATAACCTTGAACTAGGATAATTAACCCCATTCCATAAATATTGATGTCCTCCTGACCGATTTTGGTCATTGCGGCCAATATCAAGAGACATTAGCAAACTGCGCAGGAGATATAATAGATCATAATTGTATGCGCAAACACAGGTACATTCTTTATTCTTTCAATATCATATTCCAATGGTACGGCAATCGGACAAAACCGGAAAGACATTCATATGCAAGACCAACAGCTTTACGTGCTATCCGAGGCATGGGTGTGCACACACTTCCAACTTCGAGCTGCTATTGAGAATCTTCAACAGCAAAAACCTAATATTTTTTCCTGATATTATTCTTTTTATCAAAATTGTTCTAAGAATGTAGACATAATTTTGATTATTACTATTATTAGACAATTAAGTTATATAATATTAACTTCATACAACTTTATTAATGATACGCTTTCAATAAATTCTATCTCTCATTTTATTATATATATTCGTCACGTATATAAGTAAATATTTCATTCGCTAAGTTTTAGACCTAAATAAATAGAGAGTAAGGATTTGCTCCTTCAATAGCAGAACTCTTTCAAATGATTGATTCGCCTGTTTTTCTAGGTGGTAGAGCTTTTTGCATGCCCCTCTAGTTAACGTAGACAAGTAACCACTCTAAAAACTACTAAGTAATGATAACATTTCAAATTGACACCTTAATAATGTATTTTTTAACACTGGAGTAACACTGATGAATTATTTCAATAAGCATAAATTTCGATTTTTCTCACCTGCCGCGCGTCAAATATGATCATGTGTTTTTTTAGAATGAGACAAACGACTTCCGACGATGACATATACATATATAAGAAACGATTGCATATACATATATAAGAAACTAGTACTATGTATTATGTTATCTATTCGACAAGATTTCATTTCTTTCTCCAAAAATGAAGAGCATTTTTTTTTTACATTTTTCAAATTAAGCTTGTACAAAGCTTGTGCTATGGAAACCAGACAACTGATATACTACATATACTACTTTTCTTTTGTAAATACATACTTATATAGATAATTACACCCAGACTCAAGACAAACAGACATGTTCATGCACACAAATGTCTGTCCTGGGTGGGAATCCAACCCACAACCTTCGGCGAACCCTCAACCACGCCAACCATTCATACAAACTTTCATGGGTAAATTTATGGGAAGTAAGTTCATGGGAAAATTCAACCCTTATGGGTTAAATTTTCGAAAAATTCTTTCTTAGTGCTATGCAAATTTTCATAATGCGTCAGTAGTTTTGGCTGTACGTTGATAAGTCAGTTAGTTATTCAGTTATTATTTTATATATATAGTTAATGTATTTTTATAACTTAAATTTCCGCTGGCGAAGCTGAGACGTGTAGTGTTAGTTTTATTAAATAAAACTTTCAAACAAAGATGGCTAGGGTTTCAAGATTTCTCTATTGTTGTTACTCTAAAAATATTTTCACTCTATTTTCTTCTTCTTTGTGTATGTTTTCTTTTTTATAATTGTAATTATGAATGCGGAACAAAGATAAGAAACGCGAGCGAAGTATACTATGAAGGTGGACTTTCTGAATTAGTTGAACATTTAAAATTATATTAGATTTACATTTGAGCTGAAATTATTATTTTATTAAAAAACTCTTCAGACGAAAATTGTATCTTAAGAGCATCAACAGATTAAATTCGGTCTGTCTGAACGAATTCGTAAAATGTAATTTATCATGTACGATAGACAATCGGATCTGGTATTCGCTTTATCCAAAAAGACGTGGTTTCATCAAAGGATTGGAGCAGTACATAGCAACTTTAATGTTACAATGAAATTCAAATAGGCGTTTATAGCTTATCAAATGTAAAATTGAAATGACAATTATTTACATTGAAGACTTACGATTACTTTGACGACTTGACTTACGATTAATCAAAATTAATAGAGAACTACTATACAAATCATGACAACGTAATATGATGTCAGGAATAATTACAAAAGTATTTCTTCGTTGTGTCGCAATTCCTATTGGAAAAATGACCAGACTCTATATATAATATTTAATCAAATAAAAAAAAAATATGTAAAGGCAGTTTGTTTCCATTTGCAAAGGTAAAGCATTGCATTGTCAAAAAAAGCTTAATTTATACGGAATACTAGGCTGATATAGTAAAATGCTTTTATGATCTTTATTAAAGCACTCTTCATTTAGACTGCTTCCTTGGTATAGTGGCTATATGTTAGGCCGCAGACTCGGAGGTCCTGGGTTCAATTCCCAGGTCGGGCCAATAAAAAGTTATTGGGTTTTCTTCTCAGAAAATTCTCAGTAACAGCCCAGAGTCTGGTAGTTGGAAGTGTGTACACTACCGTGCCTCAGAAAGCACTACGCTTGAACTCTTTACGATCGTGTTAGATTGCTGTCCCATCGGATTATGAGAGCTGGGGAATAGAGTGCAGCTGTGTTTGCCCACACACTTGTTCACTATAATATTAAAATATCTTTACCTTATTATTTGTAGAACACTCAAACTATAGTTCGTTATTAAGTAATTTACTTACAGAAGATAATCTCAATCTACGTTCAGGTAATATCATTTACCAAGATTGACAGTAAAATTTTGCTTAGTGGTATTCTATTACAAAATAGGAATACTCAGTATTGTCGTGTTACGATTGCAAGGGTGAGTGAGACAGTGAAACTTCAGGGACAAGGGATAAAACATCTGAGTTGTCAAGGTTGGTGGTGCATTGACGATGTAAGTAATGGTTTATATTACTTACATCGTCATCATGGTTTACTGGTGGTAGGGCTTTGTGCAAGCTCGTCTGGGTAGGTACCACCCACTCATCAGATATTCTACCGCAAAACAGCAATACTTGATATTGTTGTGTTCCGGTTTGAAGGGTGAGTGAGCCAGTGCAATTACAGGCACAAGGGACATAAAATCTTAGTTCCCAAGGTTGGTGGCGCATTGGCTGTAAGCGATGGTTGACATTTCTTACAATGCCAATATCTAAGGGCGTTTGGTGACCACTTACCATCAGGTGGCCCATATGCTTGTCCACCTTCCTATTCTATAAAAAAAAAAAAATTCTTACATCGCCAATGTCTACGGGTGGTGGTGACTTACCATCAGGTAGTCCAATTGCCCGTCCGCCTGCTGTATTAAAAAAAGACCTCCAGATCTATAAGCTTTATAAGCTAGGTACTACATTAACGAGGCAGTTGTACATAACTACGTGAAGTTCCGACTCAATCGAATTAAGTTCAAATCACCCGAAATTAGCAAAGCCGTTTTCAAGTAATCGGTGACTTCAAATGAAGAGAAAAACGTGTCGAACATACAAACTCCTACTCTAACAGAAGTCTTTTAAATACTAATACAGTTTCGCACAAAGTAAAATAAAAAAAAACTAGCCAACCTGCTATGTCATCGTGGAATTTGGTTTATGACCAAAATCTTTCATAATCTTCTATTTTAACGTAAATTTCGTACCTATTCGAATTATACATGAGAAATATTAAAATTATTAGGTAGCAGCCTAAATAAAAAATGATGGTAGTGTTGATTTTGGTAATTAGCAAATACCGTTATATAAACTAAAAAATTATTATTTTGAAATCACAAACAGAATTTGTTTTAAATGTGTAGATTTAGTAGAAGTAAATAAATTAATTCTTAATAAATATTAACAATTCAAAACTTATAAAGAGAAAGTGAATGTTTTTTCATTAAGAACAGTTCAAAGACCGTTTTCTTTACTTTAGGAAGTCTCTTTTATATTCCCCGTTGTTTATCTTCGTCACTGACTACGGGATCGATTACAGAAACATTCAAGTATTTACGTCAAATGCTAGAACATTCGATAGCTTTCGTTTAAATACAAATGATTTCTGAAACGAAATCTTTCATTGCAGACATGTTCTTTACTCTTAATTATTTTTCTTAAATTTACATTTCATTACCAACAGGCAAGCAATCATATTTCTCTCTCTGAGCTTCTCTGTTCATATTCTGTTTCTACAAAATATTACTGGGTTTTGCAGTAAAGAAAATCTCAGTTTATTCCTACCGGTATATTAATTCTTGGTAAAGTAAACTTGGTCGCCGTTTATATAGCTCAAAAATAAATTATTGTAAATATTTAAATCACAATAGTTTTATTAACTCTCCACGAAATAGGGTAAGGATAGTAAAGTAACAGCCTGTAAAAAACCTACAGCAGGCCTAAGGGCTCCTCTCCTATAGAAGATAATGTTTCCAGTTTATCAAACCTTTTTCAATGCGAGTTTGTGAATACACAGCCAGAACTTTATATTTACCTTCACGAGAACAATATTAATTATAAACAAGTAAGCACACGAAAATTAAGTGGTACTTACTTAGGCTCGCCTCAAGCATTTACTATTATTCAATCAAAATCAATCAATCAACAGCCAATCGTTGTCCACTGCTGAACATAGGCCTCTCCCAAGGTGCGCCAAAGCTCCCTGTCCTCCGCCTTCCGCATCCAGTTGGTGCCCGCCACCTTCTTAAGGTCCACCTGGCTGGAGGGCGCCCTACGCTGCGCTTGCCGATTTGCGGCCTCCACTCTAGGACTCGTCTGCTCCAACGGCCATCGGTCCTACGACATACGTGACCAGCCCACTGCCACTTCAGCCTGCTAATTTTGCAAGCTATGTCGATGACTCCGGTTCTTTTCCGGATAATCTCATTTCTGATCTTATCCTTCAAAGATACTCCGAGCATAGCACGCTCCATAGCACGCTGAGCGACTTTGAATTTGTGGACTAGTCCCGCAGTTAGTGTCCACGTTTCGGCACCGTATGTCATGGCAGATAAGACGCATTGTTGAACGGTTGAAGACTTTCGTCTTCAAACATTGCGGTATAGACGACTTGAGGACTTGACGAAGGTTGCCAAATGCTGCCCATCCCACGCGAAATCTTCGATCGGCTTCCTTCTCGAAGTTGTTCCTACCGACTTGTATTATCTGTCCTAGGTAGGTATATTCACTAACAACTTCGAGAGGTTTCCCCTCGACGTATATCGGTCCCGGCACGACATGCCTATTGAACATGACCTTGGTCTTGTCCAAGTTTATACCGAGACCGACACACCGGGAAGACTCGCCTAGGCTACGCAGCATTTCGGTGAGTTGTTCCAGCGACTCTGCTATGATGACGATATCGTCGGCAAATCGAAGGTGTGAGATGTACTCGCCGTTTACATTGACTCCATACCTAGTCCAATCCAGCGTTTTAAAAACGTCTTCCAACGCGTTGGTGAACAGTTTCGGGGATATTACATCCCCGTGTCTCACCCCTCTGCGCAGTTGGATCGCCTTCGTCTTACAGTCCTGGATGTGGACAGTCATTGTAGCGGCGTTGTACAGACATCTCAGTACCTCGATATATCTCCAATTGATATGACATCTCTGCAATGAGTCGAGCACTGCACAGGTTTCGATGGAGTCGAAGGCTTTCTCGTAGTCCACAAATGCCATACACAGCGGCTGATTGTACTCTTCGGTCTTCAAGAGGGTTTTATCACCTTTCTTGAAAAACAGTACCACCTCACTCCCGCTCCACGTTTCCGGGGTCTTGCCATGTTGGATGACGGAATTAAAGAGGCTTGCTAGCTCTTTCAGGACCGGAGTCCCGCCTGCCTTAAGCAACTCTGTTGTGATTCCGTCATCTCCCGGAGCTTTGTTGTTTTTAAGCTGTTCTAGAGCCGCCCTAATCTCGCCTTGGTCAACGACCGGGAGCTCCTCGGAGTAATGGCGCATAAGAGGGGCGCGCTGGTCATCAATACTGATTCCCACGGGTTTATCCGATCTTGAAGAGAACAACTGCCCATAAAACCTCTCTACTTCTCCGACAATCTCAGGCCTAGAGGTAACGACCCCACCATTTTCAGTTTTAAGTTTTGTCAGACGCGGCCTCCCAAACTTGCGAGCGAACACTTTCGATCCCCGATTTTGCTCAATCGCAGCCTTGATGGCACGGGTATTGGAGTGTCGGAGATCGCGTCGCGTCAGCGTTTTTATTATTCGATTTAAGGCCTTATCTGACAAAAACGATGGTAGTTCTCGTCGTTTTCTCATGAGCTCGAGTGTCTCAGCAGAGAGTTTTGGTGCGTTGTCCATTCTCTGTGGCGGAAAACACTTGCGGGATGTGTTTTGCAGTATTTTGACCAGCGTGTCGGTTCTCTCATCAATGCTGCTTATGGTTTCCAACGCGGTGAATTGATTTTGAAGTTCCATTTGGAACTTTTCGGAGCCTTGAGCAGCTTGGAGCATGGTAGGTCGGAGAGTAGACATCATCATCATTCTCGATCTTTCGGCTTTTAAGTTGATATTTAGAGTGCCTCGAACCAAGCGGTGATCACTTCCGGTATTAAACCTGTTGATCACTGAAACATCTCTAAATATGTGCCTTTTATTCGAAATGATAAAGTCTATTTCGTTCCTTGTCACGTTATCGGGGCTTCGCCAGGTCCACCTCCTCTGAGGCTTCTTTTGAAAGAAAGAATTCATCAAAAAAAGCCCCTGCGCTTCGAGAAAGTTTACCATCATTTGCCCCCTGTGATTTCTGCAGCCCAAGCCGTAAGGTCCGATTTTCGATTCACCGCTATCTTGTACTCCCACTTTAGCATTAAAGTCTCCCATAACAACATTGTAGTGGGCCTTCGAGGTGTCGTTGAATAATATCTGTAGATATTATTCAAGTTTTTATTTTTCTTATAAAAATATTTTTTTTGTAAATATTTACAACAGCTTATATTAGAAGATATATACATCAATGTTATATCTGACATCTAAATTACCGCAATGCGAATTCAGGATAATTGCTTATTACTTAACACGAAAGGAAATAAGGTAGAAATTCGTTTATTTTTCAATCTTTCTTGTATTACAGCTAAAACACTTCAAAGAGCGATTTACTATTATGTAACAATAATAAATAGACTTGTGCATCTTGATAATTAGTAAACTTTATGATTTTAAATAAATTAATCGTTGGCATGTGGGAGAGATGACGTAATTAAATACTTCATAAGTAAACTTTGACATAATCACTCATTACGTCACTTGATTTAATATCAATTCACTATTCGTATAAAACGAAAACTCGTAAATGAAAAAATTTGGATTCCTTAATGAGTAATTAATTCCTTAGTTTAAATCTTAGAAATATTATGAAAGCCAATTAGTAAAGCGTATTTCTTTCTTAACTCTTACCAATTAATTTCAAAATTGCAGTGAAGCAAACAAATAGCCTCAAGCTTAAGCTTAAATGCAAAGTTTGTTTAATTATGCACAAAGGATATCGGTCAAGTGAAAATTACATCGTTTTGATGGCTTAGCTGCTTAAAGAGATAGCAAGAGGGTGTTTTCACGTCTAAACGTTGCCTTGTTCGTGTCATAATTAATTCATTGCTGTAAACTAGTTGATCGTAAGTAACAAAGATCAAAGTTTTATTATACAATACTGTCAAGGATCAAAAGTGAGATGTCTAGAGGAACACTATTCGCGAGATTCAAGTCACGTGTATATCCACCTAACTGTATTAGAGCATTGTGGGTGAAAAGGCTTTAAACTATTGCCTTAAGCAATATTTTAGATAGATTTGCCTTATCGAAACATTTCAAAGTAACAAAAGGTTGTGATGTTCTCCTGGCTGATTTAGGCCATGGTAGCTAATCTTAAGAGAGACTAACCAACTACCGCAATGTGCGCTAACACAATTGCATTCTAATAATATTTCGATTGGAAGGTAATTTGGCAACTCCTTTCTTTGTCGCACTTCCAAAAAATGGAATTCCTTACCAGCTCACGTATTCCCCTCCTCTTACAACCCGGGTTCCTTCAAACGAGGCGTGAAGAGGCATCTTGCGGGCCGGCAAGGCGAAGGCGGCTAGTGCAGAACGTTTTTCCCGTCTGTACTGGCCGTCGTCGCGTTTGGACTCTACTACCACTTACCATCAGGTGGAGTAGAGTCATTTGCCCTCCCGGCGATATAAAAAAAAAAAAAAAAAATTCTGAAAGAATCAAGCGAAGGATCAACGGCTCTACGTACTCTTCTAGACATGGAAGATACTCTCCAAGGCACGGGAGAGTACGCACTTCCAACTTTCATACTCCGGGCTGCCACTGAGAGCCTTCGACAGGAAAGATCCAACAACCTTTTATCGGCCCGACCTGGGGGCTTAAGCCCATGATATCAGGATCTACTGCCTTATATTTGGCCACTAGACCAATGAGGCAGTAAAACAATAATAAGCAATAAAAAAAACCTAAACATAATTACCTTACCCAATAAACTTAAAATGACAGATTTTGGTAAAATAAGATGACAATATTCCAACATGTATTCTGACTATATAATCGCAATTAAATAAAAAACATTATTAATAAATTTACTACGACTTACATATATTTTATTTTTTAAATATATTTCACCATTCATTCTAGTTGGGCTTCTGTTTAAACAAAGAATATGACGTACTAGGTTGGCTGGCTTACGAGCTAATTCCATTAATTAATCACCCACGCTAAGGGGTGACATCGGTTAATACGACCTACATTATAGGATTTATCGATGGCATTTATAGCGGAATCGGGTTATGAATAAAGACTTTTCCATTTACACTAATTAAAAGTGGAAAATTAATTTGTAATTATTAAAGACACATTGGAACTTTTTGTACGTGGTGCTGTATTAAGTAACTTTTAAAAATATGTATCGATTCTTACTTTAATATGCGAAATATTCAGATTTTTCATTGATACAAGGTTTCTTATTTATCTTCTATTTCATAAAACAGGAGTTGCATTGCATTAATATAAAACTTATAGTAATGTTGCGCAGAACACGCTAGAAGGAATGAGAACTGGATTAGGTAGCGCTACTAGGCAAATTACTGGTGTTAGGGCTTTGTGTAAGCTCGTCTGGGAATGTATCACCTACTCATCAGATATTCTACCGCAAAACAGCAGTACTTGGAATTCTTGTGTTCCGATTTGAAGGGTGAGGAGTGAGCCGGTGTAATTACAGGCACAAGGGTGCCTCACCCTTCAAATCGGCATAACATCTTAGTTCCCAAGGTTGGTAGCGCATTGGCGATGTAAGCGATGGTTAACATTTCTTACAATGCCAATGTCTATGGGCATTGGTGACCAGTTACCATCAGGTGGTCCATATGCTCTTCCGCCTACCTATACAATAAAAAAAATACATGATCAGTGCCACGCGTGGCCACTCGTCAAAGCGCGCGAATGAGCAACACTGCGCATTAATTTATACACGACGTCGCGTCGCTGTGCAAAGTAGTGCATACGTTATAAATGCTAATACATAATTAATCTAATATTCATATATGCATGTCTTTTAAAGCTTAATTCATAAAAATCATAAAGGAGTTTTAAGATGAAACATTAATTTCTACATATATCTAGATATAAATAGAAAGCTACTTCCTAATGTAAGTAAATAGGATGTTTTAAATATATTTATTTGTTAAATTTAAGTTAAATTCCTTTGCGAGTGAATAATATACAATTTAAGCTCTATGTATATTAGACCTGGGCGAAAGTTTATTGTACATTGTTATAAAGACATAAATGACTGTCATCCCATGTTAGGGATTATACGGAATTAGTAAGAGATCACTTATAAATAATTCCGTCTGTAATGTTATATTCGCATTATATACACAATTACTTGTGGACTTAATTTGATTATATCGCGTGGGATTGTTGATATTAAGGATTATCGATTATTTTCTTATCAAATTTCTCTCTTTGTTTACAGGATCCGATGTAGATTGCATTTCGAAGTGTTAATTATTTTCGTTGATACTTGGAAAGTTAAAATCGTGTATGTAAGATCATTTTCATAAATACTTCGATTGCTGTCTCAATTATTTATATGTATTTCAATTTTGTTTTGTTTATTTCTTTAATTAAAAAAAAAATGTACCCATCACAGAATACTGGGCTTGCCGGTTGTTGAAAGTATTAATGATTTTAAAAAAAACAGTAAGTAAATATGGATTGAAAGATTTATTATTACAATAGTATATAGTAGAAGCACCACGCACATACAAGGGAGTAGAGAGTGGCAGCGAGAGGGGGCATGAGGGTGTAAGAGAGCGTCATGCCGTTTACCGTTAATACAAGTTGTTCTCACCTCCAATACGGCCCAATATAACGATGTTTAAAATCAAGAAATTGTTTTTTTGTAAATAACTAAATTTTTGTACGCAAGCATATTATATTTCTAATTCTGATCTCTAGACATACGCATCCGTAGAATCAACGCATACGTAAATTATTTGCCACGAGATCGCTTCTTGTAATTAAACGTATGTGGTAGGTGTTTTAGCAAGACGGCAGCGACACTTCTTGCGAGCGATCCGCCCTGGGAAGTCCAGGCGGAGGTGCTTGCGGAAGTGCACCGGTTCCGGGTGGAAACGAGGTCAAGCAGCGTCCGTCCAGGGTCGGCGGAGGTTGAGCGAGTCAGGGCCCATGTTAGCGCAGCGAGCCTTGATTCGCAGGTGGGAGGAGGACCTGAGGTCCCTCTCGGCAGGCCTAGTGACAGTGGAGGCGGTCCGCCCCCACTTGAGTCGCTGGGTGGAACGGAGTCACGGCACACTCACATTCAGGCTGACGCAGGTACTTACCGGACACGGTTGTTTCGGTAAGTACCTGCACCGGATAGCGAGGCCGGAGGAGACACCCCCCTGCCATGAGTGTGGTGCGCCTTCGGATACAGCGTGCCACACTCTGATGGAGTGTGCCGCTTGGGGACCTCAGCGCTGTCCCTGGCGACCTTAGTCGGTGAAGACTTCCCGCTGCCGAGTGTGATAAACGCCATGCTTGGTAGCAAGAGGTGCTGGTTGGAGACGGTCTCCTTTTGCGAAAATGTCATGTCGCAGAAGGAAGCAGCGGAGCGGGAGCATGAGGAGAGGGCCTCCGCTGACTCGCTTCGCCGAATAAGACCGGGGAGAAGGCGTCGGCGCTATGCGCATCGTTTCCTCCCGCCGTAAGTGTTGCCGGGGTTAGGGGGTCTTTGTACCCTGAGAACTCCCTAGGATTTGGAGGCCTGCAGAGGCGGGCCAACCGTCGGGGCGACACGGTAGTATGCGCAAGCGATCCCGTGACGCCCCTCGAAAAGGCGGTGTGGGTACCGCTGATTTTTTAGTGGGTAATCCGGCGCCTGCTCGGCGCCGGCGAGCCCCCACATATCCCCCCCACTTCAAGTGGGGGAAACTAGATTAAAATAATATCTTGAATTGGTGTTGAAACATATCAAATGAGATAAGCTTTTTGTTTTAGGAACCCCTTTATAGTTCCGTGCAATATTGTATTTATTTCCGATATTTAGTATTGAAGTATACATTATTACCATGCTAAGTTTGTTTAAAATAATTACAATATTTTTTATGGGATCCATATAATTATGATTCTGTCCTTACAGCTTAACGTAGAATACAATGAGTTTTAGGTTTTAGTAATTTAAATATAACTGCTTAACTTTACTTATAGATTAGTTTACAATAGAATAGATTTTACTAAAAATTATAATTAACTTCTTAACGACGAGAGATATATAATATAGAAAAAGATCTTAAAAATACCTGTAAATAACTCGGCAACAACTTATATAAAAATGTAAACAAATTACTGTTAAGTAAAGTATATATTTGACATAATTTATTATATATTATGCAGGTCTTGCTTGTCTTTTCATGTGCTTAATTTGTGTTTATAATTCATCTCGTGCTTGACGGTGAAGGAAAACATCGTGAGGAAACCTGCATGTGTCTGATTTCATTGAAATTCTGCCACATGTGTATTCTACCAACCCGCATTGGAGCAGCGTGGTGGAATAAGCTCCAAACCTTCTCCTCAAAAAGGGAGAGGAGGCCTTAGCCCAGCAGTGGGACATTAACAGGCTGTTACTGTACTTGCTTGTCTACCACTGTGCTTATTAGCTTAAAATATTAATGGAAATAAATATGATTTGATCAAAATTTGTACTGACGTAAAATATAAGAGAACGGTGGGTTTGAGCCGCTTATAAAATAATTTCGACTTATTTTATTTTATAATCTTTCAAACGAGAATCCCGAATTCATTAACTGATTGATATTGTATTTACATATCGCAGAAATAATGAAATTTTATATTTGAACGAAGTATATGACAATGACTAATTGAAATTGAGTGAAAACTTTACATGGAAATAAATATATTATTAATTGATTAAATTATTTTACTAGGAAAATCGTCATGATTCACAATGAAAACGTATACCTGTTATACGAATGAAAATAAACAGCCTGGATGTGTTCTGAAAACTGAAATACTAAAATACGGCATCGAATAGGTCTCTTCTCAGATCTACTTTCAATAATGACCGTATAAAGAAACCTTACATTTACCTTTTTACCTGAAATTTATAGTAAAAACTGTTTCTAAGTTTTTGTAACTGAGAATCTTAAGTATAAAAAGGTACTTTAAATATATTTATTGCTCATTTATATTTTTTGCTTTCTTTCTACTCGAACTGATTTACGTATACATATTCAAAGATTACCTATTCTGAATGGCGAGCAGATAAAATATAAAATGTATTCAAATATTTGTTAGTAATTTGGATAATGTTGCCGGTCTTGGTGGGTTCCAACCACTGACGTATTGATTGATGTTAATCTCAATATTCATTCTATTTTCACTCTCTCATATTCCGATACGACACGACCAGAAAGCGTTCAGGCATGGAACCAACAGTTATACTTGCTTTCCAAGACACGGGAGTGTACACACTTCCAACAGCCAACTTCAAGTACCTCGGTATTTGCGGCCTTATATCTAGCTACTAGACTAACGAGGCAGCCACTAAACAATTATTCTATCATTAAACAACAATACTTTATCTTATTGGTTTCCGGTTTTAAGTGTGTGTGGTTAGAACTACAGGCCAAGTGACATAACATCGCAGAACAACGAAAACGCAATAGTGTAAAAAGTAGTTTATTCTCTTTCTCTTCACACTGCTGCTAGTACAGTAACAGCCTGCGAATATCTCATGCTGGGCTAAGGCCTTTTTGAGGAGAAACTTTGGAGCTTATTCCACCATGCTGCTTCAATGCGGGTTGGTGGAATACATATGTGGCAGAATTTGATGATAATGAAATTAGACACATGCAGGTTTTTAACAAAGGATACAGCTTACAAACAGTTTATTTTCTTAAACAAAAACCTTATGCATTTGACATGACATTAACATTACTATTTTAACACTATTGTTGCATTTTCAGAACTTCAACGGACCACAAATTTCTGTAACGGATAAAACATTTCTGTTTGTTAATACTATAACAATATTAACGAACAGAAATGTTTTTCTTGCCGCAATACCAATACAAGAATTATAAGTTATTAGTGAATCTATTTAAACTAGTTATTTATGAATAAAACAATAGGTAATTGAGCGGATGAAGTATGCGCCATTCTTTGTTCAAGGACATAAGTTAGGAGCAGTATGCATGACGTTGAATCGCGCTGCCAACCGTGAGACAAAGTTGCCATGACTCGTGCACTTGTAATTAAACTGAGCTACTCTGAATGCAATACATCGTATGCCGTGTGTTACGACATGAATGATAATATATCCGTAATCCGTATCCGTAACAGCCTGTGAATGTCCCACTGCTGGGCTAAAGGCCTCCTCTCCTCTTTTTGAGGAGAAGGTTTGGAGCTTATTCCACCACGCTGCTCCAATGCGGGTTGGTAGAATTCACATGTGGCAGAACTTCAGTGAAATTAGACACATGCAGGTTTCCTCACGATGTTTTCCTTCACCGTAAAGCACGAGATGAATTATAATCACAAATTAAGCACATGAAAATTCAGTGGTGCTTGCCCGGGTTTGAACCCACGATCATCGCTTAAGATTCACGCGTCCTGGTCTCCTCGGTAAGTCGTATATACGTGTCAAAGCGTATATACGACATGAGATGATTTCACTTTGACCAAGTCATGATAATATATAAGAGTAACAAACTGTTTGGGTTTTCAGTTAAATAAAGGCTTTCCTATATTGTAGAACGATTTATAGCTTATTTCTATCTACCTGGTGGTAGGACTTTTTGCAAGCTCGTCTGGGTAGGAAGGACCCACTCATCATATATTCTACGCAAAACAGTAATATTTTTAATTGTTGTTTTTCGGTTTAAACGATGAGTGAGTGTAATAGGCGCAAGGGGTATAACATCTTAGTTCCCAAGGATGGTGGCGTGTTGGTGATATGAGGGATGGTTAATATTTCTTACAATGCCGAAGTAAGTGGTGGTGACCGATCCACATCAGATGGCCCTCTTGGCAGTCCACCTACGTAATAAAACTTAAAAAATCACCATCATGATGTTTACTATTATCATAAATATAAAAACACAGTAGAACTTAGTGGTGCCTAGATTTGAACCCTTGAACCTCTGTTACCCCTTATTGTATATATACGCGCAACAAAATTCTAGCGTTAAATCGCTTTGAAATCGATGTAAAATTTATTGTCCAATTTCATTTTAAATCGGAAAGAGCTATTTAAACAGATTTGTATAGTTAGGCAATTCCAGCATCTAGCATTTGCTGCCAAGGTTGACTGACGTTCCTAATGCTGTCGTGTACGCTCGGCCGCTTTGCGCATTCAGCGGGTAATATTACGCCGCTAAGAGAAAATGCTGTTTAATGGTACACAATTTTAGGCTGTAAGATAATAAATAAGTATATTTGATATTCGTTCGATTTAAATATACATACCTCGTTTGTGTCGTATAAAAGTTATAAAGTAATATGTTGTGCGGCGGAATAAAATGTAGAAAAATATTGTCGGGATGCGATTTGGCCTGATCTCGGTATCAACTTTGAGTCTTCTTGAGACAATGTTCATTGTCTTATTACATTCCATTATTTTTGTGACATTAAAACTGCTTTTCAATATAAGCTTATCGTGGGTTTTAGGTATTATATATTTAAAAACCGAGGTGGTATAGCTATCTAAAACACAAAAAAATAACTGAAAAGAACCGGTAAAGAACTCACTAGTTAGTTTTCTTTAATACATTTGTATCATTTTCACTTATTAACTATGTATCTAGGAAGTCGATTTGACATTTTAACTGTATCAATTTGATACTATGATAAAGCAAGCAATATTTAAAAAAGAGCTACGGATATCTGCTAATATAAAAAAACTGACTGGTGCCATTTGTTCGTTTGTAGTAAATTAATTTAAAATAAAATAAATATGAATGAGTATTTATATACTGATACATTTTTAAAATTCGTATATAAAAAGTTAACAAAATTTAAGGATCAATGAACTATGCATCATTTACAGATTTTTTTAGCAATTTTCTTATAAATACTCTGTATATTTATTTTATTTTAAATTAATTTAAACAATCGGACAAATAGTAAAAGTCAGATTTTTACTTGAGCAGATATTCGATATGTATTATATATGTGTGAGTTATTCTACGCGTTAGGCAAGTTTTATTATTTTTATTTCGTTACGATTTACAGCTCAAAACTAACACTAAACGAGAAATAGGTAATTGGGGTACTTCACGGTGACTCGAGCACCGCTGCTATTTCAAATAATCTCTTAAGCAGTTCAGCGTAAAATGATTACCTGAATCTTTCCTGTTTCATACACAACTGAAGCGGTCTATCAATAACACGCAGATTAAATAGCTTGTCCAGAGGATAGTTAATGATCTCTATCAATTTATGGAGATCTTTCCTACACACCGGTAGATGGCGTTAGTCTTTGCTTGTAACTTGTTGTTTATACAGCATCCACTTACCGTAGTTAATGGAATTACTAAGTTAATGTTTATACAGCTGAGTATGTCGCTCTATCTATTTATGAACGTGAAGCATTATGCTAAATGTATTGAAATATAGTATAATTAAATATAGCTGGCAGAGTTGCGGTAAATTGTCCCAAGCATGTTTTGTGTACTGTAACCAAAAAAGTGGTAGCATTTCCAACCCATTTTTTTAATATTAATATAATGTGGTTTTGGTATTTATGATAATAAATTAAATTATGAAAGAGTACTTTAATTTTTTTTTATGGACGAGAGCTCCCTATAATTATTAAATCAAAATGCAATAACAAACAAGTCACTAAGTTATTGTAAGTAAAAGAGAACCGACCGAAACAGCCTGTGAATGTCCCACTGCTGGGCTAAAGGCCTCCTCTCCTCATTTTGAGGAGAAGGTTTGGAGCTTATTCCACCACGCTGCTCCAATGCGGGTTGGTGGAGTAAAAGAGAAACCTAGAGCAAAATTAAGTGTTACAAATTTTCCGTTTATATATTTTGAATAATTAATTCGTTAATTATTGTTTCTTGACAAATTTTATCAAGTTTTAATGTTAATTATTGTCGGTACTAATAAATATAATTTGAAATGTCTGTAGTAAGCATATGACGTTATTATGTTAACATGCACGCAATTATTGTTTTCTATTTATAGTTATTTTCATTCATAAGTTTAAAAATGAAAACCTGTCATCGACATAGCATGAAACCCATATATTAATTATATATTTAATTTTTGCGAAGTGAATGTATTTTTTCACGTATTCTCACTTTCTTTTACTTTTTTCTTCTATTCTGCTGCTCGTACCGATTTTGTCTTTCTATGCTTTATCCTTGAAATTTCCAAAAATATTTTTATTGCAGATTCCCACGATGAAATTCCCATATTCCAAATTTTAGCTTTTACTTAGTAAATGTACGTTGTTAGTTAATCAGCCTAAGCGATTTTGTAAATATATGAGTATAGATTTATTATTATTCAATCCCTCTTTTGATAAATTTTGATTTTTGTTGCTTAGCATATTAAATAGTCATATTCACATTTTAATCATAAATTACACAACACTGATATATTTTGAAAGGAGCAACTACACGAGTTTTTTACTGTTTCGCTATAGACTGCTTTATTGTAAAGCTTACTTGAATATCATATGATTTCTCCTTGTTGGGCTTAGTATGACATATCATAGCCTATACGCGGGATTATACCGCGGAGGTAGCGACACCTCATTTATCATGACATGACAAGTTAAGAAGCGACACGGAACAAGATAATTAAACATATGCTAAAATCAAAATCAGAAATAAGCGTAACTATAGTCAAATGGTTGTAATAATCCTTCATTGCAACTAATATTGTAAATGCGAATGTAAGTTTGTTTATTTGTTACGCTTTCACGTTTTGACTATTCATCCGATCATTATGAAATTGTGCATATAGGCTGTGAGGGGTACAGAAAAAGATATTGGGTACCTAACAGCTCCCCCCTCAAATGCCCACTATATATATATATATATATATATATATATATATATATATATATATATATATATATATATATATAATTATATATATTATTTTGTCTCAAATAGTACTTATTATATTTTTGAAATATGATTACTAAATAAAAAAAAAATAAACAAATTTAATAAATAATGATTAAATTTCATTCGACTCTTTGGCATTCGTTTTTTCCTTTGGCTATAAGCCTACAAGTGCATGGTCCTTATCGCAAAAAAAGTTACGAGAAGTGAAAAGTTGAAAAGTACGCACTTAGAACAAATTTTTTGTTGTATGAGAGCGTCGAAACTTTTCTGCTAAATTAATTCATAGTTTTCATTGCAAGTTTTTAATTCTGATTTTTATTATGAAATTGTATTATAGTTATTATATAAACTTATTTTAATTTGGTGTTCGAGATTTGTGCATTAGACATTTATAAATTACGTGTTCCGTATGTCTTAGAGAGACACAGAACGGAACTTGGTGCACGCACATATATATTCTTACCACTAAGTAATCACATAATCTACAGAAAAGTAGCCATATTTAATATTATTGTATTTCAGTTTAAAGAGTGAGTGAGCCAGTGCCAGCCAACTACAGGCACATGGGACATAACGTCTACGTTCCCACGTTGGTGGCGCATTGGCTATGTAAGGGATGGTTAATATTTCTTACAGTGCAGTCTTGGGACGATGGTAATTACTTAAAATCATGTGGGCCATTTGTTAGACTGCCTACATACTGTAGATAAATAAAATGATACGTAAAGTTTATTAGTCTTTTATCCCACTAACATTTAAGAAAGGCAAAATTATTTCATACTTAAATTATAACATTTGAGTGCGGATGACTAACACTTGACTTATTATTAACCGAACTGAAAACTAGGGAGCTCGTGTACTTGCATTGTTATTGACTGCCTCATTGGTGCTTCTTTGTATACAAGACTAAAAATCTAGCGAAGCGTAATGACAACTTTGTAATAAGGATTAGCGCTGCGTAATATTTATACGGCACTACAACGTTAATAACTGAGAATTCAGTCATCCGGTAACGTTACGATAAACGTTTTCAAAATAAATATTTACCAACACTCTTGTGAAATTTTTTTGATATGTTAAATGAAAATAATTTTAACTAAATAGTCTTTATATTTAAAGAAATAAGGTTCTAAATACAGTAACAACGGCTTACATAATCTTGCTAATTAACAATGGAAGTGGCATGCATGAGAATGAGAACCTTTTCGATGTGTGACTTCACCTTTATTAGTTAAACTTTAAGATACAGTGTACCATATTAGGATTGTTCAGGTTATATATTAGTCTCTAAATGTCTTACCTACCGCCTTGAGGAGTAGATTTGTAGCTTATTCCACCACGCTGTTTTTCATTCGACACATCTAGGCTTCCTCATGACGGCTTGCCTGACTTTGACAGTTTAGCAAAACGATATTTGAATTTTTTTTTTATTAAATAGTTACAGATGTTTTATAAAACAATCAAATTCTATTGAAACTACGAAATACTATGGATAACTAAGAAATACTTCAAACTGGTTAGAAATCAAATAAAAATGGATAATTAAATTATTTTGATTTCATTTCAATTTGGGAGCTTAATTTCTCTATCGTTGTCTTTTTTAAGAGCATTTATCGTGTGCATTTTTTAATTATCTGCATCGCGGATATCTAATGCTATTTCTGTTCTGAGGTTCTCGCGTGCATTGCACATAGCATGTCTGAAGTGTACTTCTCCCCTTAATAGAGCGCGAAGGCTTGACGAACCAGCGATGGACTATTGTGCTAATGCACGGATAAAAATGAACTTTATTGTGTTTTATAAAGCGTGGGAGGGGTTACACTTGCCCGCAATTTTGAATTGTGGGCAAGTAAAGGAAAAATTAAATTAAAAATAATCAAGATGGCTCAGTGAAACAGGTCCAACTCAATTTTTTTCGGCGAAAGAGTAGAACATCTCGATCAAGCCTGCATGTGTTGAATTAAAGCCAAGTATGAATAAGTTCCAAGTTGAGAAATGTGACTTTTTCAGGCTATTTTATTCATCAATATTTATTAAAATATGATTTCAATTTATAGAAAATTTTATAGTAGTGGTGGTTTATGGTAACATTTATCATTTTAGATCTTATTAAAAAATACTTTTAATATTTTTTATTTTTTCACTAATTTGTGGTAAGTGTTTTAATTTCTATATAAGTTAGTTACATTACCTACAGATGCTGTGTAGAAACCAATATTAGATTTTTTTTTAATTTCATTTTTTGTTCATACATACAAAAATAGCCAGATTAAGGTTTTTTTTTAAGTTGTCTATAAAATATTTACAATATAGAATTAAAATAGCGAGAAAAACAAGAATATCCTTAAGTTTCACATAAGTTACAAAATTTATAAAACATACTACATATAAATCAAATATAAAATAAGGTTTCTCTAAGCATCATGAATATATCAGCGGTCCGAATTATTCTGTCATGACGTCACACGTGACGTAAAAGGTGTAATATTGTATAATAAGGTCTCACCGACCCCGGCTTTCACGGAAAACCCTCTGACATATATAATCTTTGGTTATATCTGGATTGATATCAAATTTTTTAAACTTTATGAAATTATTTTTTAAATTTGGAATGAAAATGTAACCATAGTTTTATTTTACTTTGTTTTGTTTTATTTTGATTTGTGCTGATGAGTAGCCATAGTAATAGTTATTCTGTCATAAGCCGCAATGTTTTTAAACTACTATAATCGAGTATATGTATGGGTACAATGATATAAATGATCTCATACATGTGTACGTGTATGTATGCTTACATGTATAATGCATTAATTTTCAACTGATAGAAGCCGCGAAACAGCAAATACAGATCGAGGTTTTCTTGCTTAATTATTTGGTCAAATGTGTGTACTAGCTACTGTCCACGGGCATTCCCTTATTGTAATATATGTAAAATTTATCATAGGTGTATGTAAAGTTATTATTGAGTACAGATGTATTTTTTCTTTTTTTCAGAAGTTTGTTTTTTTTTTGTATCGAGGATTTTTTTAGAAATCGTGTTTTTACAACATATAGAAATTAGTATATAATATTATATTAATCCTTTATAGATTTATAATAAAATAGTCATATATATATATATATATATATATATATATATATATAACATAAAAAATATATAAATTCAGTCTATAATATAATATATTTTGTCATATTAATATGTGAATAATATTTGTATTCATTAGAACTTCCTATTCGAGAGTTCAGTATTAGATGTATGCATTTGCATGCTATATACTGCATAGGGATGGTAGTCTCGGTACAGTGCCTGACTGTTGAATTGGTACCACCCACTTATTAATAATTCAAAGGTTAAATCTTCGCTTTTAAGTACTAACCAAATGTTAGTCTACTGAATTTAAGATTTAAAAAAAAAAACAACAGCCACTAGCACTAATGTTTATTTAAAACTATTAATATTATAATTATTCTAAATTTACACTGACATAATTTTATTATATCACTTTTGCTGAACCACGAGGGACCATCAAAGGGTTTGGCGGTAAATAGATTCAAGAGTTCTTGTTGCTAGTTTAGACCGGTAGCAAAAACCAGGTCCATAGCTGAACAACAATTCGACTAATTACCAGAATGATTGGATTAATTTTATCAATTTAGGGTGAATAATACAAGCACAAAGGATATAAGAACATGATTGGCAACATAGCTGCCTCCTAGGTCTATTCGCTTGCTCAAGAGTTCCCGGATTTGAGTCCCGGGACGTACCAATAAAAGTTATGCAAATTCTTAGAAGTAGCCTGGGGAAGCATGTAGTCGTAAAGTCTGATCTCCTGATGTTGGCGAAAGCATATTTACATAGATGGGCTACAGTGGCGATAGTTCGATCACGATATTATTATAACATGGTACTTCTAGCGATATTACTGACTATGGTAACGGCCAATGGTTCTATTTGTCATTTAATTGCGTATGTGACTCTGAGCCGAAATGGCCCACTGGATAGAAAACCTGGATCTTAACCAAGTAGCAAGTTATCGCGTATATAATTCGTGTTTATAAATAAATAATTCATTCAGTGAAGGAAACGATCGCAAGGCTGCATGTGCTCAATAAAATTCTGTCATAATTATATTTACCAGAAGAAAGTGATGATATGACATTCTACAATATTTCCCAAACAGTAATGGCGATATTTGCCAAGCACTGGGATATTTATGGTATATTATATAAATAACTTATTATTCTGGAACATAAATAAGATTCCAATTTATAGTCAAAATACAATTACCTCGCACAACCACTCTATGGAAGCTTTCGCTGACGTCTTTTCCGAACCGATATGGCATAGAAACCTTCAAGAAAAGAGCGTACTCATTTCTTAAAGGCCGGCAATGCAATACCGGATGTCTTACAAGCACTTGTAAGACATCCGGTATTGCAGGTGTCTATAGGCGGTGGTAGTCACTTTCCATCAGGTGAGCCTCCAGCCCGTTTGAACTAACATAAAAAAAAAAACAAAACAATTTTAATCTTCTACCCGAATGAACGTGAAGAATATATTTTTATAATATTACAATTTTACAGAGCACAGCAATTAGACCTCGACTAACAAATTAACGACGCCTCCTGATTTTCGTCTCGTAGCCTTTTATTAAACTAAACACTTCATGCCGAGTCAGATCGATTGTATCATAAATTAACTATGTCGGCTACAGTACGTAGGAGATTTATTGCGTTCGTAACAAACGTGTGATGTTCGATTTCACTATGATTGTTTCCGTTGGCAGTATTTCAAAGATAGATTGGAATTCAATAGTAGTTATACATCAAGGTTACGTATTACTTTTTATTATATGTCGTTAATCATTTCATCGATATCGATATTTTGCATAAAAAGATTGTTATATCGATATCTATGAAAATATATATTTTAATGTGATAACTAAATACAAACAACCCCGAATATTTTTAATGCGATTTTAATGAAAAAAATAAAGCAATGATGTATTAAAAGTAGAGGGAATATTTTACCAGTGGGACATTTCGAATTGCTTGTAACTTGCATATAATTAACTTCTTGATTAATAGAATGTTTTTAATCCCTCATTCGTACTGAAAGCATAAAAACGGATAGACCAAATTTTAATAAATTCAAAATAATTTGTAAAACATAATCTTTGAGATTTTATTTATTTATATATATTTAAAAATCACATCAAAAAGACAACTTCAAAAGTGGTTTAATTACTAAAATAAATAAGCGTTGGTTTTTATTTCTAAGAGTGTGTATGCTTGAAATTGTATCCCTATTATCCTCAACGAATAAACACAGCTGTCCAAATGTTAATTCAGTCGTAACCTCTTTATTAGACAACTTAGAAATAGGATAAGTTTATCCCTAACAACCTAATGGAATATGAATAGGGGGAATTAGTTGTTCGATTGTGAAAAAAGGGCTTTTATAAACTTTAATGGTTAGTTTTAGTGTTTAGTCTTGTAACTTATGTTCAAGAAAAGGCTTATTCTTATTTGTGGTACACTTGTGATGGTTCTTTTATATATCTTCTGAATTAATTGTCGCAAATCCCTAATGTTGGACGCTTCAAGCATCAAACATTAACCCAAACGTAAGCAATTTTAAAGGCTTATGCAGAAAATGCTGAAGCTTTTATATTAACATATTATGACTAGACTGAAAAAATATACATAAAAATTCAAAATATTTTTTTGTATAAGTCTGACTGGCTGACTCGTGGAATGTAGGCAAGGTGGAATCTGAATTCTCTGAGCGAAAACCAGCTCAGTCTCTAGTGGAGGAACGCCGGACTATTTAATCTTTAAAACTAAATGTTTAATTAAATAGTAACAAAATACTGTTAAAAGTGCTTAAATATTGAGTCAAATATAAAATTGATTACTATAAATAGTACATCACAAATTTTAATATGATAATTCGATATCGAAGCAGTGATATGCTGTAAGAACTCACTTTATATCTCACTCATGAAATATTGAGAACCGACTGACGATGATACGGTATTTTGATACGTATATATATATAATGTCATAATTATGTTTGTGAATGCCGCAATTTTAGAAATTTCATCTTCGATAAGCTTCGATTTTGTTCCAACAGAATAGTTCTGCATGGATCTCACTCGTGAAATGTGGTAACCGACTTACACTATCACGGTATTTTGACACGTATATACTTTAAATGTTATAATTAATATGATCAATTTCGCATTTTCCGAAGTTTCTGAGTTTGTAAGAGCAAATTGGGACTGTTGGGACTTGAGTTGGAAGCGTGTAATTGAATTAAATGTGCATCATACGCTTCATATCTTACTCCCATCGCCATTAATACGAGTGATGACAGCATTGGGTTTTAGTGACGTGCCCTGATTGATATCGATAGTGCCGTGATAGTGTAAGTCGGTTACCACATTTCACGAGTGAGATCCATGCAGAACTATACTGTTGGAACAAAATCGAAGCTTATCGAAGATGAAATTTCTGATATAATTGTTGTAGTTACTAGTTGGTCGAGCCGAGATGGCCCAGTGGTAAGAGCGCGTGAATTCGATGATCGTAGGTTCAAACCCGGGCAAGCACCACTGAAATTTCATGTGCTTAATTTGTGATTATAATTCATCTCGTGCTTGATGGTGAAGGAAAACATCGTGAGGAAACCTGCATGTGTCTAATTTCACTGAAATTCAGCTACATGTGTATTCCACTAACCCGCATTGGAGCAGCGTAGTGGAATAAGCTCCAAAACCTTCTCCTCATAAAGGGATGGGAGTCCTTAGCCTAGCTCCCACTGCTGTTACTGATACTGACTGACTAGTTGGTAGTGTGATTAAAATAATTAAGGTGATAAGGAAATATAATATTTTTTCTGTGATATAAATAAATATTTTATACCATTTTCTTTGTATTTAAGAAAACTAAATAACTAACTAAATATAAATTTTAATGATGTTTTGGAAATTTTAGTTCTCAATATTATTTGAATATATTATACAAATGATAAAAAGAAAATTGAATAATTTATTTTCGAATTACGGCTCGGATTGACAGCGGCCGATAGAAACGTTATCGTGTTGAATCATGATTATGTTAATGCGTTAAATGTAATCTTTGGTAAATATATTACTAGATGGTAGGGCCTTGTGCAAGTCCGTCTGGGTAGCCACCCACGCATCAGATATTCTACCGTTTAACAGCAACACTTACTATTATTGCGTTCCGGTTTGAAGGGTGAGTGAGCCAGTGAAACGAGAGGCTCAAGGGACATAACATTTTAGTTACCAAGGTTGATGGCGCTTTGGCGTTGTAAGGAATGGCTAATATTTCTTTCATCTCCAATGTGGTGATGGTGACCAATTAACAACTTTTAAATTAAAAAATATATTATTACAAAGATTTAAAAACACAATTAAAAGCTATCACATTTTATTCTAAGTGACATATTAGAAATGATTATACAAGTTTTTTTTATCTTTTCATCTATACCAATACATAAAATTAATGTGTCTGTCTATTTGTGATATCTGCCTTGTGAAATAATAAATGGAAAATTGAAATAATAATTAATGGATTTTAATGAAACTCAACAAAACGTCTGTAAGCGTATTAAATATTTTTGTTACGAAAAATAAAAGAAAATTCCATACATAATGAAATTGCGGGCGCGGATAACTAATAATATATATTAATACAAAACCAAGTCCCTTTAGGATGAAGTTTCGTAAAAATTACTTACATATATACACGCGCAATCAGTTGAATGATTTTATACTTATTATAAATGTATTCGTGTTTTTTATTATTTTTACAGAATTTTCCAATTGCTTCTACTACATTTCAGTCACAACACAACAGCAGAATCAGTTGTTTTTTATATTTATGAAAAATCGGCCTCCTGATAGCAACGTGGCTACCGCTACCATCATCATCACCGATATAATGTGGCATTGTAAAATGTAATTCTTTACAACACTACGCCAGTAAGGTGCACTACCTTAGTGGCGTTTTTAGATTTATCTATATTTGTATGTGTATATCTATTTTTTACAACAAATTCAATTTAATTAATTAATAATAATTAGTGACGAGTGAAGCTTGGTGACCCAGGTACAAAAGAACTAATACAACGTGAATAAAACCTGAAATAATTTATGGATCTCAATGAAAATAAAGCTCACTCTCCTTTATCAACAAAACATCAATGCTAGATCCAATTTCTTAATCGTTGGTCACCGATTGCTTATTTTATTTCATTGGTCGCTTATCGCGTCATTGTCTGCACTGTTCCTGTATTATATAATAATATAATTCCTGTACTGTCGACAAAAATAGATCCGTATTTGACATAAGTGGCAAACATAACATGTTTAATTTTACAAGAAAAGAGAATATAGAAGTACATTCTCTTTAAACGTTTCAGAAGAGTTTACAATTTATAATATGATTTGTCTATTGAATAATTAACCTTCTTTGATATAAAACAGAGCTATGTAACCTACATTAAGGGGAGTACTGCAGCGGGCAACGCATATTTTTTCTACTTCAATATTTACATTGTCGGAGAACGAAACGTTCACTGATGAATAGAATTCACTAGAGATTCTCTGGGTTGAGCACTTTGATAATTATATATAATTATCAAAGTGCTCAACCATACCATAACCATAATAATAATCAAAATAATTGCGGTGATACAGATTTTGGACAAGACAGTCGTTAATTTGGTTGTCGCACTTATTGAAATAATATTTAATTAAGAAATATTGATGAAAAAGTCGTGTTAGCTTAGAATCCTTAACTGAACTAAGCTTAATGTTATTTTTGGCTGTAAAGTCTTGTCTCTCAAACAATCTCATCTCGGTGGTATCACTCAATCACAAGTTATACTACAAACGTAAAGATTTACAAAGAATGTTTTACAAACGCAGCTGTAACGTCCGGTTTGATGAGTGAGTCAGCCAGTGTAAATATAGTTTTCAAGTCTATATTTTGGGAAATAATTTTGAATTCGAACATAAATTCAATAGAATATAAACTGCGCAAATCGTCTTCGTGCTGTCGTAATGAATGTCTGAGATGTTCTTAAGATATCACTTCTGTCGAGGAATCCAATGAGAAATATCATATCGCGCTTGGAACTTGATACCTTGATGTCAGAGTCAAGCTGTAGATTGTAACGAATACTAAGTTCAGCTTGATATAAATAGTATGATGTTTATTTTAATATTATCAAGTTGAAAACTTAAATATCAACTCAACAAAATGATCTACCGGTCCGAATAAAAAAAAGCGTTATATAAAATCTGACGTGTTTTCGAGCTAGCACAATCATCTCGAGTTTAACGATTTTGCAATTTATTTTCAAACTTTACTACATTTATTATAACTTATATTAAAATTTCGTTTAAAGAATAATGTTGGTTGTTAGGTAGATATTGATGGTTATTGAAAAGTAGAAAAAAAATAATAAAAGCATAGTTTCGTTATTACAATAATAATTATATTATTTTTACATTAACAACAAAAGCAAGCAACGAATTATATAGTATACAAGTCAAGCACACACGAAAAAGAAAAAAGCGGCGCCGCAAGACCAATGGGCTTAAGTGCTTTATGAGGCACGGGACTGTAGACATTGCCAATTGGCAGATTCTGGGCTGCTACGATTTTTTGACAAAAAAGCCGAATAAATTTTTACCGGCCAGACTCGGGGTTTCTTAGTTAACCATCGCTTACATCGCAAATGCGCCATCAGCCTTGGGAACTAAGTTGTTATGTCCCTTATACATAGGTATAAGGGATTTAATTTCCTAATTAATTAATGTGTGAGATAGTGTAACTATAGAGTTACACTATCTCACACATCCATTGTACCGGAACAGGGTAATACTAATATTGCTGTTTGGCGGTAGAATATTTGATGAGTGGGTGGTATTTTATTAATAGCCAGAAATAACTTAAATCTATTTTTATTTTTAATATTGATTAGGGTAACTTGAGCTTAATCTAATATAAAAAAAATGTTTTTCATGCATTCATTTTTCGAACACAATTTTTACGTACGACCTTTAGCGCTCAAAGTTTCAATATATATATTGACAGTACAAAGAATTGTTCGAAAACCCGAAGTAACAGCTCATAACGTTAAATTTAAAATTGTATTATACCACAAAGGCTCTTTATAAAATGCAGGCGACAGTTGGGCATTTTTAAAAATTTAAAACTTTCGATACTAAGCTTTTTGAGCCATTAAATATATACAACTGTTTTATAAATACTACACTTTGTAGAATTATTCTATGCTTAACTGTGATAATTCTATTTAATTTAACATTGCCACGAACAAAGTCGTAATAATATGTTTAGGAATACTAAACTAAGTTATATGAGCTTATAATGTAATCTCGAGCGAGCTCGTTTCTTATTATTTCCGTTTTAATTGTTGCACTTGATATTATTTGTTTTGTGTGTGAGTATATATATGAAATAGCGAATATTATATAGGAAATATCTAATGAAACGGGAATTAGTGCATATTATAATACATGTGTGTTAATTGAGGAAATTGAATAATTTATGTTATATCATAGCCGATTTACTAGTCCATTACTTTGACCAAACGTTCAGATATGTTCTTTACATTCATCCAATTTGTTATTTAGTTTTCGCTGCTCTGTAACGCCGTGAAGCACTTCATTCCTGCCCGTGCAGAAGACAGATGGGAATCATGAGCTATTCGGCGCTCCGTGACTATTGTACAAAGCACAATGACAACAGATAAAACAGTCTAATGTTCACTGTTAAGAACAAACGCAAAAATGGCGGGAATTTCGAAACTTGCGTTTTTTTTGGAACATAAGTTATATTATTGTTTTTTTAGTTTGATATAACTTCTTTGGGTGCTAAGATTAAAATTTCCAGGTCAAATTTGAACGCAACGTTTGTAGCGTTTCAGTTAATTATTCACGCAGTTTTTTTGCATTATGCAAAAAAAAAAGTTTAATAAATTTTAATAAAATAAGTATATAAATAACATTTAAAGTTATTATCTATCATTACGATTAATAAATATGTGCTTTAGTAGTTTTGTTAATACGATTCAAAACCGTGACCACATGAAGTATTACTAGCCAGTAGATAAACGAGAACTATAAAAGTTACTCAGGGGAATATAGAAAAAATTGTGGCCGTCACGGTACGCTAAGCAGATGTGAAAGATCCTACTTGATGGTTATTGGAAAAATTATAAATATATTACGAGTTGGTCTCCCCCAAAACGCGCCATTAGACGTTGGACATCAAAAAGTTTTTATACAAGGTAAAAAGAAAACACCGACAACTTATATTTTAAACAATTTAGTATCAAATGAATTTACCTTTTGACGTTTTTGGGTCATCGAATACAATGTATAGTCGCTTTTTATGTCAACGACGAACAATAGTCTTCCTTTGCCTGTATAGTTCAGAAATATTACTTCCCACCTTCCTGCCTGCCCTTGCTACAGACCATTACATAATCGTCCATTGTAATTTGGTTTTATGGAAAATCATTATGTTTCTTTTTATAAAGGCTGTATTAAACTTTAAGGGCTTATAAATAGAAATGCTACTTAAACCAAATATTTTTATTATATTATTATTTTTCCGACTGCCATTGATAAGCCCGTATAAATGACTCCAAATAATAAATTTTCTGGGTTTCCTTTTGAAGGGTAAGTGAGCAAGTGTATTCTATCTATGATTTAAGATTTATGGCCCTTGTACCTATATATTACCTTGTATGTTTCATTGGTCGAGTGGTTAGCATCTTAGGCTGCAGATCCCGAGGACCTAGTTCAGGTACCGAGTCAATTCAAAAATAGTTATTGGATTTTCTTTTCAAATTAAATGAATGTAAGTATTAACAAAGATTCTATTCAAAAATAATTAACATGAAAGCTAGCCTTGCTGAATTATCTATTTCTGCAGTAAATGCAATAGAAGATGTTAGATAAGACAATTGCTTTGCGGAGCGTTGATTACTCGGACGCCGTTTTAAATCCTATTTTATCACACGGTGTAATTTCATGGAGTGAAGAAATAGATTAGAAACAAGAAGGATAGACTAAGCCTTTATAGATTTGTATTCAATTTAATTATTATTTTCAGTACAGTATACGCATATTACGCAAATTACAGTAATAGCCTGCTTAATGCTAGGCTAAGGCCTCCTCTCCCTTTGAGTGGGTTTAGAGCTTCATCTGACACCTTGCTCCAATATGGGTTAGCGAATTCAAATGTGGCAGAATTTCAGTGAAATTAGACACATTCAGATTTCCTCATGACAATTTCACGATGATAAGTTAGCCAGTGTAACTACAGGCACAAGGGACATAACATCTTACTTCCCAAGGTGGTGGTGCATGGCCATTGAAAGGAATGGTTAATATTTCTATCAATGCCAACGTCTATGGGCGGTGGTGATAACTTACAGTCAGGTGGCCCATTTGCTCGTCCGCCTACCTATTTCATATACATATAAGAGTTCTGTATTTAGGGTTCTGTATTAAGTATCAGTCTGTATTTCGTCCAGATATTACACGCAACGGCCCGCATACTGAACATACAAAAATATTTATTGCTTTCGCCAAGTGACCATTTTTCATGTGGAAACGTGTGGAGCAATATTATTAGTGTATAGAATAGGATGAATTATTTTAGTGTTTTTGTTATTATAATAAAACTATATTAACTCGTTATATTGGCAAACAATAATATTAAAATATTGACATAATATCGACAAACAACAATATAAAACAGTCGCCTGTTAATGTTCCATTGCTGGACTAAGGCCTTTTGAGACGAAGGTTGGTGCTTATTCCACCATGCTGCTTCAATAACATCCCGCAGGATGTTACTATACTCGGTAGATTAATCACACACATCCGAGCAGAGAATTTATAAATTATTTTCGGTAAAGTTTCTTAATTAATCCGCTAATTAATCCGCAATTTTCAGTTAAGTTTCCCGTTTTCTAACCACTAGGCTCTTTGCAAAATGAACAATTTTATTATTCATGCGGTATTGTTAAAAATAAATATTATAGAATATTAAAAAAATCACTTATTATTTCTCAAATTCTTAAACCAGTTTGGCATGGTTACCGGAATAATAATAAATTAAATTTTAAATACGAAAATGAGTTTGTTTATGTGTTTGTTATGCTTTAACTACTCAACCGACCATCGTCCATTTTGTATACAAGTAGTCAAAAGTATCATAGGTTATCTAACACCTGCCTCCTCATCACGCGGACGAAGTCGGAGGCGGAAACTAGTTATTGCATAATCTTACTATGATTATTTATAGAGCTATAAAAGCAGAGGTTTATCAGAGCTTCAAATAAGAAATATAAATAAGTTTAATGAAAATCATAAATATCAAAATTAAAAACAACTCCCTAATTATTATACAAGGTATACAAAGGTTTTTGTAGTGCACAAGGCGTTTATTCCAGTTTTGGTAAAGTAGTTACATTAAACGCGAAAGTTAACGTAAATTGGAGCGAACTGAGACGTTTTAACGATCATTGTGCTTGAGACAGCTTTTATGGTAGACAACAGCGGCTTACTGCATAACTTATTGCTTAGAAACAACATCGACGGAAAAATAAAACTTAAAAGGAAAACGAACTTTTACTATCCTCGAAACTCGATTTCGTGCTCTGCGTTGAACATTATAAAAAAATCTGCATGTTTCGAATGATTTTTTATGCCATATTATATATATCCACCAACCCGCATTGGAATTGCATCGCGGAATAAGTTTCAAACTTTCTTCTCAAGAATTTGTGATTATTGTTTAATTTTTTGTACTATTTTACGTAAAAACCTTTAAGGGTTTATGTCCTGGAATTAATTGGTTTATTTTATGGTATTACATAATATTTTTTATATTGTATTTTATATAATTTATAGTGTTTGTATATTATTAATAATGGGAATAATTAACGCTTAAATTGGTTTGATAAATATGAAATCAAAACTTAAAACTTTCTTAGTAATCACGCAAAGTCGTCATTCCTATTATCGTTGCCATAACATAAGGACTATCATCTCTATATCCTTAACGTGGCGGTCCTTAAGGCGCAGTGATAGTACTAGCAGAATGTTATTTGCTATACACTGACAGATATATTTCTTAATATATGTATATGCAGTGCAAGAAAGAAACATTAAAATTGATTTTATATATATTTTTTTAATAACCGTAAAATAAATAAAAAACATAGGTTTCGTTAA
The DNA here is from genome assembly GCF_905147045.1 of Nymphalis io. NCBI lineage: Eukaryota > Metazoa > Arthropoda > Insecta > Lepidoptera > Nymphalidae > Nymphalis > Nymphalis io. The sequence goes on from NC_065889.1 coordinate 11,019,392, forward strand.
TAATATATAAATATATATATATATTTAATTATTATAATAATATTATATGTAGTAATGAATTATTTATTATACATGCCATGCACACACAAGGGATTAAAAAAACAGCTGCAGGTGCATTACGGCATAAGAAAGCGTCATGTCGTTTGCCGTCACGGCATACGCCAGTCAGTCAGGTTTACTCCTAAGGCACGCCAATATAAGTTCGATATAAAGAATTTGCTAATACAACAACAATTTATATTAAAAGATTATACTTATGATATTCTCCTGACTGTTTTCAGCCACGGCGGCCATTTTTAAAGGAGCTTAACCTACTGTATAGTATTATGGACATAATGTATAAGCAAAGAGGAAACATAAATGCACTCCCCGTTTCTTTACTCGGGAAGCAAGCCCTATTTGACTAAAGATGTGTCAATCTTATTTGCTTTAGAAATTGACGTTAGGTTTGGGTTTTTGATATTTAATAATCGATCGGTTAATTCTTAGATTAAATTCAATTTGTACCATGGTTTAAATTATACCAATCGACAATATTTTAAGCCAAGTGATGGTTAAATCTCCTTAGATATAAACATTGGATGGGATTCTACCGACCGCTGATAATAAAATTTGGTTTTGCAAATGCCGGTAACTATTGTACGAATTATGTTTGCACTTTATAATGAGAGTAATTATAATAGATAAGTTATATGCTAAGCTTACCCTAGTTTTGAATTATTAGTCCTTAACAATCATTCAACGAATAACTTTTATATTTATTGGTATTAGCGAGTTCCCTTTTCTAACCACCGAATTTTCAAATATATATTTTTTTTCAATTTTTAAATATAGATTTTCAAGATGGCGCGAAACCATGGTCGTCGTTGTTTGGTCAAATGACATCCCAATAGTAATAAGTTACAAAGAGTTAACGTGTATTCCTTATAATTAGTTTGCGATACTAATTATTAATTTTAAGCGCTTTTTTTTCAGATGACGCTGATTTTATTTGACACATTCCTGAATCGCGTAGAAAAGGCATAGTTAAAGACAATTCTTACAGAGGTCTCTTTTAGGAAACGCTTAAGGAAAAAGAAAATACTAAAATCAAAATGTACTCACGTTAAATGTTAGTGACTAATATTTTCGTCATGAATAAGTTTCTCTTACTTTGATGACGCTTTAACGCGTTGTTCCGTATTTCCTTTGAGATTCCAAAAGCCCGTTTCGACAAAGTAGACGTTTGAATTCTTTGCGTTATAAAGCGACTTACGTTTCTCATTTTCAAAGTATTGTGTGTAGTTTTCTAGTTTTCAGTACGTGAAGTATTTTTTGGATTAATTTATGATTTAAAGAAGTCTAATAGAAGTTATATGAAACACATTAGTATAGCTTTCTATGTGCCATAGTTTTACCTACATATTTAATATTCTGAACATATTACTAAATAAGCAAATAACAATATAATAAAGTTAACGATTACAATGATTTCCATACAAGAAACGTGAATTGTACATGATTGTAATATGTATCTTTTTATTGGTGAAAAAGAGTTACTACTGCGTTTTATGCCGGCCGGCCGAACATTCCGAATCGTTGGTAGCTTTATATTAAAACTAACTCTACTAATCTAACATAATATGGATTAAGAAGATATGCAATAAAAAACGGCTTCACTGATTTGGGTGCGGTTTTCACTTATATATTGTGGCAAACTTCATTCAAAATTTTAATATCAATTGGTTCATAAATAAAAAAGTTATGTCAAATTAAATAATCACGTCGAACATTTATTCGATAAAAATGCTATAAAATAACTGTTCAGTTGAATTGGTTGAGACTTTAGCTATTTATAAATGATAGTCTGTAAAATAATGATGATTGAAAGTTAATAGGAACAAAACAACGTTAAAAAATTGACAGTTTCAGATAATTAGATACTTCCAATGTAAGTAGGGCTCAGATCGATATGATCAATCATATTAAATAGGGTTCAGCTTATGCTGGTAATAACAGGGACCTGATAAACCTCTGTATGTATTCGTTTGTAATATATTTTGTTAGGTTAAGATAGTAAGCTTATTAAAAAAAGCTGTTCGTATTACGGAAAAAATATAACAAAATATGTAATACAAATTCCTTTTGTTTTTTGGTACAATATATTTAACTAGCTAATGCCCGCGGCTTCGCTGTAGGTAATAGGTATGTTATAGAAAAAGGATAAAGTTTGTATTATTGTTGTAAGGTAAATGTTGTAAAGTAATGAGCACGAAATGTCATTTTAGTTAGAAAAAAGTATATTACGGCGTTTTTTTCATCCAGTGAACTCGCCTTATGAAAAAACAAAACAGTACTTACGTTTTAATAAGGTCATTAATTATAATAGACAGTATTTTAAAGTTTGTACCTCTGCAGTACTTTTTATAGTTTTGACATATTTGAACAAGTAGTTGAGTAGATTTTTTGTTTTTGTTTTGTAAATAACTTCGTAAGTTAAAGTTTATAGATAGTTTATATATATTGTTTTGGTTAATTTATACTTAGTCGATTAGTTCTACTTACACATTATCTGAGTACTTTTTTTTAATACACTGATTTATCTTTCAGTTTTAATAGGACACAATTTCCTTGAAGATATCGCTTGCAGTCACAATAAATAAAGCACGGGGATAGACATTTAAGCCAATGGTTTGTTGCATTATCTAGATCCGGGTGCGGCGAAAACCAATAAATACTAACATCCCACGAGAACAAAACTAAAAATATTGTATATAATGAAATATTATAAGTCTGCTCTTAGTGTTTCTTTAAGTTACACGCGGCTGAAACCGCGGGCACAGCTAGTATATCATATATTATAGTGATTGTAAGTGTGAAAAATAGCATTATCAAAATTTAATATTTGTCTTCCATTGGAAGAAATTGTCAATTTGGAAATTTTTATCTTATTATTTAACTCTATATTTATTAAAAAAAAATCTAAAAACTAATCTTCACGTACTCGTACCACAAATACTAGGATTTTAGGATCAGATATTGTCCCTAATTCACCGTTATACCACTCTGAGTGCAATCGCATCCATCACGTCTTATCCTGAAAGTGTGGTCGTATTTACCGACTAGGTGATGGACGGTCGTATCGATTTAGTCCATACACATCAATGTTACTTTAAAACGGTGACTGGCTGGTTTATCTACCGCCTAGAGAATCGGAATCGCGATTCAACGGAAAAATTCTGTGAGCATTCCTTGCCTCCATTTGATTTGTATTATACAAGCTATTTTTCAATTATATTTTTATAGATATATTTCAGTCTTCAACGTAAATAATAATTATGTAAAGTATCTATTTATTAAAATTGTTCCAGGTATCCCAATAAATAATACAAATTAAAAATATAGTTTTATAAAATTTTCAGAAACCATCTTTATTGCTTTAAAGAATGTATCATAAATTGTTATATGTTGAAACATTTGTTAACCTCATTTCAGTATACACCACAAGAGCGTGCCATTTCCTTATCAATTCATCTGTCATCCTGCGGCTGAGAAACAGGAACTTCTTAGAATTGCGATAGGTAGTGAATACACTATCTATAAAGTCATGTGCACAAGTAGCGACCCGGTCCTACTTTACACGGGTATAATAAAAGCACGCTGTACTTTTTATAGGAATACGTGTGTGTATATTTTTTAGAATTTCAACATAGAATTGGTGGATTTCTAATTTTATTGTTATTATTTCTTTTTAATACAAAAGTTTGCATATATTTTGAACATGACAATTATAATTATGTTAATTAACTAAATTATATCGTTATCAGCGCCAAAACTGTATGAAAAATATCAGATGTTTGTTGTAATTCATTATAATTTACAAGACTAGACTCACACATCCTAAGTTAAATAAAAACATGTATATAATAAATAAGCCGAGATGGCTCAGTGGTAAGAACGCGTGAATCTTAACAGATGATCCTGGGTTCAAGCCCGGGCAAGCACCACTGATTTTTTATGTGCTTAATAATGTGTTTATAATTCATCTCGTGCTTGACGGTAAAGGAAAACATTGTGAGGAAACCTGCATGTGTCTAAATTCACTGAAATTCTGCCACATGTGTATTCCACCAATCCGCATTGGAGCAGCGTGGTGGAATAAGCTCCAAAACCTTCTCCTCAAAAAAAGAGGAGGCCTTAGTCCAGCAGTGGGACATTCACAGGCGGATATAAGAAGATATAATAAATTAAATAAACCCTTAACCACTTTGAAAAATGATATTTTAATTATTTTAAATTATTTAAGGATTTTAAGCCTTTGACAAAAACAGCCGCAGGTGTAGGGATCGAAGTTGATACTGAATATTATAATGTTGCTTTGTCTCATTCTTTATATAATAAAGTTATGTAATATTAAATAAATAACATCATTTTATATGGTGTCGAAAAATGGTAAATTTTAATTAATATTAAGAAGCACTCCTTTAAACTATTTTTAATAGTGTGTGCTACACTAAAGCATACTTACTAACATAAATATGCCTTATTTCAGTCTCATTAAGTTATTAAGAATATTAAATTATTATTATTATATTTATTATAATAAATTATTATTCTTTTTGGTAAAAGTAACATCGGAAAGCCTATCGGACTTTCAAAGTTTTATCCATTTATTTTATAAATTAGCATAACGCAAACGTTAACGAACTTTGGCAAATGTTCGGCCAAATCCTACACATTATACCACATTAATATGCCAAGTTAAGCTCGATTTTAACATTATCGACTAAACCACTGACCCAGTGAAATGCACGCGAAGGAAACCTAGATAAATCCCTTTCCACTTTCCGACGACAAAGAGAAAAACTAATTACTGCTCGTAAAAAATTACCCGTAACTGTCTTTGTTTTGATTACTTGTCTTTGTCTTAAGTCTTTGTATTTTGTAAAGAAAGGCTGATGATTTTAAAAAACGAACGTCTTAGTTTTGTCTAAACGATTTGATTATCTGATTCCGTGAATTTAAGTCGTTTTTAACAGTTTTTTTTTTCTTGTTCCAGATACTTGAAAATAATATAATAAGCGAAAAGAGCACAGTATGATGTTTCATGAAAGAGTGACCTAATATTGCACAAATGGAATGAGATTTCCGGCTATGAGGAATTTTACTTATCTGGATTCAACGGTAGATGATTTGAAATGCCAATTGATTTCTGGCAAGAGCTGTGTAAACGAACCCGTTTCATCGGGTCTTGAATGTATCAGCTACGGTAATTCTATAGACTTCAACTGTGAATTGAATTTAGACATTCAAAATGAAACTTCTTACAGTTGTTTCAAATGCTCAAATGATACTCTGGATACATATATCAACGACACTCTATGTAACACTAGATTCAAGCTGAATATGATGTCTGTTTTATTCGAGAGCGCGTTGAAAAAATTATGGTTGAGGATACCAGAATTGGGTGTATGCGATTGGAGTACATTGTTCTGTTACGATGATATATCAAATCGGACGTTATACATTGACGGTTTTAACGATAGTAGTAAGAATATTGTGTATGAGAATTATCAATGTAGATGGGACTACGATAATGGCACGCGAGAAAGGATAGGCAGTGACGCAGGGTACGAATGGAGTTTCTTGTTTGTGATATTATTTATAGTTGCTGGTGGTGTTGGCAATATTTTAGTGTGTCTAGCTGTGTGTTTGGATAAGAGATTGCAGAATGTGACAAACTATTTCCTGTTATCATTGGCGATTGCTGATTTACTAGTCAGTCTGTTCGTGATGCCAATGGGAGCTATTCCAGGATTTTTAGGTAAGTTTCCAATCATATTTCAAATGTTATTGACAATTAGTACATTTAATGTTTTGTATATTCTAATTTCCCTGCAAAAAACTCTTACAAGTCTATATTCACTGCATAAATGCAAATTAAATGTTTTTCACGATATTTTTCATATTTTTGCATAAATTGCGCAACAGACACTAACGATGTTGCTTTATTTGAACATATTTTAAACTCTACCCTACTCTATTATACTAATACTATTTTTTAAGACAAGTTTATAAACAGAATAATTTATTTTATGTTACAAAATAATTATTTAACATTTGCTACAGTGTCAATTTCTAAGGGCGTTGATGACAATTTACCATCAGGTGGCTCAATTACTCGTCCGCCTACTTATTTTATAAAAAATAACCATCAAAGTGGATACTATAAAAACCTACTCTATGAAAAGATACATTTGTAACGCCTCCATAGATTTTGGCACCGTAAGAAATTTTAACGCCTTACTATCAAGTGTAACGGTACTCGCCACTACATGGCGCTACACATCTACTTGTATATGTTCAAACCAACGCATCGTCATAAAAATAGGTACTCATAGATATTTGAACCAAGCACTGATAATATTTTTATTCTTCTTCTGTGTGATTTTTACATTCCATTCTATTTTTATCTATATACGTTTATTATGTTGATATATAAACCACGATCATCCATATATATATATATATATATATATATATATATATATATATATATATATATATATATATATATATATATATATGTATATATATATATATATAAATATGTATATAGTTTTGCTGATATAATTATGTAAAATAAAGTATATCTGATGTATATAATGTTATGCGTAAATAATTAAAACGTATTTTTTCTTAGACAAACTACTATAATATGTTCATCATGTGTGACGCGGCTTCACTATTATTTTATTTTAGTTGGCTTATAAGCCACTATATTATAATATAGTCAGGCTATTTATATGAAACGCGTTTTGGAATATAACTTTGAACTAGACAAATAAGGTTAGAATTTACTGAATATCATGTGGGGCTGCTTGGGAATCCGTATAGTCATACTAACTGTCAGGGATGGATGAGATCTATTGCTTAGGCTAGATTTGCGTTGATAATAAATTATGAAGAAAATATTGTAAGAGATTATAAAGATGATTAATAGGGGGCTGGTTGTTTTGTCGTTGTATTTAAACGTGGCTTTTATTCTTGTCATAAGAATTCATGTATGATAAATAATCGAAAAAAAAGTTTTTATAGAAAGGCAAATGGTTTTTTATGCTAAAGTATTGGAAGAAATATTAACTGTTATAACTTCAGCCCGCAGTCAAACATTACAATCAAAATAGTATAATATTTTGTATCTATAATTACACTAAAACACTCATTAGGGCTGTAGGATAACGAATGAAAAGACAGACGAGTTAAGCAAAGCCTAACCATAATTAAAGGTTATATTTCTTGCTTCTGAGTTTCGACCTCGTCTGGGTGGGTACCACACACTCATCAGATATTCTACCGCAAAATAGCAGTACTTGGTATTACTGTGTTTCGGTTTGAAGGGTGAGTGAGCCAGTGTAATTACAGGCACAAGGGACATAACATCTTGGTTCCCAGGGTTGGTGGCGCATTGGTGGTGTAAGCGACGGTTAACATTTCTTACAATGCCAATGTCTATGGGCGTTGGTGACTTACCATCAGGTGGCCTATATGCTTCAACTTCAATATCCGATAAAAGATAGTATAGCAGTTATTCAATTATATAATTTAATATACATAATATATTATGCACGATTAATTTTATTAAAAGTAACTTAGTCATATACGTACTAATAATACAAAAAGGCATAGACACAAAAGTGTATGTAGAGTAAGAAATTAATTAAAAAAAGGTAGGTTTTATAACGTTTTAACAAATCGAAAAAAAAGTTACAAAAGTTAGTCATTAGTAATAACAAAAAAATATTTAAGGGAAGAATAAAATCAAAATAAATTATTAATGAAGATAAATTTTTATTTTATTCAAATCGCCTCGTTGTGCTGATTGTTAATTCTCTAAATTCGACTTTCCTAAATGTATTTAAAAGGAACCTTCAATAAAAATTCTGCTCAATAAATTATTTTTATCATTCAAATTATTTTATAAATTTCATTTAATTTTTTGTCAAAAAAACGAGATCGTACCTTTTTTAATTGTGGATAGTTGCATGTTTTCTAGATTTATCTGACGTATTAAATCTCTACATTTAACAATGATTCTTAATTCAATGCATTAAATGTGAAATTCCTGTGTCCTAGGTTATTGGCCTCTGGGCGTAGTGTGGTGCAACGTGTACGTGACATGTGACGTGCTTGCATGTTCTGCAAGCATCATGCATATGTGCTTTATCAGCATCGGCAGGTTCGTATTTCGACGTAATTACATTTAATTTTCCAAATTTTCTTTTTTTATTTATGGAATTATAAGCTCAATCATAAAAATAGACATTTTTAGAAATTCAAAAAAATAACATATGTTTTTACGGTGAAAAAAAGAACTGCAATCATTCTTTTTTTAAAAAATTTTATTATTTTGAATGATGTTTCGACGGAATAAAATTCCGTCTGTATATTAATTCTTTTTTTTAATATAATTTTACAAATCGGATTTTGTGGTTTATTTATTTTATTTTTTTTTATTTAGGTTTATCAACAGTTGTTACAATATAAAACTTACTATAGATACAATTCGAAAAGTCGAGATGGCCCAGTGGTAAGAACGCGTGAATCTTAACCGATGAACGTGGGTTCAAACCCGGGCGAGCACCTCTGAATTTACATGTGCTTAATTTCTGTTTATAATTCATCTCGTGCTTTTCGGTGAAGGAAAACATCGTGAGGAAACCTGCATGTGTCTAATTTCATCGAAATTCTGCCACATGTGTATTCTACCAACCCGCACTGGAGCAGCGTGGTGGAATAAGCTCCAAACCTTCTCCTCAAAAAAAAAAAAAAGGAGAGGAGGCCTTAGCCCAGCAGTGGGACATTTACAAGCTGTTACTGTATAGATACAATTAAAATAAACAAAATATCAAACGCAATTGTACAACTAATTATAGATAAACACTGCATGCTTATTTAAAAACTTATAGACTATGTGCTTAAAATACTTAAAATCAGTTAGACTATGTAAAATTTAAATATAATATAAAACAATAAAGAGAAAAAAAAATATAGGGAAAAAGAACAATCACCTTAAATAATGGAGACCTTACTTAATTAAAAAAAAAAAAAAAACGAAAAAACTACATATACTATACAAACGAAAAAACTACACGATACAAAAATCTGAACTACTATTAATATTTGCTTAGGGTAGTTTAAGTATCTTTTTAATTTTTTTTGCGAAATTGAATTAATGAGTCATTGTATACATCAAGTGCATTACTGAATTTATTATACAGGCCGGACAAACGTGGAACCGGCAAATATCGGGCTAAAACCATACGACGCCTTGGAACAGAAAAAACGTTCTCTATTCTCTTACGTGGATATCTGTACGGTACTCTCAACTTAAATTCGCTCAAAAGCTGTGGACAGTCTGTCTTGTCTCGGAGAATTTTATAGAAAAAAGTCAGATCCAAGAAATCTCTGCGTTTGTCCAAATCCATTACGTTAAATCTACGCAATTTGTCTTCGTAACTTAAATTCCTGTTACTATCTCTTAGAGCAAAAACGAGATGCCACAAGAATCTTTTCTGTATTCGTTCTAACCGTAAGATATGACATGCATAGTGAGGTCGCCAGATGATGGAACAATATTCTAAGATACTCCGAACTAAACTATTGTATAGAGTAATTTTAGTACTGGCCTTTCGGAACTCTTTCGTGTTACGCAGCACAAATCCTACCATTCTCGATGTCTTTGCTACAGTATTATCCATATGTGGTAGAAAGGTTAGTTTATTGTCAAATAGGACTCCAAGATCACGTACGGTTTCAACATTCATTAAAGGAAAGTTGTTAATATAGTAGGAATGTGATAAGTTATTTTTAGTCTTGCGAGTGAAATTCACGTGAAAACATTTTTTTTTATATTCTTTATAATAATATTTATATTGTATAATTTTAATATGTACTGTTATTATATTGATTAAATTGTACTTTTTGTTCAATAAGCTTAAATCAACAGCTTTCACATATCAATTAAGTAAATATTTACCTGAGATTGTCTATGGTCTTGAAATAATCATCGAATAAAAATGCCGCGACGATACAGCGCTATTCGGTAAGCATAAGCTTTATTGCTCACCCGGGAAATGTTAACAAGTGACTTATACTATTTTGATGCGTGTATTCTTGAAATGTTATAATTATTAATGTCAATGTTATGTTTGCGTTTCACGACCGTCTTCTGCAGTGAGTTTCGAGTTTGTTCTAACAAATAGCCATATAGGAATCGATATTAATTTAGACTTATATTAAAGAATAATACAGATAAATCAGCTTGGAGACATTTTTGCATTTGTAATAGTGTGATACATACATTTACTAAAACCGAAGTAAACCAGTTTGCGCTAGCTACCACGTGCCTCAAACTCTCGCGTTAGATGTGTAATTTTGCTTATAATTAATTACTTACTAATTAGTTCATCTTAAATTAAATGCGGGAAAGTAAAAACTTTCGAAACAAAAAAAAAGGGTTACAATAAATATGAATGCTGTAGCACTGATATTGAAGAAAAATGTATGCCATAAATGTAGAGGTACTGAGACATGTTTATCTTCATAGTAGAAAAGAGGCTTTTGATATAATATTAGAATCAATTATCATTAAAATAAATGATATATATGATATTTCGTAATCATTAATCGATCAAGAAATGCATCAATAAATATGACGTTAAATATGTATAACATTAAGTACTTATAAAAATAAATAAATATAAAATAAATAATTTTTATTTATTTGCTGACGGTTCACTATTGCAAACGCAAAAACGTTTCTCAGGTGATTTGGCTGATATTTTCATTCTGAATCTTGACTTGGACAGCCCAAGGCAATTAACTCACTGAGCAATTCTCAGCCACGTCAATATGTATCTAAAAAAATATGACTTTACCCGCGGTAGAGTTGCTCGCGAGCCAAGTGCCCGCAGCGACTGCGATGTGCTAGTAGAAGTGGGACGCGGCTAACCAAATGGTTGGCGATAGTCGCCAGCGCACTTTGTGCTTGGGTAAGTCGCAAGCCAAATTTGCAGAACGTTCCGCAATCGCTGCGTTTACGAGACTGCAAAAATGTCGTGAGTTTTGAAACTGCTGGCCCGCAAGCGCCACGTGCCCGGTTCAAAAACGCTGCGTGAGTTCTTTGCCTTAACCTAAGCGTTGTTAGATTACTCTTAATCAGATTTAGAGTAAATAGCTCCAGTGTAATAGTTTTATTGTCTTGCACTAATGTATTTTACTTGGTTATAGGACCTTACGCAAGACCCCCTCTCATCACAATTTATTCTACCGCTATTTAGCAATACTTAGATTGATGTCTTCCGGTTTGAGGGTTGAGTAGGCCAGTGTAACAGACAAGGGACATAACATCAATTTCTTCGGTACAATGGCAATATAAGGAATGGTTAATATTTCTTACAGCGCTTATTTCTATAAGTGGTGGTGACCACTTACCACTTACCATCAGACGACCCACTTGCTAATCTGACTACTTAATACAATAAAAAAGTCCTACTACTTCGATATATATTTAATCCTATCTATATTAAAAAATATTTAAAAGTAGTATTCGTTTAATGTATGAAGTGTAATAGCAGTTTACATAAGGTTATAAGAATAAAACTGTATTTTTTTGTTTCATTTACTCGCAAAGAATTTTTCGCAAATGAAATAGCCTGAGGGCGATGGTTTAATTCCCAAGATATGCTTAGCAGGTTAATATACATTTTCGTGTATCGTAAAATGAATATTAACCTTTTGCATACAAAATTTTCTTTACAATTTTGCTTTTTCTATGTTCCTTTTGTAAGCATTGCTACACAAATGAGCAGTGTAGCAAAACTTTGATAATAAGTTTGTGTTTCTTTCGCATGATTTACCATAGTCATTTTTGTGTTGCACAAAGCTTTACTGGTGGTAGAGCTTTGTGCAAGCTCGTCTAGGTAGGTGCCACCCACTCATCAGATATTCTACCGCAAAACAGTAGTACTTGGTATTGTTGTGTTCGGGTTTGGCGGGTGAGTGAGCCAGTGTAATTACAGGCACAAGGGACATAACATTTTATTTCCCAAGGTTGGTGGCGCATTGGTGATGTAGGGTATGGTTAACATTTCATACAATGCCAATGTCTATGGGATTTGGTGACCACTTACAATCAGCTGGCCCATATGCTCGTCCGCCTTCCTATTCTATAAAAAAAAAGATTATTTACTACAGATAAGCAACAGATGTTGTCACAGATAAATCAACGTTAGTATAGATTCTCCTTAAATTATCATCGAAAGATAAAATTGCAATCCGTGATAGAAAAAAGGGGTTCTCTTTGGTACTTTATCTAGGCAAGATTTGAAGTCTTAGAGCCAGGGATATTAAATAAGTGACAGACTGGAATAAACTTTAATAAGAAAGATAATAATAATATTTGTAATGTATTGTTTAAAATGTATTTAGTGAATATGAACTTTATCTCTTTGATAATAAGAGCGTTATTATTGTTTTCATAAAGTCACTATTACACTCTCCTCTATTTTATGAAAATATTTTATCCCGTATCAAAAATATTTTCATCAAAGCATTCTAATAGAAAAAGGCCGTATCGCAATCTTTACGACTTCAACTGGCTTATCGGTATCATAGGATTGGGCTAATAGCCCTTACCGATAAGCGACCTTTTTGTTCTACAAACGAAATTTTCCTGTTGATACATCTTTGAAAGTTCTTCAAACTTCTAAACCATGTAATCGTCTTTACATGTACTATGTACACATTTAAATATACTATGTTTAATATTTTACTCCCAAGTTTTATAGAAGATATTTAAATGTCGATTTTTTTTCGCTGTGGTTGTTACCATTGTCATATAGTATATTACAAGTTTAAAGATTTATTGGAATGAGAAATATAATTAGTTACTAGCTAGTTTCTCCGTATTTTTCTATAAAATATAATATTAAAAAATATATAATTGAATCAGTATCGCGTCAAGCGGTCTTTTAAACCGTTTTCACACATAACAAACAACAACGGGACTAATTTGTTTTTGCAGTTGCTTTTTTGTTTCAGTTGGTACAATTTCAATATTGATATTAAAATTTAATTAAAGTCAGTAGAAAGGAGCATCTACTACAGACCAAATCAGCCAATATTATAATAAAATCCATTAATAGCCAGTCTTGGTGTTTAATTTTTTACTTCAAATTGAAACTAAGAGTACACTTTAAAACGCTGGTGATTATGGGGTCTACATTAACGACTTGTGCCTAAAATAATATCAGTTCATTCAACTTTCACTTCGAAATACCGTAAGATACGCTTTCATGACACCTAAAGGTAAAACCTTAAAAAAAAGTACACGTGCAAAAATTGATCTGATTTGCAAAGCAACTTGATAGTCTCTATACTTGCCGCTCTCGGATTTCATTCTATTTTAAAGACAATATTTGAGTAGAGCTTCATTTTCATTTATATTTTAAATATTAAAATTATAATACATTTTAAATTACAAAAAGAATTAATCATTCAAGTAGATCCTTTAAACGAGTTCTGTTTGATGTTATTATTTAATTTACTTCAAAAGATAAAATTAATTCATTATCACCGAGTATGTGAGGGATTGCCAAATAATATGAAAATATGAAAATTCGAGTATCGAAAAAAAAAATAAAGATCCTCGAAATCAAAATATGTATAATCTAAAAGACAAGACATACAAAATTACAATAACAATATTGTCAAAGTCAATTGCTTTTAAATTATGAAATAATTCCACCCTTCGTATACTTATATAGCATACGAAAGTTATCTTCCTTAATATTGCTCGCCGCTCTACCAATGAGTTTGTCAGTGTGTTTACGCGTATATTGTTATCACACAAACCCGCTAACTGCTTTATTTTGCTGAGATTCGTATGTAAATTACTTTCTTGCGAGACGGTTAATAGTTTTAAGTACCATTTAGACGCTAATTTGCTGGATACTAAACATTTTGTATAAAATCAAACGTGTATAAGTAAAAAGTGTATTTTTTTTACACACGGACGTCTGTTCCTTAGGCGACTTAATGCCTGTGTCATAGGTAACAGCTGATTTATATATATTATATATAAAATTAATAAGCAAAATACATAATACATACTTTTGCAAATAATAAAACCAGACTCAGGACGAGAATGGAACCCGCAACACCGGAGCGGAAGGCCACTGCCACTGCTCTAATAGGTCAAAAAGTTAAGTAGTACAGCTTATAAATGTCCCAATCCTGGTCTTTGTTATCTTCTTCTAATCAGGAGAAGGTTTATGGGTAGATATACATGTGGTATATTTCGAGATGTCTCGACTTCTCGACTTGCCAGGGTTTGAAACCGCAAAATTTTTGGTTAAAATTTACGTGACTTATACAAATCCGTTACCACTTTTATATATAATTTATTACATACATATATGTGTGTGATAATAATAAATAAATATATAATGTTCTGCAAAAATAAAATGTATACACAAAATTTAGACATGGAAGAAGAGGTATTTATATATTATATATTTGTATTCAAGTGTACAAGAGGGTCCGTTATCCAGCGATCTCGGCGAGCAACCTTAAGGTGTAGATAAGAAAAAGAACGTCTACGATATAATGATATATAAATATGAATAATATAAGAAGTATAAAATATGGTCAATTTAAATTGTATATATAAAACATATTACCGGAATTGAGTCCATAGGGTCCATAAGGTTTCTTAGTTATGTTAATTATGGTTCCAACTTAAGTTCATGCACTTTAAAAAGTCCACAATGTCTTACAATAAGGAAAAGCGGTATATAAAAATCCAATCCTTCCATAATAATGCCTTGTAATTCCATTCTATCAACGTTCAACAAGCTTCTTCGAGGTCTTCGGATCCGATTACAGAATGTAAGCGCATGTTGTTGTACGACAAATATATTTTATCGATTGGATATATTGTGATACGTGCCTTTTTTCCTGGGTATAAACTTCAATTCTCCTTTTAATTTATTATTCATCTCTTTTCCATTAATGTAACCAGCACCCTGCAAAATAGAAGTAGCGTGGTGGAATAAGCCTCGAACCTTCACCTCGAGTTACTTTTGTTATTCCTATACCTATACCCACTTCACAATTTTTGGTTATTGTATGTTTTTCGGTTGTTAAATACCAACGCTGCATAGTATGTTGCGGTCAGAATGGGCAGCAAATATCTATGTTTCAAAACCTTATCATTCGTTTTGAAACCCAAGAAAATCTAAATATATATTTAATTTTTTTTATTCTTAGTTTCCAAATGAATCAATTAAAAAATTTAATTTTACATCAGATTTACTAAAATTAACAGCGTTCTTCAGTCATATAAGAAAGATAAACAAATTCGGTATTTATATAGTCTTGAATCCACAGCAAAAGTTGTTATTAAAAATCAGAATCAAGTCCAAACAGCACCAGGTCGTAATAAAAGAGATACAAGAAAAATCAAAATATTGAACATAATTAATATATTTTTTTATAGTACAGGACGAGCATATGGGCCACCTGATGGTAAGTGGTCACCAATGCCCATAGATATGGCATTGTAAGAAATGTTAACCATCGCTTACATCGCCAATGCACCACCAGCCTTGGGAACTAAGATATTATATCCCTTGTGCCTGTAATTACAATGGCTCACTCACTCTTCAAACCGGAACACAACAATTCCAAGTTTTGCAGTAGAATATTTGATGAGTGGGTGGTACCTACTCAGACGAGCTTACACAAAGCCCTATCACCAGTAGTAATAAGTGACAAAGGAGAGCTTATATTTTATCTTAAAAAGAGTCAAATGAATAGTCATTGCGAAAAAATGTGAAATTAATTCTTCGTTCACATTGCACTTATACGCAAATACTTAGGTGTTTTGTCATTAAAAATACTTTATTACGAATTGTTGTTTCTTACATTGGCGTTTATTTTAATGTCTATCAAATTAATATTTTAGGCAACAAAATATATTTTTTTATAATTATTTCTTTCTAAAATGAACACAGTGAGCATATAATGAGCATTCCTTTGTTTATAATTCATGTCACGCTCGAAGAAAAACTTTGTTAGGACATCTACATAATTCTTGTTATTTAGAACAAACATAACACAATTTGTAAAACGAAATTAAGAAAAAAAAAAAGTAAACAAAGGCGGCTTTATTGCATTAAGCAATATATTTATAAGAGCCGCAAGTAAAAGCGAGGAAGTTGGAAACTGCAAGCCGTGTAAATTGTCAGCATAATGCGAATAAAACCAACAGCACTTACTACATTGCTATTCTTCAATAAAAACGAGCGCGTATAAAATCGAAATATACTTTATCAAAAAGCATTTTTGAAACGACTTTTTATAAAATTTTAAATTTAAGAAAAAGTAAATATATCACCGATATGTGAATAGATTAAAATACCAAGCTCATTCCGTTAAAAAAAACCGTTAAATGAAACTTATTAATTTAAATCATTACTTAACATTTTGGCATTGAAAAAATATTCAAAAATAACATAAAATATACAAATTAGGGAGAGTCGAATAAAGGACGACTGCGTTTTGGTGTAACAAAAATACAATAATATAATCAACAAAAATCTAGATTTAAAAACACGTTTTGAGTTGAACTTCGTTCCTGACGGGGGTCCCCCGACCGCACAATTTTTTGACTTTCACGCGATTACGATGGCGAGTCACTGACAGTAAACGTCTCGTCTTTTAACGGTTATTCGAAAATTTATATTTTAATAATGTTGGAAATCCATCTTAAATGTATGCTATGAAGATAAGGCATTTTTATTACATGTTATTACGGATTTGGTAGGACCGTAAAATGCTGTACGTAGTTCGCTTAGAAAATATTAGAAATGAACGAAACGTAGCTAATTCCACTCGTAACGTCCCAGTCAGTTAATTTTGTTGTAAAATCTTTATTACAGATTAGCTGCCGAATTACTTCAATAAGCGCTGTGTCTTCATTGGTTTAATTAAAGTTTAGGAATTCGCGACACGTATTTTCGTTTATATTATTTTGATTATGTGAACTTCAATGTTCTTATTTATCAACTGTTTTTAGAGGCTTAATATATGAATATGTGATACGTCCAGCCATTTCTTAAAAACAACATTAAATACGGATTAAGTTAAAGCCAAAAGCAGACTTTTAAGCGGCTTTCCGTCACCACTAAGGATGAGCGCACGGGATGAAATATAAACACATCACTAAGTTGTGTTCGATGAGATTTGAACTGCGACACTGAACTAGTATATATAAAAACATAAATATAAATATCAATGTGAATTATACTGACTATTGTGCATCCACATCTGAAGATAACATGAAATTGCTAAATTATTAATTATGGCTGTGCTACGAGATGTGAATATGGATTTGAAAATATATGCAAATTCATAAAACGTATTAATTCAACTACATTTTATCACGTTTCTTCAAAAGTAATTTATATTAGAAAATATAAAAACAAATATATAATGGTAATATATTTTAATATTATTACTATGATATTATTATTGCTATATAATATGCTATATGTAATACCTAAATTTTTTAATAAAGGCACAAAGGACATAACATCTTAATTGGTAATGTAAGGAATGATACTATTTCTTACGGCATCAGTATGAGTGGTGGTGATCAATTACCATCGGGTGGTTCATCTGCCTGCTTCTCTCTTTGATCTGCTCACCCTTATTATAAAGAGAATATAGTTTAATAAATTATGTTTATTAAATAAATCTAGGCTGCTTGTGAGCTGAGATTGTCCAGGGAGAGAGCACGTGGATCCACGTGTCACGTAGCACGATCTTTCATGGGTTTAAATCCAGCCACACCATAGACTCTAAGCACCATAAAATGTGTCATATATCCATCAATCCACATAGTCGCAGCGTGCTGGTATAAGCTCTTAGCACTTACTTTTAAAGAAGAGGAGGCCCAGCAGTGCAACATTTAATTTAAATTGTTACTTTATTTACATTGCGGACTTAAATAAGTATATACAAATCAAAACCTAAAACCGATACTTTAGATTTTATGACCACGTGGAATAAAGTCAATGTGAGAAATATTTCCCCGTTGAATCGCAATTCTTCACGTGAACAATCAACAAGTTTCAGCTATCAGTTAAGATTTTTAATAGCCTACCCTTAAAGTAGGCTTTAAAATGATAAGAAAAGGCATTTTCGGCAAACCGTAAATAAATGAAGGAATAAATTCCTCTTTCCATAACTAGATGTTTAATTATTCTGATTATTTGAGCGTTAGTTAAGATAATTTATCCAATTAGTCCCAAAGATGGCTTGAACATCATTAAAACTTCTATTGTAATAGGGAATAATATTCTAAGAAATAGTATTGTATAAAGCTTAAAAATATTTTTACACAGATGTAATATCTATATGACTGTGTCAGTCAAGTGATTATCTTGTGAGGTTGCAGGTCCTGGGGGTAAATTCCAGATCACGTAATTTTTATTAGCAGCCCATTTTTTGGTAGTTGACAGTAGATATTATTCCATGCCACGGCAGACACGAAAAGCTGTTGGATTGTCGTCCCATCGGATTATTGATTGAGGATAAAGATATGTGCTTGCGCAAGTATTTCACTTTGATATAATCTGTGCAAAACTATTCTTCATTGATAAATGCCACTTTGATCATAAATCTTTAAGTAATTGGCAGAAGATTTATTTTTTATTTAGATTTTATGTTAAAATATTTGTTTTTGTTTGATTGCATTCTTTCTTTATTTCGTAATAATATCCACAAATTTTAGAGAATATTTTACTAATACATTAATTCCCTCTCTCATCTCCAATTCGTAAAAATATCTTCGACTAATAAGTTCGGGAATTCGATCTCTGTTTTTCTTTGTAAGATCATTAATCATTGCTAATTAAAAGGCTTTCGTATAGTTTTAAAAAGTAATCAACCTTTGATGTGCTGACTTATATTAATGGGATGGATTTAATTAGATAAATATATTGATTAAAAATATATTAAATATATTGAATTATTTTATCACCAAGATGTCATTGAAATCCCGTTTAGTAAACTGCTTTATATCGGTACATTTTTGTCAATTAATAAGCATGTACTTCTTTATTCAACAAATATAATAATCTCACTCTTAAAGTCTGAAATAGTTTTTAGAAAATTCTCTTCAACAGTATTTTTAACCATAAATATTGTGTGGAAGGGTGGATGATTGTGTGGGTAGACACAATCACGCCCACACTATTTTTTCCTATAAACTCGACAGCCTCTATTTTAAAGTTTTGATTAAAATCCAATCGCTGACTATTGGTAAATATTTAGTAACAGCTCTAGAAATTGGAATGTTGAGTGTCGGGTAGTATTCGGTAGATGAATTGGTATTGTTTTTTGTTGATAGAACTACTGATTTGGACTACCTGTTAATGGACTAAATGTTAGATACCAGTAAATTTTTGGGGTTCGTATTTTTTACTAAAATACTGTCGTGTTCATTAAAATTAATTGTGCATGTAACATCACAAGCTAGAACACAATAATATTAAGTTTTGCTGTTTAGCAATAGAATAAGATAAAGATGAGTTCTACCCAAGTAAATATAATACCTGGTTAAAAGTGGTCATTGCTTATGATTTATAAAATCGCATCTCAAGTGTTCGTTTAGGCTGTAAATATTATGTATAGGCAGTTTTTTTATTATGTCCTTGGATTAACGTTATACAATTAAATGAGTTAATTAACATGAGTTTTATGAGAACGCAAAACATAAGACTGACAATATGTTGATTGTATGCATTGATAAAGTGAGTTCGTTTTGATATAATATTTCATTGCAGGTGCTTCTTAGTAGCGATATTTGAAATATATACAATTTTGTTTGTTCAGGTATCTCGGTATCCGGAACCCTTTGAAGAGTCGACATCATTCGACGAAGCGTTTGGTGGTGATAAAGATAGCGCTGGTGTGGCTTCTGAGTATGTTCGTGTCCAGTTCTATCACAGTATTGGGTAAGTAAAATAATTCTAAAATGAAGTTTATCTTCAAAATAGTATGTAACTCCCTTCATCTTAAAGAAAGATGTGCTCGTATATGCAGTGTACATATATGTATGTCTGGATGGTAGTATAATTATAAAGTCTTTATGTATACATCAAGAGTTTCCTTTTTTGTCATCAGTTACTTTAACATACTTTGATAATACCTTGGATTCTTCTTTTCTTATAATTAGTTTTTAGTGTTACGTAAAACACGTTGCTTGAAAATCAGCGCTGCAATAGCCAAACATTGCAGCGTCAAGTTTTCATCTGATACACAGTCTCTAATGGCTGTGTTCAGTTTTATTTTCTTAGTCTCTTACAATGTTTTTTTTTCTGCACATTTGTTTTTGTATTTTGGAAGCTGAATAAATCTTTACTTATTTATTTAACTCTGTAAGAGTAGCATAACCATTAGTGATAAATGATACATTTTAATAAATTATTGTGTGAATAAATGAATTTCCAAGGTATATTTTCAAAATTTATTTCCAATATATGTATATGGTGAGCTTAAAAAAAATAAAAAATAAAACGTTTTTTGTAAATCACTTGACTATTATTATGGTAGATGCGGTCGGCGCGTGGTCAATACTGTTTAAAAATTAAAAAAAAAAAAACAGTTCGGCACCTATTATATCTCTCCATATTAATTCCTTTGTCGTCCTTTTAAAAGACCGTGTTGCCAACTTAAAAAGTATTAAAAAGACAGTTACCACTTAACAAAATAATATTACGTCGTAATTATTAATAAATTATAACAAATTCAATGAAATATGGGAAAACAAAAAACATAAATTAAATATATACTATTAATATGAAATATTTATCAATACCCTTAATCACTTATTGCTCGTAGCTTAAATAGGTTTGTTACACTATATTGCATACACTGAAATGAAGTATAAAATAAATAAACAGAATGATTAGTCAAGAGCTGTATTAAAGCGTACGCGTAGGCGTGTCCGCTACTTCACACGGTTGCGTTACATTCACATTTTCATTATTACAGCTCATCTCTCTTCACTTAAATCTCACTTCAAATAAGATGAAATACAATAATGCTTTAAATAAAGTCGCGTAATATAATATATATTACGCGACTTGCTAAAACTTCACGTTTTTAATTCTGTTGTTACTTTTTGATACCACTTTTTAATAATGAAGTTGCATAAGAAATAATAAAAGAACTGAAATAGTTTTATCTTTAAAATTGTTATTTATTTTCTAAAAGTACCTGTATAAATCGGCGTGTCAGTAAAGACATCAGGTAATTCCATCTTTTGTAATTTTTTTTATTTATATGCGCCGGGATGGCAAATGACTCTACTCCATTTGATGGAAAGTGGTAGTAGAGTCCAAACGCGACGACGGCCAGTACAGTCGGGAAGAATGTTCTATACTAGCCGTCCCCGCCTTGCCGGCCCGCAAGATGTCTCTTCACGCCCCGTTTGAAGGAACCTGGGTTGTAAGACGAGGGGAACACGTGAGCTGGTAAGGAATTCCATTTTTTGGTAGTGCTACAAAGAAAGGAGTTGCCAAATTTTTTTGTGCGCGATGGAATTGATGTCACAGTTAGGCGGTGACGTTGAGAATCTGCTCGCGTAGACTTAAGAAGGAAGGGGGAAGCAGGAATTAGAGAAAATAATTCCTCAGAGCACTCGCCGTGATACAGTCGATAGAAAGCGCTCAGTGCTGCTATCTCGTGACGTAATTGTAAGGGTTCAAGGGTGTTTGTGACCTTTACGTCGCCAATAATGCGTACTGCACGTCGCTGCAACCGGTCCAAGGCCTCCAGTAGGTACTTAGTGGAGCCACCCCAAAGGTGCGAGCAATATTCAACGCAAGACCGTACCTGTGTTTTGTATAACAGGCACAGTTGTTGTGGCGTGAAAAAGCGCCGCACCTTGTTCAGAACTCCGAGTTTCCGTGAGGCTGTTTTAAAGTCGCAGCGAACGTCCATCCCCAGCATGGCGATTTTGCTTTGTATCATCAGCGGTGTGCCACAGAGGGAGGGAAGGGGGGAAAATGGTGACTTTTTCGCTGTGAGAGCGCATACCTGTATTTTCTTGGCATTAAGCTCAACAAGATTATCAGAACCCCATTTGGCGATGAGCTCTAACGTCCTATCGAGTTCAATGACAAGATTCTCCCGCCTCTCCTCAGTTTCTGCCCGCCCAGCCACTGTGCGTCCTTGGTATCCACCATGCACTGTACTATCGTCTGCATAGCAATGTATGTTCCCAAGAGAGAGCATATCATTGATATGCAAAAGAAAGAGTGTGGGAGATAGCACAGATCCCTGGGGGACCCCAGCAATTCAAACGTAATTAAACGGCATCCGTTAATGACGTCTAATCATGAGACGGCAACCGTTTGACGTTTCGATAGTGACATAACAGCAAAAAGTATGCAATCACTCTCGTCTAAATATTGATAGACTCAATCGATGATGGTGCCCCAGTCTTGCCGCCGTATATTATAATAATTAAGTATAAATTGTTGATTTGAAGCCTGTAAAACATCTTTAGCCGACGTATGGTGGACCTATTCAACAAAAACAAAATGATAAAGCCTGTGCATATTTAAGTTTCATACATGGAAAATAATATAGGAGTAAAAACACAAAATAAACTTATATCTTCGAAGCAGTATCTTTAACAGATTCTTATAATTATTTGTTGCGATAAAAGTGTAAGATATGTCTTTAGGCTTAATTGAAAAATAAGCCCGTTAAAAATTTACTAACCACGGCTATCATCTGTACATTAGGTACTACATATATATATATTGTGCTAAATTAAAATACATAAGTTGTATAACTTCTTAGAAACACTTATTCGTTTAATATTCTTTGCGTTCGTATATTTTTACGTTCAGAAATTACATAAATTAAATTTTCAAACGTAATTATTAAATAATAATCTTATTTTGCTATTCAAGGTTTATTCTCAAAACGTGATCAATAGATGAAGGAACTAATAAATAAACGTAACGAATTCTTCTTGAAAATCGACAAATTACAATTCGACTCGAATACGCTACATCAAAGAATTAATTCCTTTACAATTCAAATGAGGAAATAATCAGAATCGCTTTGATCAATTATGAAATCGTTTTTGTATTTAAAATATTCGATTGACGGTTTATTATTCAGCTACATCGAATATTGTGTCATAATAAATTGTTTTTTTTTTAACTAAAAGGACATTGTGATTTTTTTTTAATCTCTTGTGAATGTTAATACTTAGACATTATTTTTAGTGTCAGCCAAGGTTGGTAGCGCATTGACGATGTAAGGGGTGGGGTCTATTTCTTACAGTTCCAATCTCTATGGGCAGTCGTGATCACGCACCATGAAGTGGCCCATTGGTAGCTCGCCTAACTACTTAATAAAAAAAAACCATTAAGTTTTCAATGTTCCCATCTAATTTTTGAACCAACAACCTCGGGATCCACGGTATATAAGCAAACCATTCGACTAACGAGGCTGTCGCAATAAATACAAACATTATATAATACATTCGTAACAGCCTGTGAATGTCCCACTGTTGGGCTAAGGCCTCTTCTCCCTTTTTGAGGAGTAGGGTTGGAGCTTATTCCACCACACTGCTCCAATGCGGGTTGGTGGAATACACATGTGGCAGAATTTCAGTGAAATTAAACACATGCAAGTTTCCTCACGATGTTTTCCTTCACCGTATAGCACGAGATGAATTATAATTGCAAATTAAGCACATGAAAATTCAGTGGTGCTTGCCCGGCCTTGAACCCACGATCGGTTAAGATTCACGCGTTCTTACCACTGGGTCATCTCGGCATATAATACATGGATTAGCATATTATACATGGCATTACTTTGTATATCGATTATGAACAGATATGTTAAGCGTTTCGGAAATTCAAACAATCTTCCTTTCAACCGACTAGATTTTATATTATTAATCTGGAATCGAATTCGGACCCTCTTTTATGAGTGATTTCACTCGTAAATCTGTAATCATTATTTCCCTTTGATTTAGTGCTAAGAGCTCTTGACGTTAATGTTTCTGGAAACTGGTGCGTTCGATAAGAAATTCAAATACTGAAATATCATTACGCGTATTTTCTGAATAAAGGAATTTGTAAAGCAATGTTTTCGTAGAAGTGATGTTAACAAGTTTTTTGTCGTTACGTATTGGCGGTAGGTGTTTTTTTTATTATTATTTTTAAATATAAAAGTCCCGTGTGAATATGTTCGTAATTCTCTTACTAAACGACTAGATCCACTTTCAATGTAAGGTTATGTAATTGTTTAATATTATTGTGTGTAATAATGATTAGCTGTGTATATGTTTGTCTCCTTTCTTCGTAAAAAAATTGAGCAATGTACATGATAGCAAATTATATATTGTTCAAAGTTTATATACGATAATAATTCGTTTTCATATTATTTAAAATTTATATAGGAATATTATTGATCAAAATATTGCAAGTATATTGTTTCTAAGGCAAAATTAATAACGAGAAGAGATTGACGCAGATGAATATTTTCACTCTACCGCTGGGGGCTTTGGTATTCGTAAAACGTGTCCATATCGGATGACACGTACGGAAAACGTATTCCAAATTTGTAAATTTTGAAATTAAAAGAGGGCTAAAACCACTTCAACCTTAGCCTTCATTTGTGTGTGGATATTTGTTAAATCGTTTTTTTTAAATACTAGCTTAGCTACTTAGCAGTCACTGCAATATTTGCAAAGTTTTTATTAAAGTCAATTTTTATTGAGTATAATTCAGAAATAAGGTATTTTTATACTTTATATTTCTTAAAAGTGATTGAATAATATTACTTTTATACTATATTAATAATTGCCAACTTGCGGATCCTGAGGTTCTGGATTATATTCTTAGGTATGGTCAAAATAATTCAATGGATGCTTTTGTCTAGTAGTTCTCAGTTGCAGTATGTAGCTTGGTTGTTGTGCTTACTATACCGTGCCCCGGAAAGCACGTAAAGACGTCTGAACTTTCTCATATCGTATCGATTTCTTGTCCCTTCGGAACAGGGAGAGGGTTTCTGTGATTGCACACGTACTTGTACACTATAGTATTTCCTGGTTGGAATCTCTTAAGAACAACCACCAAGACCGAAATCAGTAAAAAGGACATTATCATCATCAATAATTGTTATGCTTCGTATATTTAGCTAACTTCAATTAGATCAAACATGGCCATTTTATATCCATCACTAGCACGTTGTACAGTGAATAATCATGATTCTTGAACGATTTTATTTAAAAACACATGATGTTAGTTAACTATAAATATCTTCATTGTATTTTCTTATCTTACTCACCTGTTATTATATAATAGCAAAAATGAGCGGCTGTTTGGTACAACACTGATTTCACTCTTTCTGTCATTATTGATTTGACATTCGAAAGAAGAAGACAGCATTGTTTCTATAATCACCCGCTAATCCAAATGGGATTACGGCAATTTATGCAGGATGTTTTAAAAAATAATAACGGTTTTTCGATGAGTAAATCGTTTCATAAATATTTAATTTTTCGTAGTTATATTGTGAAATTCACCATATGACCTCATCTCGAAACTCAAATCACTAGAGTGGGTAATCTGCTAAAATTTTGTCATAAATTATTTTAGAATTTAATAACTGCGGGCGTTCATTAAAACCTCATTGAGTGCACTTTCAAGACCTGAGATGAACTTTGTGTAAGCAACCAGATAATAATTAATCTGTATTTTATAGTTAAATAATATTTTAAACGTTTTAAATTTGAAACAATGATATCCACCAGGGTTTACTGGTGGTAGGGCTATGTGCAAGCTCGTCTGGTTAGGTACCACCCACTCTTCAGATATTCTACCGCAAAACAGCAGTACTTGATGTAGTTGTGTTCCGCTTTGAAGGGTGAGTGAGCCAGTGTAATTGCAGGCACAAGGGACAAAACATCTTAGTTCCCAAGGTTGGTGGCGCATTGGCTATGTAAGCGATGGTTGACATTTCTTACAATGCTAATGTCTAAGGGCGATTGGTGACCACTTATCATCAGATGGCCCTGTGGCGAACGCGACACTTACCAGATCCCTACAACCTATGTACATATAACTATACTATATATACTATAATACTTTATATACTTATATAAATTATATAAATTAATTATATAATAAATACATATTATATATTATAACATATACATGTAATACACAATATAAATATTAACACTTTAAAATCATATAAATAATTAAAATAAAATATAATAATTTATGTAATGTCGGAAGGCAGTCGCCGCGCGATCGTATAATAGAAATGTCTATTCTTTGATTATATACCGTTACTTTAAACAAAGAAACGTAAGCGCATCGGCTCAGTGTCGGCCGCCTTCCGCCAAACAGTCGAATCCTAGATCTCGTACTGAACGCACGTCGCTTCTCTCTTGTAATTGGCTACACGATTTTGCACCTTAAGTCTTTGTAATAAGTCATACTTCCTTCTTGCATCTAAACTTATCTTCATACTTCGTTCTTCTCATTCTACTCTGTGCTGTGCCTATCTTTGTGTTTATTATTTCTACAAGAAATAAATTAGTAGTGGAAGAAACTTTGTTTTAATCAAACCTCATCTACAATATCATTCACAACTCCGCTACAGCCCATATGCTCGTCCGCCGTCCTATACTATAAAAAAAACATAATTTACTGGTGATTTATATTATAACTTAGACGCTAGTGTTAACTTTGAACTACTTAAACAAGGGTTATGGCATCAAAAATCTTTTATAGCGCATTGATTATGAAAGGTATGCTTTATTCTTAGTAAAGTCTTGCCATTGTTGTGATCACTTATTAATAATGAAATAAAAAGAAAGCTTTGCTTATAAAAATAATCTGTCTCACTGCTTAATTGTGGTGAGAACATCTGAACCTTAACCAAAGTTTGCGTTTTCGAAACCAGAGAAGCAGTTGTTAATTTTCATATACTTAATTTATGTTTATAATTGATCTTGTGTCCGACGATGCAGGGTAATATTGTGAGGAAACCAGTATATATCTGATGAATTTTTGCCGAATATGTATCCACCATAACTTATAAATAATCCATTGAAGCAATCTAATAGAATAATTTTCAAATTTTCCTCTGTAGTTAAGGCGAACTCAATAGTGCAGCATTTTTAAGCTGTTATATTTCTTTAACCAATAGCTACAAATATTTATTTTAAATCAAACTTGTAACAATTACATATATATATAATCAAAGGACAATGCAAAATTGAAAAGTATAATAAATGTTTGTTTAGCAGCGAATATATTGAAAGCTCGTGTTAAATGAATATTAATAAATCAGACATATTGTTATTGTATATAAGATTATACATATGATAAAAAGCTTAGAGTTTGTTTTCGTTGATTTTCATAAAGTATATCAGAAATATTATATTATAACATATAAATCTATGAAAAATTGATTTATAGTGAATTATTCAAATTATAATATATTATACAAACTTTAAATACATTTTGATTCCATTGCATATTTTAGTTCTTTAATTTTCTGAAACTTTTTTAAATGACTGATTTATTCAGAGGAATATGAATGCAAATACTTTGTGCAAAGAACGTTAATAAAGTTGTCCATCGAATTCATTCAATAACATTGTTATGTGGAGACGAAGTAAAAAATTAGTCTTTGATCATAACAAGGTGTTCAATATTTCACTAGTAAAGTGAAGTCTTACAGAATAGCAGTATTGGAAATAGAACGAGCCCAAATCAATTAATGTGTAAATAATATCAAAAGATTCTGAGGATTTTCTTATAACTTAAAATCATAATATTAAAGTAGTGTCGTAGAATTTATTGATGGCTATGATTTTCTGTATTTTTTAATACTGCTTTTACGTGGGTTTGATAAGATATTTAAAAATGTACGAGTATGTATGATAAAAACCGAGATGGCCCAGTGGTTAGAACGCGTGAATCTTAACCGATGATCGTGGGTTTAAACTCGGGCAAATACTGAATTTTCATATGCTTAATTTGTGTTTATAATTCATCTCGTGCTTGACGGTGAAGGAAAACATCGTGAGGAAACCTGCATGTGTCAAATTTTACTTAAATTCTGCCACATGTGTATTCAACCTACCCGCATTGGAGCAGCGTAGTGGAATAAGCTCCAACCCTACTCCTTACCTACACTACCCTTAACCTTCTCCTCAAAATAAAAAAGGGTGAAGAGCAATGGGATATTCACAGGCTGTTACTGAGTATATGATAAGAAATTAAAAAAAATATCCGTTGAGTTTCTTTCAATACACTACCATAATTAATTTAATCAACGAAGCATTATATTTCTGCTTACAAATATAAAATGTCTATTAAATTTTTCAGCAACATAAAAATTATAATACTGTAGCTGAAATATCGCTATTTACATAAAATAAAATTGTTTAAAGTAACAAAGTAATCGCGTATTTAGCCTTTTTTGTAAATAACAATGGATCACCGAGCTCAGGTGTTGCTATACTCTCACAAGTATTCGATAACGTTTCGCAAAGTCAACATTTTTATACGTAAAACAGTTTACGCGAAAAAAAAATTACAAGAGCAAATTCAATTTTTTTTGAAACACCTCATGGTGACTGATTTACCTTCTCCGATAGATACTGGCATTGTGAGCAGTATAATCCACTCCTTATAGTATCGATGCGCCAACAATCGTGGGATTAAAGAAATTGTTGTAAACACATTTAATTATACTAGCTGACTTTTAAAATTGGAATACAGCTGTCAAAAGTATTAGATATTCATTCAAAATCTATTTATTAATAATATTTATTCAAGATTTATGCGTGCACTTTTGAATCTTCACTTTACACCAAATATCGTTGATTGGTGTAAACTGAAGGTTCGGAATGTAGATTATACCGAGAAGAACCTGGAAATCAGTCATTTGCTTTGGCATTAGGATAATTCTGTACAAAACCCTACCAGTAAATGTATAAGTGTACACATACATACGATACGATAATGTTTTTGAATGTTTTTGCCTTAGGCTAATTACACATTACGCATTTATTGTTACACCAAAAAAAACGCATTGCGTTTACTGTTCCGGTGTGAAGGGTCAATAAACCAATGTAGTCTATTAGTTATAAGAGACATAACGACGAAGGTGCTTATTATTAAGGACGGTTATTCTGTAAGAACTCACTTCATTACTCGCCCGTGAAACAACCGACTTATGAAGGTATTTTTTTTCGACGCGTGTATTCTTGATATGTAATAATTTTTATGGTCAATTTCGCATATCAATTTCAGACAGTTCACAACCGATTTCTGCAGTGAATCTCGAGTTTGTTCTTACAGAATAGTCCTATAAATAGCCCTATAGATCCCAAAATATGAGGTATATAAAACGAAACGCTTAAAAATGCCTTACTAACTATTAACAAGTTAGGTAAATGGCCAATGAATGAAGCATATTTTTTAGCGTTGCACTTGAAAATTATTTTAGTCGGTCGAATTTTTTACACGCGTTTATTTAATTTCCCTTGTTAGTAAATGTGTATGAATAAAACCTTGCAACTGAATTTTAAATTAATTTTACCCAAACGATTGAGCACATTTTTTTATTTTTGTCGTAAATATATTGTAGTTTATAAAATAATATTAAATAAAAACTTGTTTTAAATAATATTTAAATTAAACTAAATAAAAAACACGACTGGCATGAATGAATTAATGAGTTTCATTCGGAATGATATAAGGGTTCTAACGATTGAATCCTACATAACCCGATCCCACCCCCATGGGAACCAGGTACCTTTCTGAAGGTTTCCACTGCAAAAAAAAAATGATTCTGATGATGCACCATACATCCAAATCTGTTCAGCCATTTAAAAGTTATACTGTACTGTACTAAAGAAACTTGTATACATAATTATATGAACCCTGAAAACGTTATAGGAACTCCTTTTTTGGGCAGTCGTGTAAAAATATTTTTATTTGGATCCGATGGAAGTCCCGCACTTAGCTACGTCGTTATTTAAAATTTATTTTAGTTTTCTAGTATCAAACAAAGTTTTTTTCAGATTTTGATTTTTTTTTCTCTGTGTATGTATGTTTATTGTGTTGTTTTACCTTTCGTATACCTAAAAAAACAATTAAAAAGATTTTGATTAAAATTGGTATGAAGTAAGCTGTAACCCCGAAGAAAGTCATATGCTACTTTTTATATCTAGCATCTGACCCATCTCTGCTCCGGTTCTCAACAATATATTATATTATGGAAACTGTGATCTTATGTCTATTGTCTTGTAATTACACTGGCTCACTGATCCTTCAAACGGAAACACAACAATACTATGCATTGCTGTTTGGAGGCAGAATATCTGATGAATAAGTGGTACCTATCTAGATAGGCTTGGGCCAAAACTAAATAAAAATCTGTATGAAATTGTGGTACAATCTTATTTATCAACTTTGGCTCAGTCTTAAATTTCATAATTCATTCAATTATAATCCTGAAAAGGGTTCAATCAACATTTATGTATAAATCACATTACTCACACCCACAGGGGTTGATGAAGAGTAGTGGAAAACAATGGAAGGCTTTTAAGAGATCGCTATCGTTTGAATACATTAAACGGCTATTCTGTTCGAAACCAATTAATTCATCTAGTATTATTCAATTTTTATAATTATTATTCCTTAAATTTACTATTATCAAGAGTTCAATTCTGTCTTGTGGTCTATTCTAGTTTTCTTTGATTGAGATATTGAAATACTCCACGGCAGGACAATGGCGTCTTCGGAACGATACTGGATTACTTTTCAGCTGGAGTTTCCTTTTTATTTTATTTTATAAAAACATTTAAGATTACGCTTGGATTTAATAATATACAAATGAAGTTGCCGTTAATTAGTCAATTAAATCTGCTTATTGTGACATATCTATATAATATAATATATATAAATATGTATAATATATTTGAATTGAAATATTTATTTCATACAACCAATCGAGTTGTCGTTTACTTATTTCACCAAATATTCAAAATGTTTCTGTTATTTGTTTTTGATATTATGAAATATTTTAGTTCCGCAGCTATTTCTCTCAAAAATAGTCTTTAAACTAGTTATGTCAAGTACTACATCTGGATCGTCTACAACATCTTGAAGTCATGCTGAGAAATTTACTTATCCTGAGTAAAATTATTTTTGAATTTATTTTATAATATTCAGTTTATTTCGTAAAATATCCTCGAAGAGGATTACCGAGAAGTAGTTCTCATTAGGTTGAAAATTTATCGTCCTAATTTGTTTGGTACTGGGAGATGTAAATTCGTGATATGACGTAACAATCACCTTCAACACATTTTAACATTTAAAAAGGAGCATATTTTGATCCACTTGTTGGTATGCGGATATCGCCAGTGGACTTTGTGCAGGATCATTCAGTTGGTTCTGCACAAAGTATATCGGTGAACATTTGCTGAAAGCTTACACCATCGGTTCGGATATTATTTACATGTAATTTTGTATTGCCCTATCGATATCTATAGTTACGACATATAATGTGTGCAAGATCTTACAGTCCGTTAATGCCGGTCCGATTTGATATAAACCGGGATATAGCAATAAAAATTCGTATAGCATATTTCTATTGAAATATATGTTAACATTTTCTAAGAGAACTGTACAAATGTAAACGTGATTTTCCTATTTATTCTTGCATACATAAGACCAAATTTACGTTGCATATAAGTATTAAAATACAAATTGCAATGGTATTTACATAGAATGGTTGAGTATGTTACGTAAGGTAATGGGAAATTATTTTTACTTGGTTGGGTTATGTGCAAGCCCGTCTGGGTGAGTACCCACTCATCATCATATATCCTACTGCTAAACAGCAATACTTAGTATTGTTGTGTTTCGATTTGAAGGGTGAGTAAGTCAGTGTAATTGCACGTATAAAATACATATTAGTTCTTAAGGTTGATTGCGCATTGACGATGTAAGTTAATATTTCTTATAGCGTCTATGGGCGATGGTGACCACTTACCAGGTAGCCCATTTCCGTCCGCCTTCCTCTTTGTAACACGAGAAAAAATTGTAGATTATATATATTTCAGTTAGTCTTTCTAAAATAAATAAATAATGAGACTACTAATTCGCCTATTCGAGATCTAGGTAACAGATATTAGTAATAACATAACTAAAACTCTACTAGTTGATAATTAATATAATATTACACAATTTACAAATGTTCCATATGCAGATATAAATGTTTAATTTATGATTAAAATAGTGTCTGTGCTAAGTGACAAGACTAAAGATTTTCTCTCTCTTTCTTATGTATAGTTTTAAAAAGGAAAGAAATATATTACGACATACTACTCTATTGAATAAAATTATTGGTTTCTTATTGTATTGACTATTTAGGTATGAAAATGTACATTTCGTTTTATTTTTTAAAAAGACGTTTCGTTCTTATTCGTTAGCATAATTTTAAAAGTTAAATTGGTGTTCTATTAATTGCATTGTTGTTGATTGAAAAAATTTAAATAAATATGTCTTAAATTTTACTGGTAGGCCTTTGTGCAAGCTGGGTAGGTACCGCCCACACATCAGATATTCTACCGCAAAACAGCAATACTTGGTATTGTTGTGAGTGAGCCAGTGTAATTACAGGCACAAGGGACATAACATCTTAGTTTCTAAGGTTGGTGGCGCATTGTAAGCGACGGTTAATATTTCTTAAAATGCCAATGTCTTTGGGCGTTGGTGACCACTTACCATCTGATGGCTCATATGCTCGTCCGCTTACCAATTCTGTAAAAAAAAGAGATTTTTTAAATATTGTATCGAAAATATGGACTAAACTTATTTAAGGAGTAGGTCGTTTAAAAACTAACATTTTCATTGTTTACAGGCATAATCAACAAGACGAATATAATGCCGACGCCAGATCTCTGCGTTATCAACAACAGACTGTTCTGGGTGTTCGGATCTTTGGTCGCGTTCTACATTCCCATGCTGATGATGGTGGTGTCTTTTGCGTTGACTGTTCAGTTATTGAAACGGCAGGCGAGACTGGCAGCAACGCCTGTACCGGGTGGTATGCAGAGAAGGTATGCATTAATTTATATCTCATGAGAATTTTGTTGGGGGTTTACGTGGTGGTAGGGTCATGCGTAAGCCCGTATGAGTAAGTACCACTCACTTATTATCTATTCTACGGCTAAAGGCTTGAAGGGTGACTGAGCAAGTGTAACTATATGCACAAGGGGCATAACATCTTAATTACCAAGGCTGGTGGCAACTATAACAATTTTTTTATAAAATAGGTAGGCGCACAGCAAATGGGCCACCTGATGGTAAATGGTCAACATCACCCATAGACATTGGTGCTGTAAAAATATTAACTATTCCTCACATCACCAATAGACCACCCACCTTGGGAAGTAGTAAAGAATGTCTGTTATCCCTGTAATTATTATCATTCATCACACTGCAAAACCCTACTACTAAGAATAATTACAACAAACTTGATGTACAATTTCGAAATATAATATGTATTTAGATGGTAGTACTTAAAATACACTTAACAATATCAATGTATAGCCAAGTCAAGACAGTCATAATTTAAAATATAAGTAGCAAGAAAATATACGCAAAAAACAGTTCAAAGTGAACCTGGAAAAAGAATTCATGCCTTAATTAGCTAATTCAGACGTGACAAGAGCTCTTTAAATTTTTTTATTATTCATTTGTGCATACATATTCAGAATGTCAACATTTAAGCTTTTCAAAGCTTTTAAGTACGTTCGTCCAGCTTTTTGAGTAATAGCTTTCATTTTGGAATTGTTGAGAACTTTAGAATGTGTCCGTTGTAATGCAGATTTTTTGAACCCGTTTCTCGTGTCACAGCTTTATGTCATGCGACTATAGTACTGAATAAGACAGAGTATCTAACTCTGACTGCCCTAGGTATTAACTCAAGAATCGTGATTATATTGAGAATCAAATCAAAAGATCGGAATAAAATTTTATTAAGGCCATAAATATCATATTTCCATTGTTGTGTTTTTGCGTACAGCAACAGTAATGGCTTGCCTTTTGAGGAGGTATTAGCTTATTTCATCATGCTGCTACAATGCGGATTGGTGGAAACACCTGTGGTAGCTTTTCACCATACATGTATATATATATATCTCACTCAATAGTGCTTGTTTAGACTTGAAACCGCAATTTTTAACATTCACATTTTCTAGTAATACGTTCTTTATTGTACATAGATGATCAAGCAAATCTGGGTAGGTTACTTATCAAAACATATTGCAGTATCCGGAATATAAGGAATATCAAAGGCTGAGTGGGCCAGTGTAATTGTGAGCACAACTTCATTGCACACATATATAACATCGTAGATCACATGTTTGGCAATCTATTGACGGTGTAAAGCTTTTTTGCAGTACCAAAACTCAGTTATTAGTTAGGTAGTTGGTCATATTTGATTACAAGTTATAAATTTTTATAATAAGTTTGATGGACAATTAATCAAAAACCTTGCGTTATTTTAATTACATATTGTCTTTTAATTTTAAAATATAATTCTAATGCATGTTACTTGCTTATATTGTAGTCAGGTATAGATTAGTACACAAAATACATGTGGTGTTTCACGAGGGCCAAGTTTATTTTTATCGCAAACGAGAAACAAAAATATTAGCGTAAGAAATGTATTAGAACCCGTAATTTATTTGCAAAGTTTCATTTATCGTCCTGTGATTACATAGCGATGACCGACGACATGGCCATTATTTTTGCTTCATATATAACGTATTTCAACTCCTAAATGAATATGAAGTCAATATTATATAGTATATCTGACGATCTTCTTATGGTCATTATTTAAAATTTAAATTAATTTTTAAGTTAATAGGTACCATTCCGGAATAAAGAGCTTATTGCGAAAAAATAAAACAAAAAACTGACTAACATTAAAAAACTATGCAAAGATATTTCAAGCACAATATTTTTACGAAGAATTTATGATGGAACGAAAACTCACAGATGTGACTTGTCACATTTAGCCGATTATCCGATCCCGTCTCTGTATGCGAGTTTATATTGTATGATGTTTCTCACCAATCCGCTGTGTCAATATACATATGTTTTAAATACAGCCATTTTTATTACCCATTATCTTTACTGAATTAATTTCAAATTGAGCCGGTTGGCGTGGTTGGTAGGTACTTGCGTTTGACGCCGAAGCTTATAGGTTCGATTCCCACCAATGACAGACATTTGTGTGCATGGACATTGTCCTGAGTATCGGTGTAATTATCTATATAAGTATGTATTTACAAAAAAAAGTAGTATATGTACTACATCAGTTGTCTGGTTTCCATAGTACAAGCTCTGCTTAATTTGGGATCAATCGTCATGGGTATAATGTAATGTCCCAGGATATTATTATTATCATTACCATCGGTTCAATCGTTACACGATGAAGTGACAAGACAGAGAGATTTAGTTTGTTTTTATAATGTTAGTATAGATCGTGTGTTTGAGAGAGAACCGATATGGTCCGGTTATAATATTTGAAACTCCATGGAGGACGTTCCTGGGAAGTACCGCTGTTTTTTTATTAGCTTAATTTGTTTTTATAATCCATCTTGAGTTCTGTAAATTAACATGCATGTGTAGATGTTTTCCTTCAATAAGATTATAAATATTATATAAACGAGAATATGAAAATTCAATGATGTTTGTGTGTGTTTGGACTCGAAATCATGAATTAAGATTCACGTGTTCTGACTACTGAGCCACTTCGGTTATTTAATATGATTAATATGGATTAAATAAATTTGTTCTCAATTTGCGAAGTTAACTGAGAATTTAGAATGTCTCCAACAACGGGACCATGATACTTAATAATAAATATGAATAGCCATCATAATTTTTTATCCATGGCAATACTTGATGAATAAGTCAAGTTTTAATTTTTAAATATTTCTTGTGCAAGCTACTTCCAAAGACTGTGTTCGTTCGTAAATCCTGCACAAAACACAGAACGTTTCGCCATCAAACATGAATAATGCATACGCGTTCGAGCACAGTGTTTGCCGGTAAAATGTATGGAGATTGATGCCATGTCTTGCTTTGCATGTGCACGGATTTTGATATATTTAAAATAGTTTATTTTAATTAATATAGTTAGTTATATTACAAATATTTATTTCATTGAAAAATATAATTCACTCCATCCGTTCAATAGTGATTTTAGTATTTTGAAATAAATATTTGTAGTGTTTTTGATTGAGAGTTTCATGAAAAAATTTAGTGTCGAGGACCAGTGAATCTCCATCGAAGATTCGGGTTTGAGCCCAAGCACCACCACATGTGCTTGATTTGTCTTTTCAGTCTTGGCGGCTTGAAGAAAAATGTCGTAAGGAAACATATTTGTATCCAGCAACCCGAATTATAATAGCGTGGTATTCTAACAAACTATTATAATGTTAGCTTTAAAACTTTTCTACAAGAGGCTCTTAACAGAATTTAAATCAAATCTTTAAATATTTAATAAAAATCTTTATTTCTCATTCTCAATTCACTTACAGGAGAACACACAATAAATATACAATTCCTTAATGCGAGTTATTTACAAGTTACATTTGGGTAAACTTTAAAAATAAAATTAAAAGTTTCAAACAAGTTAACGAGACAATACATAGCAAAGTACGAAGAGTACAGCAATCTCAGTATCAAAGACTACGTTACATCGCTTTTTTTTAATGTAACATTTGAGCAACTTTTTACAATTAAAACTGGCTTAAAACTTCTTCTTTAATCGTATAATGTTTTAACACTTTTTTATATAATTTTACCCTTAGAGACGGAAATTTAAATTAAAAAAAAAAACAATAGGAAATCTAACCATTCTACTTTGTTGTTTTACGTTGCATAAAATTGAATTGACATGCACCATTAGAGCGACGAGTTTTTATCTGGCATATCACTTCACTTTTTATTTCAGTTTTCAACAAATCCATGAAATGAAGCTTAAAAGTGTGATAAATAGTTTTCTGACCTATATATATATATATATATATTGAGAGTTTCATGAAAAAATTTAGTGTCGAGGACCAGTGAATCTCCATCGAAGATTCGGGTTTGAGCCTAGAAATATATATATATAAACGATTAGAGCTGAATCAATGCGTTGTTCTTGTTATTAAACTCTCAGTTACTACATCTTCTTTGGGAAACACAAGTTATAGCGAACAAACGCATTGACGCTGTCAAACGGAGTGTACTTTTGACACTGAATCCTTTGCGATATCTGTGTATAGCTGTGGAGAAAGTCAACTATGAATTGTGAGGCATGGAGACAGAAGTTCCGCATGTCGAAAGCAATTTATTATTCTTTTGACCCTTAACTTGGTTAAGGAGGGTTATATATGGCAACGTCAATTTATGACGTAAGATGTAATTATAAACATAAAAATAAAAACTCAGATTCCTTTATTCTGTATAAAGTATTAAACTTACTTATTGATTGTCATGAACGGTTCGAAAATGAAAATAGTTCAATCTGAGCGGAATCGGCGAAACTTTTTACTTTGATCTTTTTTTATCTTTTGCCTTATAATTCGTGTCGTTTGGTGCTAAAAGAAATCACACAAGTACGCGTTTACTTTGTTAAATACTTGATAGTAGTAGTAAGTTAAAAAAATAGAGAATGAGCTTATCACACGTAGCTATATAGTACATCTTAAAAATACTGTTATTAAATATAATGTAAAATATATATTAAAAAAATATTTAAGTTTTTTGTATGAATATTTGATGTAAATAAAATAAGCTCTACCAGCGCTAGATGTTAAATTTATGGTATTATTTTATGGTAGTACTAGGATGGTAGTAGTAGGACAGAATAGTAGGAACCTAATAGATAGAACAAATTGTTTCTGTAAGAATTGTTAGTAAGCCAGAGTAATTATTGACACGGATTTTACGTCATAGATCCCATGGTTAATGGCGCATTGTTACCGTAAGGTGTGTCTAATATTTTTTTGTGAAATGATTAACACTAAGCTAATATAATCACACTTTATTACACTTCACAATTAAGATTACACACTACTTATGTAATGGTAAAACAATTCCGTGACCTCACTCGACCGATGCCTTGCAGAAAGTGTTCTGCCCAGACTCGAGCGATACCATTACGACTCTGTCGAAAGCGCACTGAAGTTCTGCTGAACCACACCGGCGTCAAGTTCACAACCGTTAGTGCGCCTTTTGTTCCGTTGAATGTCCGTACGATTGACCGGCTGCGACAAATACATTTTTTCTTGATCGGTCCTTGAGCATACATAATTTTGTATAAAGCAGAAATACAGTAATGTTAAATCTGTCAAAACCCATTCTCTTCTACTCAATGGATTAAGACTCGGAAAAATCAATCGGAAAATTTGTCGATTCATTTATCCTTAGCTTAAAAAAATAATGGGCACCGTAAATTCAATGGCCGCTATTCGTTAACAAATAAACACGACGCTTAACACGACACCTGTGACTCGAAGTACCTTCTGAGTTTTGTACACGAATGAACCCTTTTTTCCATTAAACTGAATAATGAAATATAAATTGGTCTTTTGTGATTTGGCCTCACAATACCTAATTCTATTATTTACATAATTTATATGCGGCTTTCAAAATGTAAAAATAAATTTGAGAAATAATGGTAATTTCAGACATATATATATATATATATATATACTCCTTAAAGAGTTCTTACAAGTATATACATTTATGTATATAAAACCCTTAGTTGAACTTGAACTCTCCAATCACACTTATTTACTGTTAGAAAATAAATGATATCGTATATTGAACTTTGGCAATGGCCCCTGATTAATGCCGGGAATTATTCAGTTTGCCCGATCAAGTCGTTTGGACCTTAGCCAGAATATATTTGAGACACGTAGAGGTAATCAGACGGAATGGAAATCATTACATAATATTGTACTTAGGATTTCGAGAAGTGTGATGAAATAACGATAATGGTAAAAATATGTGCTGTTACAGGAACTACTGCGTAGATGCGACTATGGTGATATTTTAATACGTTTCTTGACTGTGTATATTTTGAAGCCATTCTTAATCGCTTCATTTGTTTTTATTTTCAACTATATACTTTTATTTTAAAATATACTTACAATTCTTCTGATCAAAAATTAATCAAAATTCGAGCTCACGTTATTGAATTATCCGTTTGTGCAGTAAATGCAATAAACAACTTCAGATTAGACACTAGCTTTGCGTCGCGTTGATTACTCGGACGCCGTTTTAAATCCTGGCTTAAGCTACACGTTTGTATGGTGTATTTGAATGTAGGGAAAATATTTAGATTAAAAGCGGGAAGGACAGACAGACTAAAGCTTTGTAGATTTGTTGTCGATTTAATTAATTTATATAGTATATAAAATAAATAAATTATTTAGGGAATATTGAAATAATTTTCTGTAGTTAACATAAAAATATATTAAAACTTCTGCTAGTATGGCTAAATGTAAGCCAGTCTGAGTAGGTCATTAGTCAATAACTTTTCTACCGAAACAAAGCAATACTTTGTACTCTTGTGAGCTGGTTTGTGTATGTGTGAGTATCAAGAGACGTTATAACGTATTAAATTCAAAACAGTTGGAGTGATTAATCCTAGGAGGTGACCACTCCCCATCAGGTGGTCTATTTGACCATCTTTTGATACTAACAAAGAAGCTGATTTATTTTCATTTTGTGAAGCTGAATACGTATTTTATGTATGCAATCTCTTTTCAAGATCAAAATATATTATGCCAAATGTCATTTTAATTTATCTTTTAATCAATAGATGGTGTTAGATGTATTT
Organism: Nymphalis io; assembly: GCF_905147045.1. Taxonomy (NCBI): domain Eukaryota; kingdom Metazoa; phylum Arthropoda; class Insecta; order Lepidoptera; family Nymphalidae; genus Nymphalis; species Nymphalis io. The sequence continues at coordinate 11,059,421 of NC_065889.1, forward strand.
TACGTCGCGCTATAACAATGTTTTTTTATAAGTACTTAATAAATTTTGTTAATTTATAATGAGAGAGACCAATTACACTATCTGACCAGCAGTACATATTCGGTGGTTTTATTTATTGTAAAATTAGTACAGTACTACCGAGTAACCCCAAACACCTTTCGTGTATACAGTAACAGCCTGTTAATGTCCCACTGCTGGGCTAAGGCCTTCTCTCCTTTTTGAGGAGAAGGTTTGGAGCTTATTCCTTTCGTGTATCTTTCTATTATATTGATGAATTTTAATCGTTCGATTTGCCTGCGTATGTTTATTTTGAGGTTATTATATTAATACTAGAAAAACCAATGCTTATACTAAATAATGTGATGAATAATTTAAAAAGGAAATTTAAATTTTAGTGAAAAATAATTTAATGTATTAAAAAATAATTAATTAAGCTCTTCTCGCGTATTTTTAGTAAAATTACGTAGTTAATACAACCACTGAATCGTGTACTTTGTATTGATAATCAGTGTTTCAATTAATCATACAAAGTTTACTCAGACACGCTCCAGTAATTTAGCAATTTTAGCAATCTTTGGTTGAGATTTGTGTTTTAACCACTTTGCTTTGGTGACTTTGTTTCAACCTAAAAATCACAAGGTATCTTTGTGTAAAATCCTTGTCCTAACAGGATATGGGCCCTTTCTTTGCAATGTAATTTTCAAGTAGCTGCTTTATTATTCACTAGTATTCGCCCACGGCTTTGCCCACATGTTTGGGAGAAAGGGGTGGCTATTAGGTATGAGAAAGTAGCCTAATTCCATTTGTGGGGATCAATCTTGCTTTTCACCAAATTTTATTAAAATCGGTTCAATGGTTCTTGAAAGCTTAACAAACACAGAGTTATTTTCGAATTTATAATATTAGTATACATTCGTTAATAAATCAATCCTTTAAATCTCCTCAGGCTCGTTGATCGTTAGTTTGCTGAACCTATCTTTTTTTTATCGAGATTTGTAGCATCACAATCGAAATCTTAGGATTAATTTGTTCCTTTTATCATAATGAAATTCCACAAACAACACAAATTGGTCAACATAATAAATACATATTGATATTTTACGATCTACTAGTATTTATATGACTTTATGTTACAACCCGATGACGATATACTTTACTAGCTAATCGGAACGGTTCGGCAGATAAGATGAAATGTATTTTGGATAGAATTCGCGTAAAATCCGTTCTTAGTGAGCGTCTAAGTCGGGGAAAGAAAAAAATCGCTTTTTGGTAAGAGCACGTGACAATTATAATAAACGTTACAGTTGTATAGATATCTTTAACGTAAATTTATTTAAGTTATTAGAAGCCTTACAAAACTGTATTTTTCATTAATATTCTTATCGTTTTTTTTGTTCTGCTTTTTAAATTACTTGTTTAATAACTTGTCCTTGTTAGGTTCACTCCATGTTTCAATGTAAAAGTGGAAAGTTTGTTATTTTATTATCAGAAATTTATGTATTATGTTATGCTTTTCCGAAAATAAATAAGTAAATAAACTTTTTTTTTTACTATTAATAGGCCAGCGTTTGACCGTTGACTTGCCTGATGTTAAGCATCGACACGGTCTAAGATGTAGCACGCTTACCTATAAGAAACCTGTTTACTCTGGATTTGAAGATACCAACATTGTATCTATCGGGAAAAACGGACTCAGGCAAAGCATTCCAAAGTTTCGCAGTGCGAATGATGAATGTAGACTCAAAGCGCTTCGTACGTAGGCGGGAAATTTCCACTGTGTACCTATGGCGCTTTGGTCGCGTTTGCCTGGCCGTCCGATAGTAAAAAGGGGCTGGAGGAATCAGTTCATGTAATTCCTGAGCACATTCTCCGAAATGTAACCGATAGAAGACTGACAGTGATGCAACTACACGTCGATGTTCCAGACTTTGGAGCCTAGACTCGACCAATGCGTCGTCTCCTATCAACCTTCTGGCATGCCTCTTAATCAACTCTAGAGCCTGAAGGTGGTTCTTGGCAGAGCCATCCCAAAGGTGAGAGCAGTACTCCATACATGACCTCACTTGTGCTTTATATAAGTTGAGCAGTTGTTCTGGAGTAAAGTAATGTCTCAATTTGGAGAGGATACCAAGTTTTCGAGCGGCTATTTGGGCTTTGGACTCGATAAAAGAGCCGAAATTTAGAGTCGACGTGAGAGTAATGCCAAGAAGGTCAAGATGGTTAGTTATAGGTACAGATACATTTCGGAAGGAGGGGGGTAGCTGGAATTCCTTCTTTTTGGCGGAAAACAAACACGCCTGCGTCTTAGATGCATTGAACTTGACCAGATTGGCATCACCCCATTCTTACACTGCCTTAAGGGTCACGCTCAGGCGCTCTACCATAGCCTCTCTCTGAGCCTGGGTTTGGGCCTCACTTACTCGCGCGTTGGACTTGTAGCTCTCGACAACTGTGCAATCATCTGCATACCCATGGATACCAGGCATCAGCAGATCATTAATGTGCATCAGAAATAGTGTCGCCGAGAGCACTGGCCCCTGGGAACACCGGCATTTATAGCCATTTGATCCGAAGAGTGGCCATCAACCACTACTCGTAACGATCGATTCCTCAGGAAGTCAGAAATCCATGCACATAGGCTAGCAGGCAGGCCATATGCAGGAAGCTTGCTGATAAGGCCATCATGCCAAACCCTATCAAAGGCCTTCGAGATATCCAAAGAAAGAGCAAGTGCCTCCCCGTGTTTCTCGATGGACTCACTCCAGATGTGTGTGACGTACACCAGAAGATCACCTTTTGCGAGTCAACGTCAGGTACTCGTGTAGCACCAAGGACCAGCTGGGTAAGATCTAACGCTAAGGCTAGCCTTCGCGTCTCTAACCCAGCATGGTCAGTTTCCTGGTATGGAAATAGCCACTCCTTGTGGTGGGCATTAAAATCCCCCAGAAACACCAATTGGGCTGTGGGGTACAACCGTTGAGCCGCATCAGCCGCCTCACTGAGGTATTCTGTGAGCCTTGTTGTCTTTTGATTCCCGCTTTGCGATCAGTAGATACAGGCATACAGGATTTTTTCCAAAGCCGTGTCTACCAAAGCCCAAAGTACAGAAAATGTGGTGTCTTCAAATCGCTGGAGACTCCGAAAGCAGATGTCATTCCGGACGTAAATGAATACGCCTGCTCGTGATTTAAAATTGTTCTCCAGGGTATACCCTGGGTAGGAAAGATACGATACGTCGGACGGGCAACCAATCTGCGTCTCCGTAAGAAACAAGAGGTGGGGTTTCTCAGTCTCAAGGCGGTAGTGGACTGGCACGATAATAGAGTGCAACCCTCTAATGTTGCTGAGGTGCACTTTAAGCCAGAGGGAGTGCAACCACTGTGAAACTTTCCTCTTCTTTTGTTTCTTGGCTATTTGCTGCAGAGTTTAAAGGTAGAGAGTCGAAAGTAGAACGAGGCGCCATGCTGCTAAGACACGATGATACACACAAGGAATATCGCGCACACTGATGGGGGACTAGGCTGGAGACTGCGGGGACGCCCGAGCCTCCCCAAGGATATCCATCGGGCCCTTTCATCTGGTCGCCGACCGGCACGATGGCGCAACCTCGGGATTTTTCGACAGTTGGCGGGGCAGCCTTTTGTGAGTGACTAGTAGTGGCTCACTACTTAGGCCCCCATCTATCTGCGGTCGGCCAGCAGTGCATTGTGCCTCGGATCCCGCTACCCTCCACGACTAGTCTCCCAATGTTGCGATTCCAGTATGTATTGTTTTCGAGCTTTTGCAGGGACGCAACTGTTCTGACCCGACTCTCAGAATGGTGTCACCTGACATCGTATCGGAACACAACAGCATTGTTTGGCGATACGGCTTTGCCCGGTGGGTGGTCACTAAACATGGCTGAAGCCTACCACCAGTTAGGTTGTCACCTGATTTGCACCACCCAGGGACCACGTGTGGAGTTACAAATTAGGGTATTCTCCCTCGGACGAGGGTGACTCAGTCCCCAAAAAAACTGTGAAAAATTTCAAGTCAATCAAAAGTCAAAGGGCGGATAATTTAGGAGATCTCGTGATGAGTGGTATTTCGCTTATACATATATAGATTAGGCTTTGCCAATACTTTAACAATGGATGAAATATTTTCATACTTATCAATGTCATGTACATTAATTATATATTAATATAATATACATATAATGAAGTAACGATTAGCGAAGTCATGTCTATATTTTATTTACTAATACGATTTAGGTGAACGGTTTGTTTGTTTGGACACACCGATCTCGAGGTCTACTAGTCCTTATGGAAAAAATATTTCGCTTTGAACCACGATACAGTAATGTTTAACTAAGATGGTACAGTATGGAACAGCTTAAGGCATTGTTTAATGTTTAGCTGTGTATGAAATATACAAGTAAATATATATCTTACAGCAGCAGCAGACATCACTTATAAAACAAGCGAATCAAATGGAAAAAAATAATTATTTTTTGAATAGGCTTATTAGAGCATTTTTAAATCCTCATGTTACAATATTGAATTAAATGTAAAACTACCAACGCTTCGGAATATAGATTCTGCCGAGAAGAACCGGTAAGAAACTAAGTAATAATTAATCTTTTCCACCATTATTATTATTATTATTATTAAACAACTTCATTGCACGCTCACAAGGAAAAAGAAATAAGACAAATACAAGTAAAAAAAAGAAGAAGAAAAGCTCAAGAAAAGCCATGCTATATAAACATAATTGCGGAGCTCAACAGGATGCATGCAAAGGGCGGTCTTATCACACAAGTAGTAATCTCTTCCAGACAACCCTGCATTAAGATACATGCAGGACCTAACCGGCGACTGGCATACATAGACATATATAAACATGTATACAATACATACACAAACATACATTACACCATTTTAATTAAAAAGACATATCCTGCTTGGATATTAACAAGTACTATCTCCATGATTTTTTATTATTTATATATAATAATGTATATGAATAGTATTCCTCATTTATCAAAGTTTTCTTATAGTAGCTATATTTATACAATAATATATACAAAAATAAATAAACATGCGCTGAAGTTTACATAATATATAATTTTTTAATTTTTTGACCTAGATAAAAGCTTAGTGTGATAAGGATTCAAGCTGTATTTGAAATGCTCGATATGTTTTACATCAATTCATAAATATATCCATAAATTACAAGTTTTTCGTATTTGGAAATATATTTGGCAATGTTGCATCAGTTGGATAAGTTTTTATATGTTTACCTGAAGATAAATTATTGTTTGAAAATAATATATGGGAACGAATTTATTGCGAAAGATTCTTTTACTCTTGAAATACGAATATTTTCATTTATAATTTTTTAAAGTTTACAAAGGTATCGTCGGATTTTATTTGATTTGTTCAATGCTTTAAGACTGCAAAATGAAATCGTTTGGATATCGTTTGAAAGTGTACTTTGATATCGAAACTCCGGTAATGGTATAATACTCGCGACCAGCCCGGTTTCACACGATGCCATTAACTAATAGAGAAAAAGTAGTAAGATTAAAAAAGTACGGAGTAGGTTATTATTTAATTTAATATTATATTGTTTCTATGTATCAACTAAGGTTTAGCCAGCGATAGCCTTGTAATCGTACCAAAACTGTTTTTTATGTGCCATCATAGTTTAGCCGTTATGTACAAAATAATTACAAATTATATCCAAAAACGTTTCTGAAAAACTAGCTTTTTAATTAACGGTTTCAAAGAATATCCTATCTTGCTCTTAATGACGAGCCGGTTGGCCTGGTTGGTAGATACTTGCCTTTCACGCCGAAGGTTGTGTGTTCGATTCCCACCTAGGGCAGACATTTGTGTGCATGAACATGTCTGTTTTGTCCTGAGTCTGGATATAATTATCTATATAAGTATGTATTTACAAAAGAAAAGTAGTATATGTAGTATATCAGTTGTTTGGTTTCCATAGCACAAGCTCTGCTTAATTTAGGATCAGATGGCCGTGTGTGAATAATGTCATGATATTATATTATATATAAAACACGAATAATATTGCTAAAGCAAAATAGAGTGCAACAACGCCGCTTCGTGTTAGAAACGTCCAAAATGTGTTATTGTTTTGTATCCAGTCATCGACGTCTTCTTTGATTTGTTATATATATTTATAAATCCTGGACCTGGTAAGTGATAAACAACGCTCATAGACATTAGCATTGTAAGAAATGTTAAGCATCGCTTACATCGTCAATAAACTAAGATGTTATATTTCTTGTGCCTATAATTACACTGGCTCACTCACCCTTCAAACTGGAACCCAACAACACCAAGTACTGCTGTTTTGCGGTAGAATATCTGATGAGTGGGTACTACCTACCCAGACACAAAGCCCTAGCATCAGTAATAAAAATATACACTGAGACACTTATTATTGATAAGGATATTAGTATATAATAAAAAATAAAATAAAGTAACATACTGTGAACATCCCACTGCTGGGCTAAGGCCTCCTCTCCGTTTTTGAGGAAAAGGTATGGAGCTTATTATTATTAGTATATAATATATTTTCAAAAATACTGACTGCATTGAATCATATCCATTATAACTTGCTAAGGTTTTCAAGGAAGAATACAGCCGCGTTGACTATATTTTGTTCGTATAAAGAACAACATTGTAGTTTGTATAATATACTCTTGTTCCTACGGTATTATCACATAGTAATATTAAAGTACATCGTAACACAATGGTATGGCTAACATCAACTGTATAAATACAAAAGCCTTTATCTTCGTTTCACAATAGGAAAAGTTTGCAAATTCATGCAGTGACGGGACAAGGGGAGCTAATGACTCTGCGAAAGCGATATGTTGTAATTTAAGTGAAGTTTGCTGATGTTCACAGAGTATAAGCTTTATTCATAAAGTTTACTAAAAATATACTTCACCAAAATTTAATGTTTAGCATGAGTAAGCCTTTAAATATAAGCTCCATTAACAACTGTTAAAGTTCTACTGCTACTTTACCTAACTGCCCATAACTATTAGATCGGTATGGGTCAGCCCTGATCCAACCGTGAACTTTGCTTTGTAAATTCAGTGGTTTCCATTCGAGGAGTTTTATTTTACCATCGGTCATTAGTCTTTCGAAAAACGTTGCTCGCCCATTGCCTCTTCAGCCTGCCAGCTAAAAGTTCGTACGAGTTTGCTCCGCTATCTTTCTTCATTTACAGATTCATAATGATTTACGTAGCGGAATATTAAGTTCGGCTCCTTCTATTCTATATACCTTTCATTCATATCTACTTGATCTTGAGAGCGCATCTTAAGGACGTATTTTCTTTATTTATGTGTAATAATAATTAATTGAATAATTATTATATACTCGGTGAAATCTAAAACTAGAACTTAAAAGTCGTATAGCGATAATTGTACTGCTGATATTTTCCTTGTAAGGTGAAGACAATGCTTTACACAGCCAGCCAACCTAGCCTAGAAGCATCTTATATTATAGTGCACATATGTATGTGTATGTATGCAAATACAGGTTCGTTATCTATACAATATACACAAGTATGATTATCTAGATAACTATTTGCCTAAAATATATTCTCTTTTAATTTTTTGGAAATATATAAATTTTAAATATTTTTGAGACTATGTTGCAAAAGTAATTAAGTAAGTATTATATTACGTAATAATGCATATAAATTGGATTCGATGTTAAAACATTTTGTAATTAAGATATTCGAGACAAAAGAAAGATTCACGAACATACTCTTCAAATTTTGTGTCTCCACAAATATGACTCAATACAATAACATGCAAATGGAAAGCTAATAAGTTAATAAGGTCACATCTTATTATACTAAGAAAGAAGTAAAGAATACTTTTTTTTATATGCAAGGCAGACGAGCGATTGCGTCAGTTAATAACAATAAGATTGATATGATATCCAATCTAGACTTAATGATGTAGTATTAATAAATAGACAATATACTTCTAACATAATCTGAACAAATAAATCTGTTATGGCTGTTATTCTACTGACATTAATAAAAAATAATGTTATATATGTTACAAATTACTATGAGACGTTTTTTTCATAATAGGAAAATATCTCAAAGTACATATCAGGGTTATAACTAATCTAAATGAGCGTTTCAAGCAATTAAAAAATGAAAAAATATATATATCAATGCATCACTTCCAACACTGTCCCCTCCCGAATACCGAGAGCGGTACACTTTGGCATTATGAGAAAGTACAGAATCGCTTACGTAGGCTATACTAACGTGTCTCTAGCAAACCTGCTTTAGTAGGCCTTCTTCAGCTCAGCACTGACTCATCTATGGCGGTAGAAGTTCCGATGAGCAGATCTGCTTATATGTCCAGTTAACTCTAAATTTATTTTTGTTGCAAATGATACTATTGAGAGTTAAAAGTATCGATATACTAATTCAATCTGAAACTGGAAAATATATGTAAAATCTTTAGTGAGAATATTTAAATTGTACATCAAATGTATACTATGTACAACTTATTGTATATATTTGTATATAGAGAAAAAAATTATGTTGTCTTTTTTATAGACAATGTGGAGGCTTCGATAACGGGTCATTGCAGTGCGTCAGGAGGCTGGGAGCCAGGAGTTCACCAGATCTCTCACCAGGCACTAACGTATCGAGGCAGCTGACCTGGAGAGTTACTTCCACCACACGGTAAATATTACACTGAAGTCATAACCAATATAATCACTATAGCATCTTCTATGATTTGTCCTGACTCGGTCGCATGACGCATCCGTCCTATCCATCATCATTATCGCCTTTAGAGAGCTCCCCCTCACTGGAAATACCCTCACTTTTTTTTTGCTATCCCAAACATTTGATAAATTCATCCATCTGTGTTTACCCTATTATTGTTTATTCTACCACCAGATATAAATAATTTGCAACGATGATTCACTTCGCCTCCACAAATAAGGTATATATTAATGGATAAAATAAATGTACATTATAATCAACGAAAACCTACAAAATCCGTGCTTTTTATCATTTATATTGAACAAATCTAAAAATAATAAAAATATTAAGTTCTAATTTATTATTTGATTCTTTTATAAATATTTTATAATTTAATTTTGCTGGCTCTAGATGCTTTTTTAACATAAACTTTATTATTAAATATCCGATATAAACCGATATCTGCGTGATATTATTACGGAATTGAATACTTTGTTCAAGGAAGGATTTATTGACTTTGAGAAATCGGAAACTTTGTGCTACAACGTTATCTCAATTTCTCGTATTTACTAAGGATGTTTGTACGACTGCTTTATAAAAACAATCAATAACATTGTGGATATACCTGACACTATTTGAATGGACCTCGTTGGTCTAGTGGCTTGATGCCGCAGACTCGGTGGTCCAAAGTTCAATTCCCAGGTCGGGCCAATACAAATTTATTGGATTTTTCTGTCTGTGTGGAGAAAATACTCAGTAGCAGCCCGGAGTCTGGAAGTTGGAAGTGTGTATCCTCCCGTGCCTCGGAAAGCACGTAAAGCCGTTGGTCCTGCGCCTGAATTCTGTCTGGTCGTATCGGATCGCCGTCCCATCGGATTATGAGAGTTAGGGAATAGAGACTGCACCTGTGTTTGCGCAAAAACTTGTGCACTATAATATCTCCTGCGCAGTTGGCTAATCTCTCTTAAGATTGGCCGTCGTGGCCGAAATCGGCCTATAATATATAGTATCGCTATACGGTATCGTAAGTATTCTTAAATTCTAAAATTTAAAATTATAATATATTATGTTTTTATTTTATTGGTGTGTTATTATTTTTTTATTTTTAATAAGAAATAGTTTATTTTCTCAAAAAAAAAAATATATTTATGCAATCCTGATGCAATATGAGATACATTTCATCTTATTGTATAAAAGTGATAAAAAAGAGCTCTTACACCTTATGTAATTGTACTTAAGAATCATAATAAAAAATAATTAATTCGTATTTTATGGCACTTAAGAGAAATATTACGATTTGATTACGTTACTGAAATTTTATTCGATTTAATCAATACGATTTGTGAAGTATAATTACATCACACATTCTGTTATTAAGTTATTTTTCATGTGTTTTGGTTTAATCCTAACTCCTTAACTAAGAAATAAATTTATTTAACTAGAAGCCGAGATGGCCTAGTGGTAAGAACGCGTGAATCTTAACCGAGGATCGTGGGTTCAAACCCGGGCAAGCACCACTGAATTTTCATGTGCTTAATTTGTGTTTATAATTCATCTCGTGCTTAACGGTGAAGGAAAACATCGTGAGGAAACCTGCATGTGTCTAATTTCATTGAAATTCTGCCACATGTGTATTCTACCAACCCGCATTGGAGCAGCGTGGTGGAATAAGCTCCAAACCTTCTCCTCAAAAGGGAGAGGAGGCCTTAGCCCAGCAGTGGGACATTAACAGGCTGTTACTGTACTGTACTGTTGTAACTCCTTAACTAATATTAAATGATATTAGTTAAGGTTAATGCATAAGTGAGATTGTTTGTTACGATTTTACGTCTCAACTGCTCAACCGATCATCATGAAATTTTGCAAAGATTCCAGGGGTATAAAAAAGAGTACCATTACCCCCTCACAAGCGGGAGGCAACTAGTACAATAAAAGTATTTTTTATACACGAGTAAATTCTTGTAATGAAACTTCTTTGGCTGCTTTGAGTTAAACATTTTAAGTTAAAATGTGAATGCAACATTTCTGTAGCGTTCTATTAAGGCTAACATTATAAATTTCAAAGTATTTCTGTTTGTAATCATTAAGACAAAACCACTGAACCGATGGTAATGAAATTTGACATAGAGACGGCAAAGGACATGGACATAAATTACGGGATTTATGAGAAAATACGAAATCAACGGGTAAAATAAATTTGTTGCGAATGGAGTTGCGGAGACAGATTGATAGTTGAATAATTTAATTATAACTGAAGCGTACATACAATTCACGTATATTGTACGCGTTTTTTGAATCATCGCGATTTTGAATCATATTTTATCTAAAGTTTCAGATACTTAGTAATGAGTAAAATAGTATCCTTGTCGCATTAAGAATTTAAGAATTACTAGAAGATGTGTTTGAAGACCGTTGTACTTTATTTAATAGTAATATTTACAATATTATTTAAATATTTTTTGATTTATATTTTACATTTTGTACATTCCGGCAATTTTGTGGAATATATGTTGATAATACCACTAGTTGGTAAGTAGTAACATTCACCTGTACACACTGATATCTAAATAAGTATAAATAACTCCTTATGCTGCGAATGCGTCACCACAATCCAAACGCTAGAATAAAGATAAGTGGGATTTACTCAGACGGAATTAAACCTGACCTAAAGTCCTGTTGACAATATCTTATATTATTCAACAAAACGTGAATCAGTTGTAACTTGAGAAACTTATTAAATTATAACAAATTGTAACATTGTTCATGCTCAGACTACAGATAAAATATAAAACATTCCTATTTGCGGCAGAATATTTAATAACTTTCAACTTTTATTTTTCACCAGGACACAACGTAATAAAATTGGCATGAGCGTATCTCAACCGCAATTGAGTTATATGAATGGTTGCGGCAACGGTACGGGGTCAGGGGCGATGAAGCGAGGCCGAGATGTTGCCACACAGACTCCTCCAAGCATAGCAGCCGAAACCAGACGAGCTAGACTGATTCCACTGAAGTTGACTCTAGCAGCACCGAACGCCCTATCTTTAAGGTTGGTACCATTAGGCTCTAAGGATACCTCTTTCTAAGTGCATGGTAATTTTGCATTATCAATGAAAATTGTGAAATTAAATGAAATGTATTTAGACACTTTTATATTTTTGTACACAATGCATAATTATGATGACAAAATTAATATGTGCTGCAGTTGTCGACGGCCATTGACCATTTGAACAGAGCTACATAAATAATAACATTATGATATTTAAATATTGATAATAACTAAGAAATAAATTGACGGACCGGTTGGCGTGGTTGGTAGATACTTGTCTTCACGCCGAAGGTTGTGGGTTCGATTCCCACCCAGGACAGACATTTGTGTGCATGAACATATCTGTTTATTCGAGGCTGGGTGTAATTATCTATATAAATATGTATTTACAAAAAAAAAGTTGTATATGTAGTATATCAGTTGTCTGGTTTCCATAGTACAAGCTCTGCTTACTTTGAGATCTGATGGCCGTGTGTGAGTAATCCCCAGGATATTTATTAATTTATTTATTTTAAATTTAAGAATATAATTGGTATGTACTCGAAACTCACCGTAGAAATCTATCGTGAAATATCAGAAAGTGATATGCAACATTGACCATAATAATTATTATAAAGAATGCACGCAACAAAATATCACCATAAGTCGGTTGCCAACATTTAACGCGTGAGTAATGAAGTGAGTTCTTACAGTATAGCACTGCTGTTAGTAGTTATTGCGTGCGCGCTTATTTAGCGTGTGAATGTTTGTTAAATGATTAATATTTGATGTAAATACGTTGAATTTTGATTTAAGATTTTCACCATATTTCTTAAATAAATTTATCATCCATTTCAAGAAGAAGGTAAACTAAGTATCATTACAAACTTTACTTGGTGGCTTTGTGCAAACTCGTCTGGTTAGATACTCATCAGATATTCAACAGTTTTCGATCGTTATAACAAAATTTGAACCTTAATATATTTTTTATTAAATAATAAATCTAAAAAATTATTTCACAAAACTGAAAGCTATTAATTCAACAATTATAATTTTTAAAAGGAAAATATATTTCTACAACTGCGTTATTTCCGGTACAAATGTAAGACGTCAACTATATATTTTTGTTATGTTGCTTAATGGATGCTGAATTAAGCGTCACCAATTGAGATATCGTTAATTGAAATTACATTTTATAGAAGAACCTTTTTTTTTAAACATTAGTAGACGTAAGACATTTTAAATTGAACCCTAATTTTCACTCGTGTGCTAGTTAAAATAGATTCAACCCCAAGGTTAACCTTGGGGTTGAATCTTGCTACATACCAAGTTTCATCGAAATCGGTTTTGTGGCTTAACCGTGGAAGTGTAGTATCATATAATATTACTATATACGGGTAAACAAAGCAATCAAACTTTAAATAATGTTAGTTATTTAATTAAAATTATTGTATATTATAATTTAATCCTAAACATTATTCAAAATAATAATATAAAACATTTATTGTTTGAGCTTAGTATAATATAATTTAATAAACCGTGAAAAGGAACAGCCTGATACTTCTCTTTTGGCCAAGGGCCTTCTTACATTTCGTGGAGGAGGTTTGGAGCTGCTCTAACGCTGTGTGCACATGGTGGGCTTGAATCCGTAATCTTCGGTCGTATCAGGTATATTCTAACCACTGGCCCATATCGGCTCGTCGCCATAAAATATACCGTATGTCATTAAGACTACGTGATATAATATATTGATAGTTCTTGCACGAATAAGTATTTAGTAAAAGAAAAAACGTTAACAAAATTTTAACCTTGAAATAGATTAATTATAACTTTGTTACTAATTAAGCGATACGAATGGTTCCCAGCATAAATACTTGAGCTTAATTTTGCGGTTTTGTTCCCAAACTATTCCGAATGAAGATTTAAATAACTTTTGTAATTATTGTCGTCGCTCGCTTTCGTTTCTATGTTTCTAATTAGTGTCAGAAAATTTGGATCAGTTCGTTTTATTTGACAAAATTGTAAGATTAATATAATACTAACCCAAAAAGGAATTTTAAGGAATATTTTCATTCTTTTTTAATTCAGAGATTGTAACTAAGCTTAAGCTTACAGTCATACCTAGTAGCTATTTCATTCATCAGATTAATATAAAAACTTAAGACACTTTTTTTATCGGAAGGTAGATGGACTACCTAAAAGTGGACTAAAAGGTGACCATCGCCTAGAGACATTGGCGTTATAAAAAATATTAATCGTCAATGCGCCAATAACATTGGGAACCAAGATGTAATGTTCCTATAATTATACTGGCTCACTCAACTTTCAAATCGGAACAAAACAATAGGTCACTATTTGTCGGTTGAATTTGGGATGGGTGTTACCTACCCAGACGGGTATGCTATAGCCGTATTTCAGAAAGTACCTTCGTCTGGATTAAATAGTTTACTATACATTAGCAACAAAATTACACATCAATGTTTTAAATTTCTGTTGTCAAATTATTAATTACATAAATTTCTCGTGTCACCAACAGTGTGTGCTGTGTGCGTAAAGTCGGAAATGTTCCTTTCTTGAAGACGAAACTCAAGGGATGTCGTGATTATTTTTAATGCCTCACCTTTGTTTAGATTTAAAGCTTTTATAGCAAGAGTTGCTCGTGATACAAAATATATCTTTTACAATAGTTAGCCAGCTACGCAATTTTGGTGTACCCTCGCTTTGTTACGTTCTACGTTTATTATAATGTAAAAATACAAGATAATATTTATATAGCATAGCCGAGATGGTGTAGTGGTGAGGATACGTTGATTTTAATCAAAAGTTTTGGGGTTCAAGACCGGAAAACACTATTGAATTTTTGTATGCTTAATTTTGTCATCAATTTGTTCTCGATCCTGAAAAATTTGCATTGCGGCAAAATGTTCCAAAAAAACCTACTCCTCAAAAAAAGAAGTGAAATCTTTTACAATATATAAGTTTTAACTTTTTTATGTTACTAATGATTAATATTTTTGGTTAATTACTGTCAAATTATTTAAAATACAGCTTAATACATTCACCTATGCACTAAAAGCTTTCTTATCTGCGCATACAAAATGAGGCATCTTTGACATTGAAATTAGAACCTTATCTACATATTGACACACACACACACACACAACTTGAGCGGATTCGTTACAGCCCGTTTCGAGATACACGAAATTAATTTATATATGTATATACAACAATACCTCATTTAATATAATAAAAAACTAAATTAATGGCGTCATTATACACCTACGCCATGCTAAAATGGTTCATTACATATTAAGTACCTACCAGGTTAAATCTATGGACAGAATCCATTGCCCTAGAGTAACTCTATTGCCAAAGCGATTTACGCAAACATATTTGTATTACAATTTTCTATTAAGGTTTACCATAAAACAGAAAATGTTTGAATAAAGTTTAGTATTTATTATTTAAAATACGCTGTACAGTCTTTTATATTTTGAATTACCATAATCGTGTTTATTGTTTAAGGGCATCCCTAACTTGAAAACTAATGACGTAATAAATTGAAGTTACTAGACCTAAGTAAATGCAATAACTTCAAAATAAAGAGTGTTTCATTGTCTTTACTTTATAAGGAAAACGTAGGGGAAAGTGTTTCCTATATGCTTTAATTTCTCGTTATTTAAAAAAAAATAAACAACACAGCAACAACAAAAAATAACAAAAATTATTATAAGTAAAGATATTTTATTGCTACGATAAACAGTTTTTTTATATAAAAGATGCAAAAATCAAACATTTTTGGACCTCATTTACATTACATACGTTCCATATAAGATTTTAATATCTAATAGGCATTTAAATAAAGAATATTTTAGGAAACAGCATTGATTTAACTTTTCTTCTTCTATATTTAAAACAATAATAATCTTAATTTTGAATTTAATTCAAACACGCAGATACTTTGTACGGGTGAATTATAAAATAACCAATATTAATACATTATTTGATATAAGAAATAGAAAAAAAAGAGGAATAATTTGTCAAAACTGTATCTGCGAAACGATAGAAGTCCAAACAATAATAAAACTGTTTTATAACAAAAATATATACGTTTAACAAAAATATATACGTTATAAGTTTCAAATTCCCTTGTAACAGATTCCTGGCTAACCGCAAAAAGGACAGGTCGCTGTCAGCGAACGCGGTTGCTAACGAGCAGAAGGCCACGAAAGTTCTTGGTCTCGTTTTTTTTACCTTCGTCTTGTGCTGGGCACCGTTCTTCCTACTCAACATATTATTCGCTTCGTGTCCAGCTTGTATAGTGCCAGGTAAGTTTATTATACAAATTATCATAATTATTATTAATTATTGTGGTTTCTATTACTAAAGGTTTTAGTAACATAATATGAGAGAAATAAGCTTAAATTGCCAATTTCACCTAATCACGAAAGGAAAATCGAAAATGAAACGTCAACGTTAAACCAGCCTCCGTCGTGGTCAAGTTGAAATAGCAAATCCATTCGTCCTGGCAATCGTAATTGAATCTTAAAACTGACGGTATCAAACATCAGAATCATTTTCTATTGACGTCAATAGTTCGTGTTTATTATTATTAACTATATAAGAGCTACAATAGACCAGTTGTTGGAAGATGATCATAGATCGGTTTATGTGCTTAATTTGTGCTTATAATTCATCTCTTGCTCGGCGATGAAGGAAAACTGCATGTTGCAGACGAAAATCTGCCACGTTTATCCAACCCGTATTGATCGACCGTTGCCGATCAGCGTGCTGGAGTAAGCTCCATACCTTCTCAAAAAGGAGGGGAGGCCTTAGACCACAATTAGAGAGGCCTTAGAATATACAATACACAAGTGGCAGAAATTCATTCTATAAATGCAGATGCCCTTACCACGTTTCCCTTCACCGTTGCTCACGTGGTTAACTATAAATCTGTTATAAGAACACACAGTCAGAGTCAGACAAACTTGGAGACGTTATTGCGTTTGTAGTAGTGAACGGTCAGCAGATAAATGAACAGATATTTTTTTATAATTGTGTACTTAGTATTACACATATTAAACGTAATTTTTAATCATTAATCTCCTCAACTTTAGACATTTCGTAGTAATTCTCTTTCCGCTATATTTTGCATACAACACTAAGTTTTGTCTCGGCTAATGTCATTATAGCATTAATATTCACTGTGACTTATTTTTTGCCGCGTAAGATATCACTAACCCCTGTATACTTTGGTATGTACTAATAAGTAAGTAAAGAATAATAAACAAAATGGCATCACACTTCTAACGCTACTTATGCGAGTTTTCGAGGCATGTGCTACTTAGCGCAAACTGGTTTAATCCGGTTTTAGTCACTATGTATTCCATTACAAACACAAAAACGTCTTCAAGCTAATTTATGTGTAGTTATATCCATAGAGCTATATAAGCCTTCATATTAGTAAATACATTTAAAAAACCAAAAGAGAATAAATATTTTAATTCGAAATACAAATAAGTAAAATACAAAGTAACAATGTAAGATGAACGTTAAATTAATGATTTCGAAAATGGAATCAAACTTTTTAATTGTATTTGGACATCGGTCACGATTCATTCTGCTATTTGAAATGTTAATTCCTCTGTTGTATTATAAGTTTTAATGGCTTCCAACCGAAATCTTTCTCGACTTTTCCCACCGCTAAGATTTATTTATTTCACAAAAGCCGTTATGAAATCGCTGTTTTAATAAATTATCTTTGTTAGCAATCGTTTTGTTATGAATTGTGTTTGCTTATATATTTGATATATGAATGTAAAAAGCAAAAAATATTTTTTTTCTCCTTTCTTTATATTTAAACTAAATTTGATTATAATGTTTTGTAAATAAAGACCTATTAGCATAAGTGAATTGTTGATATAATCTTTTAATAGTGAACAGAATTAATTGCAAATTATCATTAGGCTCTTAATGAAAATTTAAAGTTAGTTATCATCATTCATTTAAAAAAACATTTTTTTTTCACTATAATATATATCAGCGTAACTGCAATAATTATTTAGTTATAAGACTGATTTTATTGTTTTAATAAGTTCCAGGCTCCTGTTCGATTATTTAAGAATAATTATAATGTAAAATTAACGTTACGAATTATGTTATCTATCAAAAAAATACATTCACAGATTGCGCTGTTCAACAGCGCAATCTGTGAATATAAACTTTCTGGGAAGGGAAAGCGTAACACGCTTTCGGATTAATAAACGAAGCTTCGGAAATTATTGTGAAGTTTTCTTTTGAAAATCAAAGATGAGTAATCATGAAGATATCACTGACGTCACGCTTTTTATAAATACTACGGAAGGTTCTCAAAAAGATCTCGTTGGTAGCGTTCAGTCCACCTTCCATAGCAAGCTGTTACTCAGATACAGTAAAGTTAAATAAAAAAGAATAAAATAAGAGATGCTATGCTGTATCAGACAATTTCCATTAAAAATGCATGAAATAAGCAATTGTTGAATCTGCGGAGCAATAAATTTATACAAAATTCTATCTTGAAAGTTTTTAAGTTTCTTGCCAGTTTTTCTCGAGGGAATATATTACAGACTGTCCGTAATGAAACTAGTTTTAGTTTGAGGTCTTTGTAGTAAAAACCATTAAAATTTGTAAAACCTAAAATTGCATTCGCATTTTTACTTCTTGGTAGGTACCATCAACTCATCATATTATATATTTCTACCACTTACTATAAGGTGGCACTAGCGAGTCTTCCTACTTAATGCAAAATTAAAATGCCCGTAAATCTATTAATACGTTATACACTCCATCGTGAAAGTATATATTTTGAATGTCGGATTGGTTTTTATTTAATTATAATAAAAAGTGTAAACATTTAAATATATTCCTCAAAATAAAATAAAATTAAACACTTTATAATTTCAAATTTATTTTAGTCCAACAAAATGTATACATTTTTTATAACTTATATATACTACGAAAATACGAAAAACGATGTGAGGACCTTGGTCCTCAGTAAAGAGCTAAAAAGTATCAATAATACCACTTACGTATTACGATTAAAGTGTACTATAATATATAAAAATGTACGGACAAGACGCTTAAAACTCTTTATATTTCAGAGCATGTCGTGGACATCTGTCTTTGGTTGGGTTACGTGTCTTCTACCATCAATCCCATCATCTATACAGTCTTCAACAGAACCTTTAGAGCTGCCTTCTTGAGGCTTCTAAGGTGCCATTGTAGCAGGTAAGGCAAAATTTACACGTCTCAACTCACGCACGCAAACATACATAAATCATTTTAATTTCATCTCACACAGCCTAACATATATGCACACATGATATATCTATTTGAAGTATTTTACTTCTGTAGCACGCATTGTACGTCATATATCTCAAACTCACACATATAATCTTAATTTTCTCTTGGACAACCAAACACGCTTGACACATTGATATATATATTTCGAGTATTATATTATATATTGCATTTATTACAAGTTATATCTAACACACACATGTGCATAATTTTCAATTTTCTCGCACACAACTAAACATGCTTATACACATTGACACATTTAATTCGCGTAGTTAACATTTTATTTTTAAAAGCTCAACCAAGTTTATTTGTTTGTTTAAAATTGTTGTATTCAATATTAAATGTTAATTAAGCCGTTTACTCTTAAGCCCGTTTAAAGTATGTGACAATATAAATCGCTTAATGACCTTGTTATTTATGTTATGAAAATAACAAACAATGCCAAATTAAATAAAGCGGAAGGTTAATGTAAGCGTTAATTACAATTTCCTTGGTATTCAAGAGTTGTAAGTGAGCGGCCATTTTGTTTAATTTTGGAGGGGAAGATACATGGTTTCATTTGTTTTAAATTTGCCGCACACTAGATTTAAGTTAACGGCGGTTCTAATTAAATTTGAAGTGTCTTGAATTAAGTATTTTTTAGAGGTAAAATATTGAAATACAGTTTTATGAAAGTAAAGTAACAGCCTGTATGTCCCACTGCTAGGCTAAGGCCCCATTTCCTTTCTCAATCTTATATCTAATTCCACATATGTATGTGGCAGTTTGTCATTTGAAAAATGTGGGTTTTCCCACGGTGTTTTCTATCACCGCCAACACAAATTAAATACATGAAAATTCATCGGTGCTTGTCCAAGTTTGTATTCGCGGTCTTCGGTTAAGATTCACGTGTTCTAACCATTGGGACACCGGTTTAATGCATATTCTCTTTCATAGGTACTACATATAGTCTTAAGCTATAAGTTTTTTTCTTTTTTTTTTTAATGTTGTATTGTGTTGTTTTTTACAAATATTTGAAAAAAAATAAATTGGTATTATTTCTAAAATCTCTACTAACATCATAAAGATGATTTTTTTTTCGTATGTATATTGTTCCGTAACCATTTGGTTACGGAACAATATACATACGGGGTGGTTATAGGTATTAAAAGTTTACGTTACGAGCTTAAAGAGCGCAATGGTAATCACAAGCGTCTGCTAAACTCGAATATTGTTTGCTTTATGCAAATATTATAAGCGAGACTACCTCGTTGGTCTAGTGGTTGGTCTAAATGTAAGTCCTTTTAGGAATTTGGAAGAGTGTACACTCCCGTCCGTCGGAAAGCTCGTAAAGTCGTTGGTCTTGCGCCTGAACTCTTTCAGCTCATGTCGGATTGGCGTCCCATCGGATTATAAGAGTTAGGAAATAGAGAGAGCACCTATGGTGGGCACATACTTGTGCACTTTAATATGTCCTGCGTAGTTGACTAATCTTTCTTGAATTTGAGCTTGGATTCGTCGAGGCCTAAATCGGTCTGGAGGACATTATTATAAGCGAGAATCATTTCAGGCAACACGTGCGGCGCGGTCGGGATCTTATTTCTTAATAATTATGTATTAAAATGAAAATGCTTTTATAAACCAGTTAATTTTAAATGATTGGTTATTTTGTTTTGTTCACATAACGCCATATGGCATAATCGCACTACAAACCGGAGCACAACAATATTGAGTATGCTGTTTGGTATGTGCTGAGTGGGTGCCTACTCAAATGGGCTTGCACAAAAACGTACCACCAAGTGATTACAACTTATTTAATTTATCCGTAACAGCCTGTGAATGTCCAACTGCTTGGCTAAAGGCCTCCTCTCTCTTTTTGAGGAGAAGGTTTGGAGCTTAATCCACCACGCTGCTCCAGTGCGGGTTGGTGGAATACACATGTGGCAGAATTACAGTGAAATTAGATACATGCAGGTTTATTCACGATGTTTTCCTTCATCGTAATGCACGAGATGAATTATAATCACAAATTAAGCACATAAATATTCAGTGATGCTTCCCCAGGTTTGAACCCACGATCATCAGTGAAGATTTACGCGTTCTTACCACTGGGCCATCTCGGCTTTAATTTACCGAAATATAAATAGTATTACTGCAAATTTCATCAAGTTAGGGGGAGAGAGGGAATGGGCCTCTTACTTTCTTTTACTGCAAGTAATTATAGGTGATTAAGAATTTGATCCGCTTTACTATTATATTTTAATAGCTCTGTTATAATATAATGTAGTTTATTAAATCTTAAGCCGCACTTAAAACATTTAACTAAATAGCTAGACTAATTGAATTGTTTAGAGTAACCTAAAGTTAGTTGTCGCATCGTTGACCGCATTCCAAATCATTCTCAAAGGACTGTTTAGTGTTTGTTAGTCGTTTTGTTACTCAAACTTTGTAACTGAAAATAAACTATTATTGCTTATATACTTAAGTCCAAAATGTGGTTTCATGTTGTAAAATAAGGTTTTATTCTGCTATTCTTTTAATTAACTTCTTTTTTTATGATTAGTGTAAATTTATAGGGTCGAATTTCAGTGTAACCTTTCTACTTATAACGTATGTATATTATGTGTGTAACGTTTATTGAACGTTCCATCTATTTACTGAATCTAAGTAAATGTTTTATAAAGCAGTCAGGTATTTAGTAGCTATAATCAGGTGGGTAAGTAAGATATACGCCACACGTGCAAACTTCCGACGCAAAAATGTTTCACTTCTGCCACGTACAGTCAATGACACAGGTTATTTTTTTTCCTTATTTGTAAACATTTTTTTAATTGAAAACAATTATTTTCCTTATGTTTATTAAATAAAATGCCATTCAATGTGTTTACTCACTATTGCGAAACAAAAAACACATGGATATTATTTGATTGGCGAATCAATTTCGTCAAGTTTTCATTTTTTTTTTATTTATATGCGCCGGGATGGCAAATGACTCTACTCCACCTGATGGTAAGTGGTAGTAGAGTCCAAACGCGACGACGGCCGGTACAGTCGGGAAGAATGTTCTGTACTAGCCGTCCCCGCCTTGCCGGCCCGTAAGATGCTTCTTCACGCCTCGTTTGAAGGAACCCGGGTTGTAAGAGGAGGGGAACACGTGAGCTGGTAAGGAATTCCATTTTTTGGAAGTGTGACAAAGAAAGGAGTTGCCAAATTTCTTTGTGCGCGATGGAATTGATGTCACAGTTAGACGGTGACATCGAGAACCAGCTCGCGTGGACTTAAGAAGGAAGGGGGAAGCAGAATATTGATATCGTTAAAAAAACTGAATTTAATTTATTGAAAACTGATCATGGGACTGGCGGGTTGGCACAGTTGGCAGTGACCCTGCCTTCCGCTCCAGGGTTGCAGTTTCGATTCCCGCCTTCTGTATTATGTACATAAGTATGTGCTTATTTTATATACTTAAAATGACATTTCTAAATACGTATATTAATCGGTTGTTATCTTAAACAAATGTATTAAGTTGCCTCCCTAAAAACAAACTACAGGATGTGTTATATATTTTAATAACACACTCTGTTATTTGTTTGCTTTACTTATTAATTTTATAATCATTAATGTTTTAATTCTACCATTGATTTGGGAAGCAGCCTTTTAAAAGTGTACATTTAAAATGAAAGCATACATTTATTAAACAGTAGAGAGTAAAGATGCCTTAATATCGCTTTTAAAATAAAAACTTGTCTTAATTATTTTGAAGCGGATGATGCGAAACGCTTCTACTGATATAATAATATTATACACAACCATCTCCGAAACACTTCATTTTCTGGTATAATTTTGATGTATATAGGTTTAGTAGTTTTTACACCATGCACTTATTTTCATTTCATTTTCATTTTTCATTCTACTAAAACCGATAATCTTACGAAATCATATTTATTCGATATTTACAGTAAAAAATATATAATCCAATAAAAATTGAAAAACAAAAATAATTACAAAACATACGTTTGCTCATTTATTTATTTATTAGTATAGATATTTACGATTATTCAAAGTTCAGATCAAGAGTTATACTTTACAAATTGATTATTCACAATTTGTTTGCTAAGACTGAAGAGCTCATCAACGATTCGGTTGAAAGGTTTTAATTAATAGATATCTCGCTGAAGGTTACATTTTGATTGCTTTCTATGATTTTGGTCCGTCAGTGAATATTAATTAACAAATTCACGATGACATGAATAAAACATTTCGATTCGAAAGTAAAAATTTTGGTACAATGATGTTATGCGGCTATTTCAGTCAAAGGCTTAGATTCCTTAAATAATTTATAATAATTAAAATATCATTTTTCAAAGTGGTAAAGGTTTATTTAATTTATTACATACATGTTTATTTATTATTTGTTTAACTTAGAATAGAATTTTTTTTAGACAATAGGACGCCTTCCTAGTCGAGCATATGGGCCACCTGATGGTAAGTGGTCACAAACGCCCATAGACGTCGTTATTGTAAGAAATGTTAACCATCGCTTAAATCGCCAATGCGCCACCAACCTTGGGAACTAAGATTAGGGATTTGCTTAACTTGGGATAACAAGGCTCACTCACTTTTCAAACAACAATACCAAGTACTGCTGTTTTGCGGTAGAATATCTGATGAGTGGGTGGTACCTACCCAGACGAGCTTGCACAACGCCCTACCACCAGTAGATTCATTGTTCATTAATGTTCAATTTATTTACAATGTGTTTTTACAATTTCTACGCGTATTATTAAATAAACGATACATTAATTAAACTTTTAATTAGTTTTCGTTTTGATGTTATTTATGAGTAATTTGTTTATTGTAATTATACGTCATTTTGATAATGAAAATGAGTACGGATTTAGGCTATAATTATTATATTCGTTTTCGTACCTGTTGCCCGACTATGAAGGACAGTCTGGTTGGGTACTAGCTTATCACTTTATCTACCGTTACAAATTAATATAAATCAAACATATTGCTTTGTTTCGCCTTTCCAATAACAGGTACAAGGAATATAAGATCTTAGATCCTTAAAAAGAACTAAGTAGGTTACTGTGTGTACGTGATATAGCCGAGATGCCCCAGTGGTAAAAACGCGTGAATCTTAGCCGATGTTCGTCGGTTCAAACTCGGGCGAGCACCACTGAATTTTCATGTGCTTAATTTGCTATTATAATTCATCTCGTGCTTTACGGTGAAGGAAAACATCGTGAGGAAACCTGCATGTGTCTAATTTAACTTAAATTTGCTACAGGTGTATTCCAACAACCCGCGTTGGAGCAGCGTGGTGGAATAAGCTCCAAATACCTCTCCTCAATAGAGGAAGGATACCTTAGCCCAGCAATGGGATATTCACTGTGTACGTGACAGCTTATAACGCCTGAATTAAGTTTCTTGGCCGTCCGTCTCGGTAGAATCTACATCCCAAGCCAGTTATAGCATAACATATAATATAATCAAATAAAATGATGCTTCAATAGTGCTAATAATAAAAGCCTATCTAAATATATAGTATATTTTGATCAAAACCATCCAGATCTAAACCAGATGCAGATATGATATAGCAGTTGTCGAAAGTTCTTCCTTTAATGATTCTTGCAGTTATATATGAGTGAATCCACTTTCAATCTGTTGGTCCATTGGCTCGTTTCGTTTCGGCCTGTCCTAAAAAAAAAGCAAAATGTTATATACTATATTTTCTTTCTCTTGGTGGTTATGTAAAAGCCCGTCTGGGTAGCATAAAAGATTCAAATTTCAGGTGGCCCATTTGGCAGACTGAATACCACAATTTTTTTCTATATAGCGCATTTTTCCTAAATGTTCAGTTAGAAAATTATTTAGTTTTCAAGTAAGTTCTCGTAAAAATTGTATTACAATTATAATATTGTTTTTTTTTTTCTCTGGGGCTCTTTACATTTTAATTCAATTCTTTTAAATAAATATATAAGTATGTATATTGGCTATAAGGTCAAGGCAGATGGTTATTAATTAAATTACCAAGATCGTAAACAGAATATTCTAAGCACGTTCTATATAAAGCGCTTCCGAGGCTGCGAATATTACTATAATATAATCATACGCTTGCTTAGTATATATTATGTTCAATATATATTAAAATAACGTATTTAAATATAAAGCGACGGTGTTTTAAGGAAGCAAAAATACTAGTAATTAATACAAACTAAATCGTGGTTGAAGTATAATTTATTTTTTTGTACTTTTTTTATAAATTTATTTGATGTTAATTATTTAATAAACACAAATTAAGCAAACCCTACCAACTTATCTCCTGGACCATTCATTTTGTTTTAAAAACTATTTCTTTTCTTCTTTATTTTTACCGTAATTTAGTATTAGATATTGAATTATTTAAAGTTTGCTCATTAAAGCTGAATGGAACAATTATTATTAAGGACACATCAAAAGTAAAAGTCAAAGTCAAAAATCTTTATTCAATATAGAAGCGTTACACTTTCTTGTTGACTGTCATAAATCTACCACCGGTTCGGAAATAAACACCTCAGACCTGAGAAGAACCGGCGAAAGAAACTCAACGGGATTTTTTTTTATATCTCATCGTAGTTGAATAAATTGGTTCATATCTTTTTGTGATATTATTTTTTTTGTGTTATTTTTATAAAAATATTTATACAAAAAACTTTCATCCCTTTTATTCGGGGTTAAATTTACAAAAAATTCTTCTTAGTGCTAACCTTCTGTGTAAATGGAGTATGTTTGCAAAGTCATGGTGACCAGTAGTTTGTGCTATGCGTTGATATGTCAGACGGTCAATTAGTCAGTTATTATTTTATATATAAAGATTTATTTATTTAAAATACAATAATTCTTTATTTAAGCTCCTTTGAATCGTCATGTTACAGCATTGATTTTAATGTAAAGCTACCACTTTTATTGTTATTTTGTATTTTAAATTATATAAATGTGTAACCAAAATTTTCATTTATGCGCGTTTAATGTAATTTTTTTTTACAATTATTTAGCGTAGTGTTAAGATTTGGTTAAAATATCCTGTCTGAGCTACTCTATGTCCTGAATAAATTTATTTATTGAGCTCTCAAATTAATTCTGCAATTGCTCATTGAATTATAGACGCTTTGATCGTAAACGGAATTAAAAGTCTTTTTGCAAACTATTTCAATTTCTATGTATATAATTTTAACATTATATAATTCATTGGTCTTATGTTAGATGCCGAGATGGCCCAGTGATTAGAACGCGTGAATCTTAACCGATGATCGTGGGTTTGACCACTGAATTTTCATGTGTTTAATTTGTGTTTATAATTCATCTCGTGCTTGACGGTGAAGGAAAACGGAAACCTGCATGTGTCTAATTTCATTGGAATTATACCACTTGTGTATTTTAGCAATCCGCATTGGAGCAGCGTGTTGGAATAAGCTCCAAACCTTCTCCACAAAAGGGAGAAGCGGCCTTAGCCCAGCAGTGGGACATTCACAGGCTGTTATTGTTACTGTTTTGTTAGATGTCTTAGATTTTGAACAATAAATTAGTTTTTGCGCTTTATATCATATACATTTAGTATGTGAATCTAATATAGATTTTGTATATATTTTTTTACTTTTACTTTTTATATTTTATACAATCATTAAGGCGGTAGCGTCTACTTAGCAGTGGTGACCATCAGTTGTCTACCCACTAAATACAATAAAAAAACAAATGTTCTTTTTTAATTAATTCTTAGGTACACTTCTGTGAAGGTTGACTCGATAATTTAGTTTTACAAATGAGCCTTTTGAAAATTTCACTCTTGTCGCGATAATTTAAATGAAATAAATAAGTGGACAGAACATCCATTATGTTGATAGTATATGAAATAAGGTTGTTAATATTCTACGAAGGCGAAATATTTATAAAATAATTATTGAAAAAATTGTATAATTTCTTGGCACAAAATTTATTTAGGGAGTATGGATCGTGAGTAAAATTTTATATTGAAAGATTTGATATTTTTCTTTTTAAGATTGTTAATTTAAGGCATTTTATAAATTTCAGCGAAAATGAATTTTATTTTTACAACTCTATTTTTTATAATATAGGTAAGGATGGGCATATCAGCTATCTGATGGTAAGTGGTCACCACCGCCGAACATTGGCGCCGTAAGATATATTAACCATTCCTTACATAACCAATGCGCCATCAACCTTGGGAACTAATATGCTATATCCCTTTTGCTTGTAGTTACACTGGCTCGTTATCCTTCCAACCGGAATGCAACAATACTATGTTATGAATGTATTTGGCGGTTGAATATGTGATGACAAGGTGGTACCCACACAGGCTTGCACAAAGCCCTACCACCAACTCACCAAGTAAACTTCATCACCCTAACAAAACTTAAACAACTTTTTCAGTGGATTGGATAATGCGGAGAAAAATATATTAAAGTCCTTACTTACATACCTAATATAAGCTTTGATATTTAAATATTTATTCCACGTCATATAACATATGTACTTTGTAAAGAATATTTGAAGCGCCCACGTTAAAACTCAACATATTTCAATCATGAGCTTCACAATTTGAAACTCGACTATGAATGGATGAAGAAGTTAATTTGACGTCATCGAATTCCAGATTACGAAAAATTCAAAATTACGCAGCGCTTTTTAATATTTTCTATGCCAATAAACTAAGATTACTTTTTGTGGTTCTGTAGTTCCGAAGATTAGTGCATCAGGCAAACAAACACATAACAAAAACATATAAAAAGTTATGAACCGAGTACTAGTTTAGTAACACAACGGTTTTACAGTCCTGTCTAGTTAGGTACAAAGCACTTATCGATTGTAGTGCTTTGTGCGGACCCGTTTCGGCACGTAATGCATATACCATCAAACAGTACTAAATGGCTATTATGTAAGAACAAACTGTGTACACACCGCAGAAAATGATCGTAGTGTCAGAAAATGTTATGCAACATTGACATTAATTATATCATTTCAAGAATACATGATAGGTTGTTGAGATTTGACGGATGTTTGAGAATAGCTGTACGAAACGACGGCGAAATCTCTAGATTAATCAAAACAATTTCTCGATTCAAAATCGAATCAAGGCAATCAGTGCTCGAGTTTCCTCTATTCTCCCAAATCAATTTAAATTTGAGTATTGTTGTGCTTCATTACCTTCCGTAAGCATTCTTATCGTCGATATTTTAGTTCCAACTCGAACACACGATGACGAGCTGGTTGGCGTGGTTGGTAGATACTTGCCTTTCACGCCAAAGGTTGTGAGTTCGATTCCCACCCAGGACAGACATTTCTGTGCATGAACATGTCTGTTTGTCCTGAGCCTGGGTGTAATTATCTATATAAATATGTATTTACAAAAGAAAGGTAG
Source organism: Nymphalis io (assembly GCF_905147045.1). Lineage (NCBI taxonomy): Eukaryota > Metazoa > Arthropoda > Insecta > Lepidoptera > Nymphalidae > Nymphalis > Nymphalis io. The sequence goes on from NC_065889.1 coordinate 11,087,944, forward strand.
TATATGTATACTACATATACTACTTTTCATTTCAGATTATATCAGTTGTCTGATTTCCATAGCACAACCTTTGTACAAGCTTAATTTGGGATCAGATGGCCGTGCGTGAAAAATGTCCCAGGATATTATTATTATTATTTTAAGTAACAACATCATACTGTCATAACTTTAAATTTGTTGCTAATAATACAGGTTTTCAACTTTAATCTCTCGTCAACTTACTGCGTGCAAGTTTTTATTACATTCTGCCTCGCTACAAGTTCTCAAGTTATGGTAATAAAGTTACGATGTCAGTTGTCGTATCGATACATAGTTTAAATTTTATTAATAAACAAGTTTGTTTACGTATATTCAAAATTAAGAAAAATTGTCAGGGAAGTACCGGGTAACATCTTTAACAATAACAATTATATCTGGTACTTATTAAGTTAATATTGAAGTTTAAGTTAATATTAACTATTTACTGGTGGTAGGGCTTTGTGCAAGCTCGTCTGGTACCACCCACTCATCAGATATTCTATCGCAAAACAACAATACTTGATATTGTTGTGTTCCGGTTTGAAGGGTGAGTGAGCCAGTGTAATTACAGGCACAAGGGACATAAAATCTTAGTTCCAAAGGTTGGTGGCGCATTGGCTATGTAAGCGATGGTTGACATTTCTTACAATGCCAATGTCTAAGGGCGTTTGGTGACCACTTACTATCAGGTGGCCCATATGCTCATCCGCCTTCCTATTCTATAAAAAAAAAGTAAAAAGACGACGGTATCAAGGAAAATTTCTTCAAGATTAATATCGTATAAATAAAATATCAATACAAATTTATAAAACATGTTCATCGTAATAACTAAGACGTGCCAAAAAATTGACTGTACGTAGTTTAAGAGAATTTTTAAATTTAGCTTTCTATTTTCATTTACATTCTAATTTCTATGAATATTTATTATTTTATAAAGTTATCAGAACCAAGAACCAAATCCAAATATTTTTAGTGATAATTGCTTTTATGTTAAAAAAAAAAATCAGTTATTTTTTTACCTTATTTTAGCATATAATTGGGCACTATGATTTTGGTTAAAAATCAGATTTACAATCTATTATTTTCTACTTGGCTTTTTAATAAATTTAAATGTCATGCCGTAAAACATAAAATACTATATAGACAATAAAAAGCGTGGAGCATATTCGTTTAATTATATGAAGGAAAAATAAAAAAAAAATGAATTAACATACCTATATTATTACATATCGAAGAATATAGTAACTACTGAGTTTCTTGTCATAATTACAGTAGAATCTACATTACAAACCGGCTATGCCGGTTATACATTATATTTCAATATTGTAATATGATAATTGTATAGTGTCTACTTGAATCAAGTTTTTTTTTGTTTAGTACTTAGGTTATAAAATAGATTATTAATAGCCTTTTTTTGCAGGAGAGGTCGTTGCACTCGCTATCGATCAGTTGGTTCTACACGAAGCGCTTCTCAACTGTGCGCGCGATCAGCGTTGCCGCTTGCTATTTCCCTTCGGCCATCAGCGATGCCAACGACAACACCCACACAGGAAACCACCGAAACTGTGCTCATAGAACCTCAGCTAAGTAACTTTAAAGTTCGCTATTAAATAAAATTGTACTTTACTTTTTATGTTTTTTTGTTTGTTTTATATCTTAAATTATATCTTAGTTGTAATATTTTCTTCGTTTATTAGATATAAAGAATGAATTACATGTTCACAATACAACTGTATATGTAAGCTTGTGTAAAATTATGAGAGAAATAAAGCAATCATGTTGTTATTAAAAAGATAAATATTAGACGGACAGACGCTTCGTCCTTTTCTGGTCTGGTCTGGTTGTGTAATCCCTTTAACAAATATTTATATTTATAAATCGTTATTAAAAATGTAACAAAACTACCAGCTATTTGTCCGAACGGATTTACTGGTGGTAGAGCTTTGTGCCCTCTTTTGGGTAGGTACCACTACCGGCAGATATTTTACCGCAAAACAGCAGTACTTGATATTGTTGTATTTCAGTTTGAAGGGTGGTTGAGGCAGTGTAATTACAGGCACAAGGGACATAAAATCTTAGTTCCAAAGGTTGGTGGCGCATTGGCTATGTAAGCGATGGTTGACATTTCTTACAATGCCAATGTCTAAGGGCGTTTGGTGACCACTTACTATCAGGTGGCCCATATGCTCGTTCGCCTACCTATACTGTAAAAAAACAAATAATATGACATAGGAACCGTCAAAAAAAGGGTCCGATAAAGACAGTTTGTCCCCTCTTACATAAAAAAAAAATATGCAAAATTTGCATCGGACGACATTTTAAGTAGGCTCAGAGCCAGAACCGAGCCCCCAGATGACAAATTATCCACGAGAAGGAACGCGAAAATATGCCAGTAACGTTCATTTAAAAAATTAATTATTTATTTAAATGGACGTTACTGGCATATTAATTAAATAATAACGTAACGTAGGTTAATTAAATAATTCCTTAAGATCATAATTTATAATAATTTCCTTTTTATTCTATTTCACTTCTCATTAATTTTCATTCCGTCGTCTTTAATATTTTATGTTTGTATTACATTTAAGTTAATGCGTAGATTGGAACGTAATTTTTTATCCATTATTCGATTTTGACGTATGACGTATGACATATGACGTATGACGTATGACGTATGACGTACTTCCCTTTTATTGTGGACCGCGGCAATGTATAGTTAGAGCGCCGTGTTTTAAAGTTAGCTAGTGTTACGAACAATGTTCCATTCCCTATCCCATAGTACTGTCTCTCATCCCTTGGCTTGTGTTCTTCAAGTGTGTGAAGACTAAGGGAACGCTCCCAAAAAGAAGTGTCCCCACGAGTAAGATCGGATTTCAAGGTTACCACTTTCTATTAATCTTAAAACAGTCCACTTATCTACGCGAGGATAATGTTAATTATTATTTATGAAGTTACCGTAGTAATCTTTGCTATTTATCAAAAATATAAGAGAAATAATTGATGTTTAGCTATTGACATTCTGTATTTAATAATTCATACTACAGTTTGAGAATTATTTACGAACTGTAGCGAATTAAAGGACATAGTTTTAATTTGTTGTTATCGTTAAATTTATTAGACTAGTATTATATTATATATCATAAACTTATAATTCAAATACATTAATATAATTTAATAAAAACCAATAGAAGCTCAGTTTAAAAATGGAATAAGAACAGACTAACTTTCATACTTAATCGAAGCAACTAAAGCTGTCAAATGTTTATTATATACATGTAAATAATTTAAATAGTGACATTTTTTATAAATATAAACATAATATGTAGAGTCTAAAGACATTTGTGCTTAATGTGTAAAATATATGTTATATGTCAAATCATTACATAAACTTATTAATACAAATTATTTAGCCATTGTCATATAATTAATTTTATTACGTGTAAATTTAGGAATTTTGAATTTACCACAGACGTAACGAATACCAAAGTGTTTAATTTGTAAAATTAGTGAATAAATGTGTTTACAGAAGATGAAATCTTCTTATCTTATTAGTGTATAAGTAATTGGTTGTTAATAAATATTAATTATAATATAATATGTAGGGTTATAAATAAAATTATTTTTATTGTGTATCATTATATTAGATGAAACAGAAGTATACCTGAATATGTCCCAGTGTGCTATGGCAGTGTAGGAAAAGTAGAGGTAATACACGTGTAACAAAGTCACCTTAGAATGAAACATACTGACCGACTATCACTAGGTGAATTATTCGTATTGACAAATTAAGCACATGAAATTTAACCAATGTGTTATAAGATAACACATTGGTTAAATTTATTAGTAAGAACTAATAACACATTGCTAGACTTTGGTCTCAGATTATCAACATTTAAAATCTATTTAAGTATATAGCTATATGTTAGAAGGAAATAACAAAATAACTTTGTCGTTAAAAGTTAAAAACTATATTTTATTTCTGCCATAAATCACAATGTTGAATAATATATGTTGCCAAATGTTACGTGCCAATGTCGCTGTTGTTTTAAATTTTCGTTTAAGTTTTATTTATTGTTGGAACATTATAACAAATCTTGAAATTGTTTTGTCTGTTTCAAATATTTCCTTATATTTTCTTTGTAAATTTTCATCTGTCTGTAATTTAGTATTCAAAAATATTGATAATAAGGACAGTGCAAAAACTACCTCATTTAAGTTAATATGACTATTTGCGAGTTACCAAAACCAATACAACCAACTTTATTATTTTAGAAAACCGCTGCTACCCAATATATATAATGAAAGTAGAAGTTACGTACGAAAATCGCAGAATTTGAAGGATTTTCGTCATAAACTGGATTACATGTTGGCTTCACCGCGGGTTTGCAAGTTGTATAACATAAGTATATAAATATTAAACAGTACCATTTACTATTGATTGGCTTAAATTGACTTTTGATACAAATTTTTTTAAGTACGTAATATTATAAATAGCCATCATAATGAATATATAAATTTTAACATCATTATCTATCTTAAACTTTCCTAAAGTTTGTTTTTTTTAATATTCATTGTAAATGTATATACAAAAATATTAGAAAGGTGACCAGTGACTTCTTCATGTAATTTGCCGTATTAAGTACATACTTACTCATCCGTTATTTGATTCAAAAATAGTTTGTATTGCTACTCATACACAAAACAAGGCACAAGGCTATGCCTATATAACAAATGATTACAATTAAGTTACAATTAACCACATGTATATATAATATTCTCCATTTGCATATGTGCTTGATGATAAAATGTTATACTTATAGTCAAAAATACTCTATCACAAACAGTCGTTAAAATTGAAATAGTTTCTTTTGTTTCATAAATTCTTATTGGCGTTGATTTGAGTTTTGGATAACACAGTCAAATATAATGTGAATATATTTTAATCTAAGTGTCATATTTTTGTCTCTGTATATTAATCGCACAAATATTAATATAAATGAATATTTTTAATGAATTAAATTGAATATTATATAAGTAATAATGTGTTGTATTTAGAGTAAGTAGTTTATTAATATCGTAGTAAAACATTTATGTAAATAAATAAATATTTTATCAAATAGAAATCTCCAAGAAGATGTGCAATTAACACTATGATATTTTTAGTATATTCTAATGAATGTAGAATAAAAGTTATTTTCGAAAAAATCTTGTTTCATTTTAGATTATTTTATAAATCCTTAAACGATATGATAGTGGAAAATCTTCCGTATTCATCAACCAGGAGTCTTATAACGATAGTCTAATCGAAGTTCAAAGATTAAAAATCCATTACATCAACAAAAAAAAAAACTTCGTTTGTGCTGTGAATTCGTTTTGGAGTTATTTAGTGGTTTTCTGAAAAATTTCAATCATAGATTTTGCCAATTACATATCTGTGGAATCAATATGGCAGATTCTAGACACATGAAACTTTTATGACTTCTATTAAGAAATATAATGAAAGGGCAATGTTTATATTTCACACAGCTTTTTCATTTAATTTATCCAATGAAAATTTACAGAGTAATTTCTTCACTGTTATTTCAAGATGAATTAATTTTACTTAAAGAAATCCATAAGTTGATTTTATGAAAAACCCTTCCCTAGTGCTTACCTTCCCTCTTCCACTTTCTGGGCAAATTTTAAGCCTGTTATTTCACTCATTAAAACTTTATAATCTGTTTATACCATTATATATAATGTGTGCATTGGGACCTATAAGCTACAGCAACAAACGAATTTACAAACTTTTTATAAATAGAAGAACAATATTATTCATTTGAATAAAGAATATCATTCAAAGCTATTAAAAAAGTAGTAAGATTATTTTAAATCAAAAACCAAATCATCGTCGTAAAATAAAGATAAAATCAAATAGCCTGGTATTGAGTTATACGGTGTGAAAACTTCTCAATATAAGCCTTGACCTTCGTAACTCACAGGAGAATTATTCAATTTGTCTTATCCATAATCGACTGCCTATATTGCGAGGGTCGAATTTATCTCTGCTTGAAGCAAGTTTATTGGAAAGGAACACCGGTCTTTTCTAATCTCATAATTTAACAATAATAACTAATAATATACACCGAAGAAATTTCCTTTCAGGAAAAAACAAGAACATCAATCAGCTCTCGTATCATAAACCTAATATGACTAAACCATAAAATAATCATGAATTTTATGAATATTTTAAACGATTATGTTATTTCGAATTATATTTAGATTAAACAATTATATCGACTTGAAATATTCGTCTGCATGTAAGTTCAGAAACTTTAAAATAATACAAATTTTTTTACAATAATTATTTTTAGTGTCGGTGTTAATATCTATCTATAGATTCGCCTTGCTTAACTTTTTCTTACTTTTTAAAATCTTTATAACAATCTGTAACGGATTTAAAATTTTATGGACAGGTTATCTTACAAAAAAAACTTAAATTTTTCCCGTAGCGTTATTTTTTGAAGATAAGTTTGAGTAACCTTTCAATTTCGACAGTATCCACTTTCCACCCGATGAATAATAATGATCCTTATCAGTATCGCAATCCACTGCTGAGCATAAGTAACTCACTAGGTATACCAAAGCTCCCGGTTCTCCGCCTCTTGGATAATATATAAATAATCGCCATTTGGATAATATATGAATAAAGAATCAATACAATTAAAAAAAATATATACATAGGCCTTTTACGATGATTTTTACTCCAGCCGTAACCGTAACAGCCTGTGAATGTCCCACTGCTGGGCTAAAGGCCTCCTCTCCTCTTTTTGAGGAGAAGGTTTGGAGCTTATTCCACCACGCTGCTCCAATGCGGGTTGGTGGAATACACATGTGGCAGAGTTTCAGTGAAATTAGACACATGCAGGTTTCCTCACGATGTTTTCCTTCACCGTAAAGCACGAGATGAATTATAATCACAAATTAAGCACATGAAAATTCAGTGGTGCTTGCCCGGGTTTGAACCCACGATCATTGGTTAAGATTCACATGTTCTTACCACTGGGCCATCTCGGCTCCATTTACTCCAGCATCAAGCAAATTTTGGAAGTGAAATATGAAGTGAAGTTTGAAATTGTTCTTGTAGTATTAGATTATAAAAAATCTTTATCCAAATGAACCTAACAGACCTTAATTGATATTTAAATATATATATATCAACTATTGTTTATCAATTTATAAAATAATAATTACGCTAACATATAACAATAACTTCACCTTCAACAAATCAAATAATTGCATAAATCAAATAACATAGATATAACAGCTAATTTGATGAATTTTATTTTTAAGGAGCTTATATTTAAAAAATAAATAAAATAATCCATCAAATATTCTATAATAAGAATTGTTTTTTATATTCGCTGATTTTCAACATTACTTTTACCTCCAATCGTTAACAAGTTTACCCCTCCATTTTATCACATTCTGATACGTCATTCGGGTATAGTGGGACACATAAGACGAAAGTTATTTCCCAACATATTTCCCAAAAAAATGTATGGAGACAGAAGATATATATAGACTGCCTCGTTTTTCTAGTGACCTAAGGTATAAGAAAGCAGATCCAGAGGTCTTGGGGTCAAACCCCGGGTGGACCATTAAAGAGTTATTGGGTTTTTTCTGTATAGAAATTTTCAGAGGAAGGTCGTATTGCCGTCCCATCGGATTATAAGAGGAAGGAAATAGAGGGTGTGCCTGTGTTTGCGCACATACTTATACAATGTAAAATGTATACCACGCAGTTGGCTAGTCTTTTAAGTACTGACCTTAGCCTAAATCGATTAGAAGGCCATTAGATATAGAGAGAGACCATTTCAGTTATCACATATATTTTAATTATCATATTGTAGTAAAATTAATTCATATTTTACTATGACAGCTGCGACCTGGAAACAAAAAGACACATAATGACATTTTTTAGTTTTGCACACTTAAATACAATAGCAAAATAATCGCAATAAAACAAACAAGGAAAGAATTTTCAAAAAGCAATAATAGTGTTTCTATGTTTCGTTTGTAATGTAAAACATTATTATAGACAAGTATGATTGCATTTAATAATCGAGAGCAAATATACAAATAAATATTACCTGTAAAAGTTTTTGTCGATCCAAATAGAAATATCCCATTCCGCTTAAGACTATAACGTCATGATTCAATTGATCTTTCAGCCGTTTGATCTGAAATGTATTGTAGCGATGATCAATCATAGAGATATGTATTTACATTTGATAAAGGGGCAGCCAAGGGGAATTTGTTAGAGATTAAATTTAAATATATGTATATATGTATGAGAATTAACTTAGGAAATATGATGTTATGTATCTTGTGCCTGTAGTTACACTGGCTTACTCATCATTCAAGCCGTAACACAACAATAATAAGTATTGCTATTTGGCGGTAGAATATGCGATGAGTGGGTGGTACCAAGACTTGCTGGCACAAAGCCCTGCCACCTAGCAGTTTCCTCTTGAGAAAAAGGTCTGTAACTTATTCCACAACGCTGTTCATTACCATTACATAAACCTGAATATGTGCACGTTGTTAAACTTGAACGTGTGCATTCAGGTTTAACAACGTTTCACCGTCAGGTACTATATGATATAAAGATACAAATAATGCACATGAAACTCAATACTTGACTGGGTTTGAAAACACAATCTTCGATTCTGTTCTTCAATTCTAGCTGTTGATGTTTTGTATTGTAAGCAGTTTTCTACCTCTATATTATAGGCGGAACTGGGACAAGAATGCAAATAGGGCAAGGCCCGCTTCGAATGCAAACTAATATCTGCAGCGGAGAGCACAACACTGGACGCACGTAAGATAAGCCAACCCAAGGAGAAGAAGTAGTATACTTTGTTGATCAATGTTCCGTCTATACGTCTGTAAGAATAGAAATTAAATGATTAATAAGTGTTTCAATTGAAAAAGAACAGCGGTAGTGAAGTTCCACGCATATAGACTTTTTTTTGTTTTTATTTGTAGTGTTACGACGGGATGGGCCGGTTGGCGTGGTTGGTAGATACTTTCCTTTCATGCTAAAGGTTGTGGGTTCGATTCCCACCCATTTGTGTGCATGAACATGTCTGTTTGTCCTGAGTCTGGGTGTAATTACACCCATACTCAGGACAAACAGTCTATATAAGTATTTATTTACAAAAAAAGAAAAATAGTATATGTAGTATATCAGTTGTCTGGTTTCCATAGTACAAGCTCTGCTTAGTTTGGGGTGCCGTGCCGTGTGTGAATAATATCCCAATATATTATTATTATTATGTTATTTTGAATTTTTAAGAGAACATGTCCGTCAATTCTCGTGGCTTTAAGCATTATACTAAAATTTATATGGTAAAGTAAAAAATTTATATTGTAAAAATTTATATAGTACTAAAATTTATATAGTAAAGCCGAGATGGCCTAGTGGTAAGAACGCGTGAATCTTAACCGATGATCGTGGGTTCAAACCCGGGCAAGCACCACTGAATTTTCATGTGCTTAATTTCTGTTTATAATTCATCTCGTGCTTAACGGTGAAGGAAAACATCGTGAGGAAACCTGCATGTGTCTAATTTCATTGAAATTCTGCCACATGTGTATTCTACCAACCCGCATTGGAGCAGCGTGGTGGAATAAGCTCCAAACCTTCTCCTCAAAAGGGAGAGGAGGCCTTAGCCCAGCAGTGGGATATTAACAGGCTGTTACTCTTATATGGTTGTAACTTTATTTGTTATAGAATCATTGAGTACATTTTATAATGATATTTCGGATAGACTACACTTTGGAGACATACCTGATGCCCAAAAACAGCTGCAAACAGATGAAATACAAGTTGTTAAGGTTGGAGAGAAACACCAGAGGTCCCAGGTCTTCGTCAATCTTTCGAACTAACGCTGCCTGTTGTACGTATGCTTGTCTGATCCTGCACCAGGTATTTGCTTGGAAACAATAATCATTTCCAAACTATAACAAAACATAATTATGTGAGTTATTTAATATAATCATCGAGGTTCAAACAATTAAGTCATATTTGCCAGTTATTTCGAGTTTTCTTGAAAGGAAGGTAGTGTATATGCATAATAACATAATTCATACTTGTTATAACCATGCGATTTAAGTTTCTCTAAAATATTTTATATAAAATAAGGTTATAATTTTAATAATTTTGGCGTGGTTGGTAGATACTTGCCTTTCACGCCGAAGGTTGTGGGTTCGATTCCCACCCAGAACAGACATTTGTGTGCATGCATATGTCTGTTTGTCCTGAGTTTGGATATAATTATCTATACAAGTTTGTATTTACAAAAGAAAAGTAGTATATGTAGTATATCAGTTGTCTGGTTCCATAGTACAAGCTCTTCTTAGTTTGGGATCAGATGACCGTGTGTGAATACTGTCCCATGATATTAAAAATGAACAGATTATATAGTAGATAATATAAAGTAGAAGGAAAGAAAGATCGTACGTTTCAAATACAATTACAGAATAAAGCTATTGTTAATCAATCTTTGTGTAATAAGTCTTAGTACTCAAAATAAAGTTTTGCTGGATACACAAAATAATACTGCAATAATAGAAACTGCTCTTTTGACTTATAAATTTGGACCATCAATGCGATTCTAAGAGCTCAGCTTCTCACTAGTGAAATGTTGAAATTCGAGGTTTTTTAATGTCGACATTTACTTGTCTAATTACAATTTATATGTCTATCGTTTAATCAATTAACACAGACGTTAATTATAATTAATAAAGTAAATGTCGAATATCAATTTCTGACTTTTCACGATCCTGTTATGTGGTAAGTTTGAATTTGTCCTTACAAAATAGCTCTTTAGTATTTTTGATTTATCATCGTTAATATATACCGTCTATACACCGTCATACATTATCTATCTCCAGCTTATACATATTTAGTGCACCATCATAGAATTAATCTCGATTGTCATGCATACTGCTCATGCCAAAATTGGGAGGTATTGCTATCTGACACCTGTCACTTTAATTGAGCTCGAAGCAGCGAATCACATTAAAGCTGGTGAATATTATAGATATATCATAAGATGGTTCGACTTTGCGTCAATACTGATATAGCATAGGCTATCCCATTGGTGCAAATTACTACAACTTACATAAATCTTATAATGTCTATTGGATATAAGCTTCAGCTGTACCTTTTTTCCTTTCCCGGCACGTTTCTCGTATCTAATGACGTATTTCACGAAGGAATTCATTCTGTAGTACCGTGACGTTAATCCCATGCTTATCAGAATGATAATCAAATCTTGAAAATTCCAAAGGATAGTTGCTGATTTGCTCATAATAAATATTGGTATTGCCAGCCACAATGTATATTCATCTGAAAATTGTGTTATTATGTTTTAAGGTAATATTTAATTTTATTTTAATATTGATAAAATGTAAAATAATACATTACAACTTACATGTTTTCAATAAAAATCCGTGAGAAGATAAAATGTAACGTTCGAAGAATTCATCTGCAGGACAATCTAAGCCCGTAGCTGAGATTATACTGAAAGTATGTTCCGCTAAAATAATTTAAAGATTTAACAATTTATAGTACTTTACTAACTTCCGGCATAGACAAACAATTTTAGAATTTTTTTTTTTTTGTTTTAGATGTCGTATTATCTTTAAAAAATATTTTTGCTTTAAAATAAATTAAAAAACAAATTTATATTTTGTAGGCGCTTAATATAATAATAGAAAATATACATATTCTATTACATGTAAAATATTGCAGACAGGTAAGATAGCCCAGTACAAAGTGGAAATATTTGGCAGAACTTTATGTGCAAAACTAGCGCAAGTATATAACGCATTCAATGAATTATATTTAAAAATTACAAAAATAGTACATACTATTTTTTAACACCACCGTTATAATGGCAAAATCATTTGTTCCTTTTTGGTGACTAACTAATAATGAAATTTGCAGTACAAAATTAATTAAAGTCTTAGTTATTATAACGTTTTTTTTTATATTATTTCTAGGTTATATTCTAATGATTAATTCATTTGTAAAACTTGAGTGTTTGAAATCGATTAATATCTATCACTCAGTTAAAGTACACATTAAAGAAAGCTTTTTTTTAGATATCAATTTCATTTTACTTCTAATAAGAGGAAACGACAATAATTCTTAGTGAAAAATCATTGTTTGTATTCTTGTAAAAAACTTACCGATAGCAAATAACGCCACAAACGTTATAACAATCATAACCCGTTTTCTTATAGTAGTGTCAGGAGGGAAATTAATTTCACCCGTCTCTGATCTGAGCCAATCAATAGAAAGAATTTTCCATTTTTTAACAAATCTCCATGATAGTATTAAAGATAATAATGCATTTCCATAAAATATTAAACCAGAAAGTCGCGCCATTACTTCTAAAAAAATATTTATAACTCGGTTAGTAATACACAACAAAATGAAAAAATATATATAAGATAAGTAAGATGTATAAGGTGTTTTTTTATAGAATAGGAAGGTGGACGAGCATATGGGCCACCTGATAGTAAGTGGTCACCAACGCCCTTAGACATTGGCATTGTAAGAAATGTCAACCATCGCTTACATAGCCAATGCGCCACCAACCCTGGGAAATAAGATTTTATGTCCCTGGTGCCTGTAATTACACTGGCTCACTCACCTTTTAAACCGGAACACAACAATATCAAGTACTGCTGTTTTGCGTTAGAATATCTGATGAGTGGGTGGTACCTACCCAGACGGGCTTGTACAAAGCTCTGCTACCAGTAAGGTGAATGATTTTTTATATAGATACGATAATATTATAAGGACAACATACACACGCACGCATATTTTTATAAGTGTAACCTAAAGTAATCTGGAGTCCAACTAACGTCCACTTGAGTTGTTTGGCGCTGTTCCAGTGAGCAAGCGGACTAGTTTCCAAATAGCTGCAGCTTCTATAGCAGTCAGCATGGTCAAGGTGATCAGAGTCCAGTACAGGAAAATGCTACCTCCATACGTCGGAATTCCAAACCAACGAGTCATCATGAAAATTGTAGTCATGGTTGGTAGAAATTTCTAGAATGGTATAAATTTGGTTTTACCTTTACGATTTATAGAGCATATGACTAACTGACATAATTGTTTTATTAATAAATTAAAATCTGTAATTATAATTTCCATTTTATCCAGTACATCATTAATAGATTTGATTTCGATTAATAATTATATACGTCTCCTAGTTGTCTTCGAATAAATATTGATTTGAAAATTAACTTTTCATCATGGCCCTTCGTAATTATTCGTTAAGTATTTATATAAAAATATTTTCCGATTATTATCATAAATATCTTTTTACATTTTTAATGAAGGGAAAATTTTCTAAGAAAAATACAAACATTAATTCTTACATCACGTTCAAGCTTCGCACTTTTAAAATGTTTTCCTTGTCCATTATAAATGACTCGAGCTTTCATTGTATCTAAAAAAAATTAAGCACAATTTAAAAAATCTGTTCATATTTATTTTACTACTTAAACAAATCATTTATGTATTTTATTCAGAAGCAATAAAGCTACTAAAAGCAACATATTCTGAATATTTTAATTTTTTATTCCTCGGTACTATATTTGCACATAAAAATAAGCTTATATAAGTATGACGTGAGCTTAATAAAGATTATGATGACTTTTTCTCCGATGACACCCATAGTAGTTACAATCGTGAAGTGAGACTAGCCAACGGCACATGATATATTCTATTGCACGGTTATGTACGAAAACAAAAGTGCACTCTCAAAATTAAAGCATCCTCAATGCCTAGAAAATATTTAAGCGGCAAAAATAAATGATGCGTTTAAATCATATTAAGCACTTAATAATAAAATCCATTACTTGATATGGCCCAGTGAAAAGAACGCGTGAATCTTAACTGATGATCGTGGGTTCAAGCCCGGGCAAGCACCACTGAATTTTCATGTGCTTAATTTGTGATTATAATTCATCTCGTGCTTTACGGTGAAGTTAAACATCGCGAGGAAACCTGCATATGTCTAATTTCACTGAAATTCTGCCACATGTGTATTCCACTAACTCGCATTGGAGCAGCGTGGTGGAATAAGCTCCAAACCTTCTCCAGCAGTGAGACATTCACAGGCTGTTACGGTTACGGTATACGGTAACTTGATAACGCATACAACCTGCAATAGTAAGTTGACTCGTTCCTTTAGCACCCGTGACAAAGTACAGCATAATTATGAAACCGGTAAACTATCACTCATTATGGTAAAACAATGACAATTGCTGCTAAGGTTAAAAGACCTTCAAACCCAAAATCATTCAAATCACTATTATTATATCATATATCGAAATGTCAACAACTAAAAACTTCTTCCTGACATAATCATCGAATTAATCTGTGCCATAAATAAAACTATGGATAAAAAAATGAGAGATCAATTCTCTAAATAAAACTAAATTTAGGTACCAATGATATTTGAAACTCAATTCCGAATGACGTTTCTTATTTAAATAATATGCAATAATTCATACTCACCATGATAAGAGAACAAATGCATATAAAATATTAGCTATGATTAAACACAACAATGTTTCATTAAAATGAATATAAGATCGATAAATATTTTATGGCTTTAATGTTGTAAATTAATGATCGCTTTTACTATGAAAATTATAGACTAACTCTGTTATTTACTAGCATTTCTTGTTTCCATTACTCTGTTATAATTTAATTAATTATACACATGAAAGTTTTGTTGTTTTTTATTAAATATTAATAAATATTTTGAAATAGTACTTTGAAATACTTGTAATTTACTAAACGTTAGTTTTATTCTTTGAATTCTATCGCGTTTTAGCCTCGTCTAGAATAATAAATACATAATTTTGTCTGTCTATCGTACTTTCAGTTACACTGAATCAATTTTGATAAAATGTGATATATGTTTAGCTACAATAGAAGCATAATGGTTAATTTATTTAAAAAATAATTCTTTGATGTTGTATTGATGATGATGATCATAGGAGTCGAAATAGCTGTTGAATCTTAAGCGAAAATTGTTTGCTTAAATCCGGTCAATCACTTTTGTACTTTCATGGGCCTAATTTGGTAGAAAAGGTCTTTTACGCAGTAATAAGATTTACTTGTTGTTACTTTGTTTTTTTTTTATTATTTAAATTGATCCCACAATCCTGATCTATATTGATATATAGAGTCGTGATTCGACATATTATATTTACTTTATAGTGCATATTTTTATTATATCCATTTGTAGTGTATGAGTAAATACAATCCATTTTTATTTTTTATTTTATAGTTATTTTATAATGGAATATTAAAAATTTTACACGAGTGAAGTCGATTGTGAATTCTAGTCAAATTGATAAATCTTTGATAGCATTACTCACAAAATAATTGATGACTTAAAATGTAATTTCTTTGTAAAATATAAATCACGTGTTGAAATGTTCATTGTATTTTATGAAACCGAAGTTTTTTTTTAAAGTAGCTTTTATGCGAGGAGCCTTGTTAGGTTTTCATCTATCATCAGTCAGCACGTGACTTCGTGTCAAACCATGTTCGGTGTTCGTTTTTTTTTATCTGATTTTGTCACGAAACCTCCACATAGACTATATCTTAGTGAACCAAGATGGCCCAGTTGTTAGAATACGTAGATTTTAACTGAGGGTAGTCGGTTCACATCCAGGCACACACAATTTTTATATGCTTAATAAGCTTATAGTTCATTTTATGCTTGACGGTAAATAAAACATTGTGTTAGATGAAATTATTTCATTTATACATTGCAGCATTTTTTTTACCTTTAATAGGCCAGCGTTGATCGTTGTTTTGCCTGATGTTAAGCATCGACACGGTCTAGGATGTAGCACGCTTGCCTAGAAAAAACCTGTTCACTCTGGATTTGAAGACACCAGCGTTGTACCGTTCAGGAAATACAGACTCAGACAATGCATTCCACAGTTTCGCAATGCGAATGATGAATGCAGGTTCAAAGCGGTTCTTACGTAGGCGGGGAATTTTTACTGTGGCGCTTTGGTCGCGTTTGCTTGGCCGTTCGATAGTAAAAGCCTCGTAAAATTGATATTTAGTAGCTGCTACTTTACTTATAATGTCTTTAACTTGGTGGTAGGGCTTTATGCAAGCCCGTCTTGGTAGGTTTTTTCATCACAAATTCAACCGCCAAACAGTAAACCATAGTATTGTTGTGTTCCCGTTGAAAGGGTGAGTGAGTCAGTGTAACTAGAGGCACATTTTAGTTCCCAAGGTTAGTGGCGCATTGGTAATGTAAGGAATGGTTAATATTTCCTTCGGTGCCAATGTCAAGAGGCGGTGATGACCAGTTGTTATCAGGTCGCCCATCTGACCATCCACCTACCTATATTATAATGAAAAATGTAAGACAAATTATAGTCTTATCTTACAGAATTCAATATTCGCTTATAGAATGTAAAATACAAATCCACGATATATTTTACAAGTTACGGGTTTATTTATGCAAACTGCATTAAGATACAAAGTATCGTTGTTCCGTGGTAGGTGTGTGGTACCTTATGGTAATTACCGCACCCGAGCGTGCACTAAACCTTACCGCCAATAAATTTTATACTTGCATTTAAGACGGTAAGGTAAAAAGCTTCAAGCGTACTACATTAATATTAGTAGTGTTTTAACTGATGAAGGTATTTTCTTAATAAATATATTTCTTGTAATTAGTTTTGTTTTTCCTATATTATTAACTATTTTTGGTGGTAGGGCTTTGTGTAAGCCCGTCTACCCAGACGAAATAAAGTAAACTTAATTTACAGGCACAAGGGACATAATATCTTAGTTTTCAAGGTTGGTGGCGCATTGGTGATGTAAGCGATGGTCAACATTTCTTACAATGCCAATATCTACGGGCATTGGTGACCATCAGCTCATATGCTTGTCCTATCCTATACTATAAAAAAAAATTGATATGTATTTCAGTACGTGTTACAAAGTCTATTATTTTTATTAGTGTAAACTATATATATATATATATATATATAGTTACAAATAAATAAAATTGAAGTGACGGTTATTTAAAGAAATGCCTCTTCTTAAGTTAATATGGCTACTTGCGAGTCACCAAAACTTTTTTCATTTTAAACTCTCGCTGCTACATAATAATTTAATATATTATGTTTATTCGAACAGGTTTTATGTACGTTAAAATAGCAGATCTTGAAGGATTTTCGTTACAAAATAAGGAATATTACAATCACGAAGTACTATAAAGAAGATTTAAAAATAATATTGTTCTTAAAATCTATACGAATATTATAAATATAAACGTAACTCTATATATATATGTATGTCTGCATCTCTGTAACGTTTTCATGGCTAAACCATTGAACCGGTTTTGATAAAATAAGTAAGTATGAAGCATTGCAAGATTGAACATAGTCATTTTTACCCAACGCCTATCGAACACGCGAGAAAAGCCGCGGGCGAAAACTAGTTATAAGCAAATTTACTTAAAACAGTAAGTACAGTACAGTAACAGCCTGTGAATGTCCCACTGCTGGACTAAGGCCTCCTCTCCCTTTTTGAGGAGAGAAGGTATGGAGCTTATTCCACCACGCTGCTCCATTGCGAATTGGTGGAATACACATGTGGCAGAATTTCAGTGAAATTAGACACATGCAGGTTTTCTCACGATGTTTGCCTTCACCGTATAGCACGAGATGAATTATAATCACAAATTAAGCACATGAAATTTTTTACCAATGGGCCATCTCGGCTTCTTAACTTAAAGCACACATACATATTAAAATAATCATGTCGAATTTTCGAACATTGAACATCGAATAAAGAATTTTAAAAAGACCAATCAGACACTGTCGTTATTGTCATGTGGATAACGTCTGAGTGACAATGAAAACACACATTTAAAAAAAATAAACCCTAAAATGTGTTCCCATGAATTACTACTTTACTTTTATGTTTCGTAGTAAAATTAACCCACATTATGTATTATACTGCGATTTTTATTATATATGTTTACGTCATGCATCCCTTATAATTAGCTTAAAATCAATCAAATTTCTATTTGGTTAGCAAATGTATCCAGACCATCTTTTTGTTTGTAGTATTTGTATTATTTTATTGTATCAAGTAAGCCGTCTGAAAAGTGGTCCACCTGATGGTATGTTGTCACCACCGCGTAAAGACTATGGTGCTGTGAGAAATGCGTTGGCGGGAAAGAAATCGTTAAAAGAGTTCTAATTTTTTCTCACTTCTCACGGGAGTGCAATGTTCAACCACATTATATTTTTATTATATAAATTAAAAATATCAACATATATAATATATAATACAATAAATTTAATAAGGGAAATTGGCTGTCGCCTTAGAGAGAGGGGATTTGACAGTCGCTCCGGGTCCCACTTGGCACAAAGGTTGTCCATAGCCATACAGCGCGGAAATGCGGCCTGCATTATGGGCAGCTTTGCGTCGGGTGGGAATCGGGAGGTAGTGTTTTATTTATTTATTTTTTAATTTGACTAAAATAATAAAAATTAATAATGTAAATTTAAATCAAATCCTATGTAATGATCATGATTATATGTACATATTATTTGTAATACAATAAATATCGAATCAAGCGATTCGCCTGTACTGTTTTATTAAGTCCTACCTTTCGATCTACGTCCTTTTGGTTTGTTGTACAAATTCAAACATCCTTGTGTTAAAGAAATTTTAACAAAGATATGTTTATTTTGTTAAGGATTAATTCTATATGACAAATAAATTGATTTAAAATATATCTTTATTCAACTGTCTCTTTTTATTAAATTTAATTTAGTTTTTTGATATATTTCAAATTTAGTTTAGATGCAAGAGGTGTTTCGTTTTTTCTGTAGACGTTTTGGAGATTTGTTGTTGTTTAAAGCAGCTAACTTTTGCGCAGACTAAATATTGATATAACCTCTATACAGATAAATGACTGAAGACAAAAGAAATAAAAAATGTGCTACTTACAAAAATTATAAACCATGTATACACTCTTAAACTGCTAGGCAAAATAAAATGTATGTATGTAGTTGCCTATCAATTGAATTATTATATAAATCCGCATAATACGAACAAACAAAACTCATTTCTTTATAATATATTTGTCTTCTTAACATTTATTCCAGAGATGATACGAAAACTTCGTTCATATTATACATTTTTACTGCTTCCATCTTTAAAATTATACTTAGTAAAGAGGTTGAGGTTGAATATATATATATATTTTATTTCTCTTATAAATATCGCTATGAAACGAGAAGAGTTTAAAAAGGTTGCCACTCCATTATACCGGCATCGTCTCGTTGAACTGTAATTTTAAATAGCTATAAATTTATTTAACGAGCCAAGTTCTCAGAAGTTTGACCGAATGTATAACGCAGGTAGCGTCTTCGTGAAATTTGTCACACTTTGTTTGACATTTTTATAACCTTAAAAATTTAATAAAAATTGTTTTAACACCTTTGTTTTGAAACTTTGCGAACATTTTGTTTACTTTTTTATTTGCACTTTAAAAAGACAAACATTAACTCGCCGTTTATTTTTCCGGCTGACCATATTGGTGTATATTTAGGGGATATTAAACACAGATAAAACTTAACTAAGAAACAACTTTCCTTCTGAGCACTGTTCTCGCATAAACAAATAAAATGATTTTAATAATTACACTAATATACGATAGAGCCAATGGCATACTAGTACAAAAATTTACATATTTTTTTGTGATAACTAGAGAATGCTTGACTGAAAGACCAAAGAAATTCTTTTGTTTATGATTGATGTTGTCAGCTGTGCGTGTTGAAAGCTGAGAGATAAAAAATACCTTTGAAAACATAAATCAACGAAATCGAAGCGTAATAAATGCTCAACGGAAAAAATGATGTATTTGTATAATAAGCAATTCCTCTTCGGCGGTTTTTGAAACCGAAATGGCCGTTTTTCGAATATTTCTGAACAAGATTCTTTTAATAAATATAGTGGAAGAGTTACGACATTTTTTTTTATTATTTTAAATTTTTAATTACCCAAGCTATGCTTATAGAATTTATGTTTACTTTCTTGCTATAATATAATCTTACACATAATTTTCATGTGCTTAATTTGTGCTTATATCTCATGTTTGGCGGTGAAAGAAAACATCGTGAATAAGCCTGCACGTAGCTAATGAAAATCTACCAACTCCACAACACCATTGGAGTAGCGTGAAGGTAGTTCCAAAACCTTCTCCTCAAAAACTAAAGCAGCCTTAGCCTAGCAGTGAGACAGTTTTATCACTATCAGCTTTAATCAGACTATGGTATGACACGAAATACTTTTGAATTTATCTCATACACAGTATGAGAGAGGGAGAATTAGGGCGATGTAATAAATATATTTTGATAATGAATCTCCTAAATATCTTACATAAATATTGCATAGCTTGACTTTCTATGAGCTGTACTTGTCAAATATTTTAACAGGATAAGGTAATTTATATACCTTTGTGTCTCTTTAAAAAGTAAATATTATTGTTATTTCTGACATAATCTAGTATAATGGGCAATTTTGCATTTATAATAAATTAACTTTGATACAAGTCATACTCAACAAAGTGTATGGCACCGGACTGTCCTAATATTTCATCTTCATGTCATCATTCACTGTTTTTTCTTAAATGCTCTTTATTTTTACTTGTACTTTTTCTGCGCTTAAATACTCAAAAGTAAAACATTTGTCACGCAAATCTTTCCAAGGTATAAAAAATGATATTAAAGTCCTAATTAAAAACAACGTAGTAAGAAGGTATCTCAATAAGGTTTTACTGCGATTTCTCACATTTAGTTTCATTAAGCTCGTACATTTAGACCGCATCAGATTTGGATTTTTTTTGTATCCTTGCGCTGATAATGTGCTTTCGGGTAAAGGAATTAATATGGTCTCTTATGAACTTTTGGAATGGTTTTTGGAATCATGAAAGGTTTTTAAGTGTAGCGTGTGTCTCTTCTTCCATTGATTGGTTTCAGAAAAAGTTTCATTCAGTTTTTATATCAAAATGTTACAAAAATATCAGAGACATAAAATAAAACGTAAAAACTTGTGTCACTTCGGTGATCAAAAATATATCTTGTAATTTCTCTCGTACTTTCTAAATTTGCAATGTTTGCATTAAAACTCGATTGATTTCATAAATATAAAAACTGTTATTGTTATTTACCGAGCATTAATATTATATGGTAAAGTAGGTAATTTCTGAGAACTATCGATTTGATTCTAAGACAAATATTAATAATAGAAACTTATGCTGGTCCCAAGTACACACAAGCTATACTTATCGTTATAAAGCGGTCAAGCCCATAAGAAATAAAAATAAATAAATAGAAGATTTTTAAAATAATCCTAGTAAATTTTGCCGCAAGTGCAACTAGTATTGGAGCAGCGTGTTAAAATAGGCTTCAAAAATCATCTTACTCCTTACCAAATTCATTTAAAAAATAGAATAGACTTTAGCCCAGCTATGGAATGAAATAAGCTTTGTTTTACGCCAAAAAAAGTTTCCGTAACATACAAATATAAATATAAAAAAAAAATGTACAGGGCTTATCGTTAAGAGAGCGACCTCTTCCAGACAACCTTTTGGTAAAGGACATAAGATTAATAAAGTGATAAGAATGACATTCACAACCTTACTTTACTTTTTTTATTTCCACAAACAAAGAGCTTCAGCCAGTTAAACCACTGAGTTTCTTTTGCCGGCTAATCTCAGGTTTTTCTCATTCGGTTTTTCGAACCGGAGGTAGTTTTTCATTTGATTATCAATAAGTAAGTAAGCTTTTATTGAATAAGAAAATTTTCTTATTTTTTTTTGTTGTATGTAACAGCTTTTAATGACGTTCATAACAATTAAATACAAAATTATTTCATAAAAAAAAAACACTAAATATTGATTTTGTTTTTCGATTGAAAATTATTCCTTAACTTATTTATTTATTAGATTTTATAAGGTAACACAAAAAGTCTTTCAAATTTTCTTCAATCCGATTTGTAGTGTACGCCATAATTTCATTAATTTCCTTCGAAGTTTTTCGATGAAATTCGAATGGAATTCAAGGCAAGCTTGTTTTCTAACTTTTTCCAATCCTCGGAACACATAGTTTGACCTACCTTGGAGTTAGTAAGAGGGTCATTTTGTGTGGTTGATGTAATGACTTCCTAAATGGGGGATTCTTAGATATTTCAAAGGTAACTTTTTCCTTCGGCCAATAACATATATTAAGAAAAATGTTATACAGCGACATAAATAAATTTAATTATATTTTAATAACACACCTATGTAAATTAGCGAAAACGGGTAACTACTAAGTTTCTTTTTGTATTATTTTTAAATTGGTAACTATTTTTTTGAACAATCGTCCTACAGTCCTTTAATTTGAATATTCAAACTATCATAAAACTTAAAATGTAGATGCACGTAAAATTTTACGTACGTATAAAGTATATGAAGCAAAATGTAAGCCACATCTTAAATAAGGTCATTGCACTTTGTGTTGATTTATTTCAATTGACTACAATTTTTTAAACTAAAATTTTATTATGCATCGTCATTTGTTAACTTATTAATCTATTATTGCTCAGCAAAATTTAAAAAACAAATTAATGAGAATAGAAGAAAAATCCTTTTTTTTTAAAAAAAAGGTCGAACGTCTATTTTGAAATCGTATTTTGTTTTTAAGCGTGCGACGTCTACAAAAAACAACCCGGGAAGTATATAATAGGTTCAGTATGTGTAGCGCATTTTATTGAGATGAATGAATCATATAATTGAAAAGTAAAAGAAAGCCCAATAGTTCAGTAGATTTACTGGTGGTAGAATTTTGTGCAAGCCCATCTGCGTAAGTACCACCCACTTTTATCAGATAATCAGATATTCTCCCGCAAAATAACAGTACTGGTATTGTTGTGTTCCGGTTTGAATGGTGAGTGAGCCTGTCTAATTACAGGCACTAGCGATGGAAGGGATGGTTAACATTGCTTACAATGCCAATGACCACGTACTATCAGGTGGTCCATATGGTCGTCCACCTACCTGTTCTATAAAATAAATAAAAAGAAAATAATACGACCGAGTAGCAACGTGATCGACGCAGGTTTGATTATAATAGCAACTACTACTTCCGTACGTGCTTAACGTAATGGCGTACAAACTTTGCTTGTAATATACCACTTAGTAACTACGTTTGTAGTGAAACATTAAAAACAACAGTTCCTGTTAACGAATAAGGCTTAAGTTTCAATAGTGTATGTGTTAACATATGCGAGTATACAGACACGTTAACAAAGTTTCATTTGTACGTAATGTAACAAAGTTGTCCCAAATAAATTACATTTGTAGGAAATGAGTCACGATTTGAGTCGTTAGTTTTACAACTGTCATGTACTTGTATTTTGTAACGAGTCACAATAAAATAATCTGTAACAAGACCAATGTAACTTTTCATCATCATTATCGTTTTCGAGCCGGTTGGCGTAGTTGGTAGATACTTGCCTTTCACGCCGAAGGTTGTGGGTTTACTTCCCACCCAGGACAGACAGTGTGCATGAACATATTTGTTTGTCCTGAGTCTGGGTGTAATTGTAAATGTGTAATATAAGTATGTATTTACAAAAGAAAAGTAGTATATGTAGTACATCAGTTGTCTGGTTTCCATAGTACGAGCTCCGTTTAATTTGAGATCAGATGGCCGTGTGTAAATATACCAGGATATTATTATTATCATTTCAGCTGAAGACTGTTGAATTCTGTTGTACAAAGGCCATCCACAACGATGTCTACGATGGCTGATCATGCGCTACCTGATCTAGCGGCCTTAAAAGACATCGGTCCAACTTGTAGGGGCCTGACCACATTGTGTCTTCCCGCTAGTGATCGTCATTTGAAAACCTTTCTGCTCCAGCATCCGTCAGTTCTACGAGCGATGTGCCCCGTTCACTTCCATTTCAATTCAGCGATTTGTCGCGTTATTTCGATTACGTAGGGTCGCCTGTTGATTTCATCATTTCTGTTTTGATCGTTTACCTAATATAATGATTTAGATATCGTATATTATATATTACATGAAAGAAAGAATATTATAAATGACCTTAATAATTTATTACATAACCCTAAAATCGATTTATTAACTTTATTAAGGTAACTGTTACATTACTTGCATTATACAAAAAAACGACGAGTATTTACAATCCGGAATTTATAAACAATACTTTTTACGATATTTTTCTCCCTATGTTTTTTCCTATTTTGTGAAGTTATATTTAAATAAATATTCATACACAAGTATCAAGAACTATTAAATTTAAATGTTTCTTTCATTTAATTTTGGTGCAAAATCATTTGCTTTTCTACCACGAAAATACTCTGAAAACCATCATCTTTGACTGACTTATTTTTGAAAATGAGTTTCTTCAAGAATTATTGATAAAATTTTATGAATTAATTTAATAAGATTTTCAAGAATGAAAAAACAAGAACACTGACATGTTACGATCACTTGGGATGATTTAGGCAAGTAGAAATGATCCACTATGGCATTATATTTATGTTCAGCAATGACGATGTTCGTGGTTGGTGTCGGCTACACGTCAAAGTAGTTAATATATGTCCGAAAAACCAACATTTACAAAGGCTGACGGTGCTTACCTATTAACGTGTCACTTAGCGCGCAATCATTTCTGATTGATTAGGATACCTTTAGATAGTGTTATAGACCAATCAGGTGGATATTATTATGGTTGATTTGAAACCGAGGTGGAGTTGAAGTAGAGTGAAGAACACAATAAACAAAAATTACGCGGTCACAATATTTACCAATATTGAGTTTATTTTATATGAAATTGGTGTTTATAATTAATTTCATACTAATTGTTAAACGTAATTGAAAATCTTAGCATTGGAGCGAGGAGAATAGATCCTTTTCAACAGCAATGGGTGGGAAAAGGGTGAAAGTAAAAGTGGGGGCTGCTACTGATTGTATTAACCGTACCTAGTATCTACCTAGATACATTTAATACCTGTAGCAGACGATTCAACAATACAATCTACTTGAATATTGTTATATTTCGAGTTGAGAGTTTCAACTAATTTTAATATATAAATATCATAATAAATATCCATCATTATATAACGATGATAATTATAAAAACACACATTTTTAAATTGGCTTATTGTTAACCAAAATGTAAATTAATCAATCAGGCGTATTTCGTATGTGAACCTAATTAAAACTCAGCTCGCCGTGTAACGCAATCAAGAGTCACTGCGGCAGTGCTTTCTGTAAGCATTCACATTCACTGGTGGTAGGGCTTTGTGCAAGCTCGTCTGGGTAGGTACCACCCACTCATCAGATATTCTACCGCAAAACAGCAATACTTGATATTGTTGTGTTCCGGTTTGAAGGGTGAGTGAGCCAGTGTAATTACAGGCACAAGGGACATAAAATCTTAGTTCCCAAGGTTGGTGGCGCATTGGCTATAAGCGATGGTTGACATTTCTTACAATGCCAATGTCTAAGGGCATTTGGTGACCACTTACCATCAGGTGGCCCATATGCTCATCCACCTTCCTATTCTATAAAAAAAAAAACTTTATAAGCCAGCCGTGAAATGTTGATAACCGACTTATAGTGATATACTATTTTGAAGCGGGTATACTTGAAATGCTATAATTGTTATGGTCAATGTCGCATATCATTTTCTGATATTTCACGATTGATTTCTGCGGCGAATTTCGAGTTTGTTTTTACAGAATAGCCCTATAGACACATTATAATACAAGTGAGATGACTTCTTCCAGGTGAACGCATCAAGCCAAATGAACAAAAGGTACCTACTATTACTACTAAAATTATTTTATAATGAAAACTTATACTTTGTTATAAACGTAGACCGTATTATGAAAACATTGAGATCTCAAGCCAATATTTATACTGCAAATAAATACCATATCGTTATTAAATTTTTAATCCTAAAACGTAGCTTGTGATGCCGTCTGATAATAATAAAAAAAACAACATGGTGCATTAAAATAACAATAAAATAAATTAAAATATAAGATACACCAAAGGCATGTAATACACATCTATGTGGTTGTAAAGTATCATTCAGTAAATATCCCTTGCTAGGCGATGGTCTGCTTCTCACTTGAAAGATTTGGTGCTTATTTCACCACGCTGTCGAGTGCGGGATACACAAATGGTTGAATCTCATACTAATTCATAATTTCATCCACTACATGCAGGTTTACTGTCCATCACCGCTGAGCACGAATCGAATTTTCAAAACAAATTGAGCATATTAAAACTCAGTACTTCTTACTCTGGACATGAACTTGAACAATATTGGTTAAGATCCGAGATCGCAATGGTTGCAATTATTTTTTAATATTTTATGTTTGTTGGTTTATGTCTATTATAACATAAAAGGACTAAATAATTATTTTTTAAAAAAATACTCTAGCGGTATCAAATCAACAATGTCGTAAACACGAACACATTTCTTACTTATTTACATTTCAAATATTCGATACATAAAATTTTCTTCGTTAATATATTAGATATTTATCAAAGACACATTTTGTATTCCTTTTTATAATAGAAAATATAATGTTCTACATAAAGTCAAGACGTATAACTCTCAACATTATATTTTAAAACTGATTATCTTATAGTTTAAATAATATTCCAATTAAATCCAGGTTTAGATTGCCATCGTAATTCACACTTCACAATTGTATAACACAGTATGTATTTTTCCTGAACTTAAGCAATATATTACGTAAGTAGGCCAGACGTGACATGATTCAGATTTTTATTTAAATATACTGAATCGAATTCGCGTATTTTCCCTTCAATTTACAGAATGCCAACGTGATAAAGGATAATAGTATTAAGCAAACAATTGCTCTTACTCCCTTTTTGTCTTAAGGATGATGCTTAACATGTTTTTAAATAAAAACCGAATGATTGTTAAATAATAATATGAAATTTTATGTTTAATGTTTTAAGAAAAGATCTTAGTAATAATAAGTTTTTTCATACGGATTATCTTTTTTAGTGATAGCCACTAGGTACAACCTTTTTTCCGTTCCAAAGAATGCTCTAAAATATTAATGAGAAATATTATGGTTTCACTTGTACATTGTTTACGATTTTTTTTTCTTAATTGTGCTTTACATCATTTTGCGTCTTGACAAACTTTCATACCTGCGCCGTTTTCAATTTGATTTTGTCTATTTTCTAACTAAATAAATTTCTACATCATTGCTTGGTGGTATCACTATTTATTCAAAAAACGTTCATATCTTTACACAAATTAATAAAAAACAATGACACTGCAAAAACGGTTGCATTCAACGCCATTTACGTAATGTTAACGGGTAGACCATCCTAAGCTTCACGACAAGCTGTGCTTCATATTTATGTCTAATAACTAACGTCGTCAAGGTCACACAATTTGTTTTCCTTCCCATTATGTCGGACTATTTCGCGTTCGGTGTCCTAAGGTTTGCACATGACTTGAATTAAAAAAGCTATTGAAAGGGACTGTGACATATTTGTAGATGAATAGGACAAAATAATAAGTCATTTGGCTTGCAATTTTGCTAAGAACTGTGACTGCGTGTTTAATGTATAAAAATATAATTATGTTTAGTTCTAATTAAATAAATAATAATAAAAAAACAACGCCCACTTACATATACATTACATCGATCATTATTACGAAGTGTCATAAAAAATATATTAAAAATAAATTGAGAATTCATTTAAGATATCTATACCGTTGATTTTTTATAAGTAAGACCTGAGTGAACTATTCAAAGATAAAATTAAAAATATTTGGATCCGAGAGTGTCGGGAATAGTAATTATACGTGTCAATCATTCAAACCCTTCAATCTATCATTCTTTCTATACAAAAAAATGTTTTGCTTACATTAGCGTTGTGCGATTAAGTATTATAATTCTTGATTGATAAACTATAATAATAATATCCTGGGACATTTTTCACACACGGCCATCTGATCCCAAATTAAGCTTGTACAAAGCTTGTGCTATGGGAACCAGACAACTGATATACTACATATACTACTTTTCTTTTGTAAATACATAATTATATAGAAAATTACACCCACACTCAGGACAAACAGACATGTTCATGCACACAAATGTCTGTCCTGGGTGGAAATCGAACCCACAACATTCGGCGTGAAAAGTATCTACCATCCATGCCAACCGGCTCGTCAAATAAACTCAATGTAGTATACTTTCTTTTTAAATTTGCTATTTTATATCTCTGATTCCTCAACTCGATCGCGAATCGAATCATTTTTCGGGTCGATGAAAACTGTTCAGTTCAATAAAACAGCAGTACTTGTTATTGTTGTTTGAAGGGTGAGTGAGCCATTGTAACTACAGGCACAAGAGACATAACATCTTAGTTCCCGAGGTTGGTGGTGCATTGGCGATGTTGAAGCGATGGTTAACATTTCTTATCTTACCATCAGGTGGCCCAAATGCTCGTCCGCCTACCTATTCGATATGAGTAAAAATAATAATAATAGTACGTTATATCCAATTGACTTTGGCTTGGCTTGGCATGGCTTGGAATGTTTTGTGGCGTTACAATATCCAGCATAGTGAATTGTATTATGTATTTTTTTTATTGTATAATATGTTCAAAAAACGTTCTGCACTAGCCGCCTTCGCCTTGCCGGCCCGCAAGATGCATCTTCACGCCTCGTTTGAAGGAACCCAGGTTGTAAGAGGAGGGGAACACGTGAGCTGGTAAGGAATTCCATTTTTTGGAAGTGCGACAAAGAAAGGAGTTGCCAAATTTCTTTGTTTGCGATGGAATAGATGTCACAGTTAGGCGGTGACATCGAGAACCAGCTCGCGTGGACTTAAGAAGGAAGGGGGAAGCAGGAATTAGAGAGAATAATTCCTCAGAGCACTCGCCGTGATACAGTCGATAGAAAGCGCTCAGTGCTGCTATCTCACGACGAAATTGTAAAGGTTCGAGGGTGTTTGTGACCTTTACGTCGCCAATAATGCGTACGGCACGTCGCTGCAACCGGTCTAAGGCCTCCAGTAGGTACTTAGCGGAGCCATCCCAAAGGTGCGACCAATATTCCACGCAAGACCGCACCTGTGTTTTGTACAGCAGGCACAGTTGTTGTGGCGTGAAAAAACGCCGCACCTTGTTCAGAACTCCGATTATGTTCTGATTCTTTCCGAAGCTGTTTTTATAACAGCCTCGATGTAATCCCTTGGACTAAGGTCGCAGCGAACGTCAATCCCCAGCATGGCAATTTTGCTTTGTATCACCAGCGGAGTATCACAGAGGGAGGGAAGAGGGGAAAATGCTGACTTTTTCGCTGTGAGACGCATACCTGTGTTTTTTTGGCATTAAACTCAACAAGATTATCAGAACCCCATTTAGGGAAGAGCTCTAATGTCCTATCGAGTTCAATGACAAGATCCTTCCGCCTCTCCTCAATTTCCGCTCGCCCAGCCACTGCGCGTCCGTGGTATCTACCATGCACTGTACTATCGTCTGCATAGCAATGTATGTTCCCAAGAGAGAGCATATCATTGATATGCAAAAGAAAGAGCGTGGGAGATAGCACAGATCCCTGGGGTACCCCAGCATTCACTACATAGAATTGTGAAGCGCAACCATCAACTAAAACACGAAGGCTACGCTTGTGTAGGAAGCTTGGAGGGAAGACTTCTGTGCCAGACCCTGTCGAAAGCCTTGGAGATATCGAGGCTGACAGCCAACGATTCTCCATGTTTGTCGATAGCTTCACCCCAGAGGTGTGTTACGTACGCTAGAAGATCACCTGTGGACGGTTTTGGTCGAAACCCGTACTGACGATCATTAATGAGACAGTTATCTTGTAGGTAATGGATCAGTTGGTTGTTTAAAATCCGTTCCATCACCTTACAAAGTATTGAGGTGATAGCTATTGGCCGATAATTTACCGGGTCAGACCGATCCCCTTTTTTGGGAACCGCTTGCACATTAGCTCTTCTCCAAGCCTCCGACACACATCCCGAAGAGATAGAAAGTTAGAACAGGCGCGTTATACAGGAGACAGCTCCGCTGCGCACTTCTTCAGCACTATGGCTGGTATTCCATCGGAACCGCTAGCTTTCCGTACATCAAGTGATTGCAGCTCCGCACGCACATCACGTTGCCTGATTTTGATGTCAGGCATCGTGTGGCCACATGAAGGTATTGTTGGTGGCTGCGCACTACAATCATCGATCACAGAGTTGTCGGCAAAGAGTTTAGCCAGGAGGTCGGCTTTCTCCTGCGGACTGTGAGCTAGCGATCCATCCGGATATCTGAGCGGTGGCAGCGAAGGTTGGCAGAAATTGTTTTGCACAGACTTGGTCAGACGCCAGAAGCTACGGGAGCCCCTAGGATGCGAAATAAGGTCATGACCAATCTGTACAATGCGCTGTGCATCCGCTCTCGTGTATGCCTTCCTACAGGACTTGGAATTGTTATTGTAGTTTGCTTTCAGTGAGTCAATGTTAAATGCCCCGCTAATGCAGCCGTTGATCCACGCGCGATATGCCGCCTGCTTAGATGATACAGCGTCGGCACATTCACGAGTGAACCAACGGTTACGCGTACCCCTATTGATGAGATCTGAGCTACGAATGTAGTATTCCATTCCTAACATGATCTCATCAGCAACAGCAGCGGCACTAGCTGTTGGGTCATTCCCACTGAAGCAACATTCTTTCCAAGGGACTGACGCATAGTAATCGCACATACCGTCCCAATCT
This sequence comes from Nymphalis io, assembly GCF_905147045.1. NCBI lineage: Eukaryota > Metazoa > Arthropoda > Insecta > Lepidoptera > Nymphalidae > Nymphalis > Nymphalis io. Next base: position 11,118,900 of record NC_065889.1, read on the forward strand.
GCCGACTTATAGTGCCAAACGCGACGTTTGCATACGGCTAGTGGCGGCAGCTTGGCCTGTGGCACTCTGGTAGATATAAGGCCGTGATCCGAAGAGCCAAGAGGAGCCTGAACCACAACCTGATATTCCACCGGGTGAGAAGTCAGCAGAAGGTCCAGTAGAGAAGGTGCTTGCCCATCAATGTCTGGGATCCTGGTGGGCTGATCAACCAGTTGGGTCAAGTCATGTGTGAGAGCAAAAGCATGAGCAGTCCTTCCAGCATGGTCAGTTTTGAGGGATTTCAACCATGATACGTGGTGAGCATTAAAATCCCCCAAAAACACCAATTCCGCGTTAGGAAATTGCTCTTGCGCAGCATCTGCCACCCGACTAAGATGGTCAAATAATCGGCTTGTCTCCAAGTCACCATTGTGGGATCTGTAGAGGGACACGTAGACTCGACTCTGATGAACCAGGTCCTTACGTACCACCAACATGGAGAAGGAGGGGTCCTCCAAGCAGCGCAGTCGGTGACAGCAAACATCCGTCCTGACGAACAAGCATACTCCGGCTTTCGCTTTGAAGGATTCTTCAAGCGTGTAGCCGGGATAATTAAGGTAGCTGGTATCGGCAGGACGGAGTATTTGTGTCTCCGTGAGAAACAACATTGCTGGCCGTGCTGTCTCGAGTTGGTGGTGGACAGCGTTGAGGTTAGCGTGGAGTCCACGGATGTTAGAGAACTCGACCTCAAACAGCGAGGGTATGGTGGGGGTGTGCACCGCTGTACGACCGTTATTTCTGTTATGTTGCGCTATCATTTGGGAAAAAAAAATGGAAAAGAGACGTGAAACGAGCGAGGTATTGGCACGATAGGGATGGGCAAAGTGTGGAGGCGTGTTTCCCCAAGTGGTTGCCAAAAGGTAAAATACACTGACCCGCCGGACGGAAGGGCCCCCGAACCCCCCCGGAAGTGGCCGCCGGAACCCCACCTTCCGGTCACCAACCGGCACGACGGTCCACCCCGAGATTATGGCCTGGTGGCCTGGTGGGGCAGCCATCGCGGCAATACTCGCTCGGGCACTGACTGTACGCTGGCTGACCTCGAAACGCGGCTGCAAGCCACTTCACGAGTTTTTCACCATGAGTACGGTGGTAACAAGCCAGGCGGATGTTTAACATCCTACCACCAGAATTACTACTACAGCCACGTACTGTAATTATAACTGTTTCCATATAATATAAAACTAATTTTATTTCATTCCAGGCATATATAAGTCACCTATACTATTTGTAAATAAATTGTACCTAAATAAAACTGTTTGTGTTTTAAATTTGTTATTGTATTGAAATTAAATATTTCAATACAATAACAAATTTCTAGAAACGAAAAGATAATATCAACTAATCGCTTCAATAGATAATTATTTGTTTATTGATTGTTTTCATTTACGATTGAATTTTTAAACGATATGTCGCGTGGTAACTTTCAACTAATATCACTTCAATGACTTGCAACTCATTAAAACGAGTTCAATATGTTGTTTGAATTTTGCAAAACGTTTTAAATGTTATACTATTTTTGGGCCATGATATTTATTATCTCTCTTAATAAATAAATAAGACTGATATACTTGCTTTTCCATCTATTACTTTATACATCGCAAAGAGAAAGCTTTGTTAGCTTGTTCTAATTGTAAAGTCAGATGTAACGAATAAAAGCAACAGACCTAGATTCCTAATACCTTGCAAAAGTAAAGTCGGATTAAAAGTTTTGTATTTCCTCTTTAGGAAGTAGAGGTTAATTTAAACTTAGCGTGATGTAATAAGCAACAGTCAATGGTTCAACTCTATAATAATACGTTTCAAGCAAACATTACAAGCAGAATGCATTGGACATTTCGTTATAATTTGTTCAAAACATATTTTGTTACATTTCCTTTAATAATTTGAGTCTTCATCATCTACTTGTCCTTAAACCATCTATGGTATTTGTGATTTATTCGTTCGCTAGTTTGGTAAATCAAGTGCCTACTGGATTTTCAAAATGTCTAAAGATAAAAAGATAAATATAAATCATAATGATCGTACACTTCTACAACATCCGTATTATGATGTAAGGTCTTAATTAATATATTATATTTATTAATTAAAATTTGGAAAACGTTGTAGCAAGTTGAATTTTTGGAAAAATTTATATTCAGAAATATATAAATAATAATATAGAAAGACTGGTTGGTTTGAGGGTTATTTACCTAATCGTAAATGGTCAAGACTGCTCATATAAATTGACATTGTCATAAATATTGATCTTTCACTCTGAAGTTCAAATATACTTATAGTTATATAATTTCATATTAAATTAATATAATAATATTATATATTTCGTATTATGGTATACATTTACAGGAGTTCCTGCAAACAATGACAAATATGATTCATTGGTTGCGATGGGTTGGAGTAGCTGGATCAGAAGGAATTCTTTGGAAATTATGGGGATTTGTGTTATTATGTCTTCTCCTAGCCGTAGAAGGAGAGGCTATCTGGAAGGTCGTGAAGGCACTTGCTGGGTGGGCCATCGATATGCGTGGACATAGTATGTATATAACATTATTCCTTTCACATTGATATTTTATACAAAATTAAAAGAATTAGTAGAAGGTAATATCCAACTTAGATAAATTGGTGGTGGTAATGTGCGGTTGAATAGTCAGGAAAACAAACAAAATCACTTTCGCATTTATAGTATTAATAAGGATAAGGATAGCATGCTCGGTGACGAAAGCTTTCATGACGATACAAGTGTGCCATTAATTATTCTTGCTCGTATATATCCGTCAGTATGTGCGCTAATTTTTGAATAAGCGAAAAAATCTCCTCAACAGATGAGGAAAACTCTGACCAAAGCCATGAAAAATATGTTTATTACATTGTGCTAGGAAGAAGTCTTAAAATATTGCTTTTATTACTACTTTCCTTTAAACAATTTCAAGATCATCCTTTAATTTCCAAAAAGTCTAAATATATTGTAGTAATTACTTTAATATAGGTGTACCCAAAATTTATTGGCATAAAAAATGAATTTATACCCGGAGGATCTACCTCAAGTTTTTTATTCTACAATTAAATAATTACAGGAAGTGTTACCGCAAGATTAGCAGGAACGATGTTTTATTCCGCATCATTATTATGTTTGATACAATGCTGGAGGTTATCCTGTTCTTGGAAAGATATTTCAAAATACTGGGCGTCAATAGAATGGACATTAAGCATACAGTATGTACCGAGGGATAAGTATATACGGACCAGAATGTATAAAACTGTTATCTTTGTTGCTGCACTTTCTTCGGGTAGGTCTTTAAAATCACATTTCTTAGCAAACTACTTGCTTTATATAAAATTGATACACTATATGAGATTGACCTTCTGTTTCACGCTTGTGAGATAAATAATCTTGTGTGTAGTTGTCTAGTCTCTATTGAAAATGACCGCCATTGCGAATTTCAGTCAGGCTGATCATCTTCTGTACAAATTGATTATACCAAAGTTATTAATTTTTTGATGAAACAGTGTAATGACATACTATTTAAAGGAATTGCTTTTTGTTTTTAGTTGAACATCTTCTCGACATTATATCGTCCTTTGATTTTAATTGTCAGCTTTCGCTGTGTTTTCGAACGTTTATATTAAAATCGCATGGATTTTTAATTTTAGAACGTGAGTGTTACTTTTATAATATATTTTTTTAAAGTCGTTACCCAATTTATTTAGAAGTTTGAGAGTTTTAAGGATTAAGATTATCCTTTACAGCTAAAGTAATACAAATGAAATTGTTCCACTGCTAAACAAAGTACACCAGCCCCTCTTGGTGGAAAGATTTGGATATCATTCCGCCACGCTGCTCCAATGTGAGCAAGAAGACACGTGTAGCAGAATTTCAAACGAGACACGCTGGTTCTCCAAACGATAATTTTCTTCATCGCTGACATTACAATGTGTGTCATGAGTTGCTTAACATTTTTATTTTAAAAATAAACTATAAGTGGTTGTTTTAGGTCATCACTCGTATGATGTAATAAACAACAATATAATATGCCCTTGCAAGGGTATGTAAATGCTCACTATCGTTGTTGAGCAAGCAAGCAATGAAGTATAATTTGTTTTTAAGCTTATTATATTTGTTGTATTTCAAATAGCCCGAACAATTTATTATTCTGTTTTTTTTTTTTTTTTTTAATATAGATTCTACATATTTAAATCCATATAAGCATTGTACGTTATAGTTTTTTTTAATATTGACATATAAAGTCATATTTACCGTTGGTAAGCAAAACAGCAATACTTGGTATTGGTTGTGTTCCGGTTTGAAGGGTGAGTGAGCCAGTGTAATCACAGCCATAAGGGACATAACATTTTAGTTCCCAAGGTTGGTGGCGCATTGTTGATGTAAGCGATGGTTAACATTTCTTACAATGTCAATGTCTATGGACATTGATGACCACTTACCATCAGGTGGCCCAGATGCTCGTCCGCCTGCCTATACTATATAAAAAAAATCCACAGACGAATACTCCGACTGGATTGCAGTTTTCGTCTTTATCACGAGTATAATAGCAACAGTTCTGTGGAACCTACGTGACTTAATAATCATTCTAACTAGCATGGGCTTATCAGCAAGATATAAAAGACTAAATGAAGGCGTTAAAGTAGTTACGAGTAAAAACAATAAAGTAGAAATATGGAATAAAGTAAACAATGTAAGTGGAAATATTGCAAATCAATTTTGATTTTAAGTTATGAAAATGAAATGAAATGTCATATACAAAAAATTATAAAATAACAGGCTGTTTATATACCTCTTCTGGACAAAAGCCTCCTCTCCTCTCAGTTGATGGATAGACATGGTACAGAATTTCATTCAACAAGTAGAGTTATTCTTCACCACTGAGCACGTGATGAATTATAGACTCAAATTAAGCATGTGAAATTAAAGAGGCGATTCTCTTACCCTAGTAACAGTGCTATACAAATAGTAGTACATATAATTGGTTAAATTTCAGGATGGAGAATACTTAAAGGTGTATATGTGGAGGAAAATTCGAGAAGCATATGCGAAACAGTCGATGTTGGTTAGAAAAGTTGACAACTCATTGGGAACATTAATTCTGTTGTCAGCGTTTTTCAATTTTTATTTTATTTGCTTGCAATTGTTTTTGAGGATCACGTGAGTATTGATTTTGTGTGCTTGTAAATCGATCCATTTGTTTCAGATAATATTTTAACAATTATAAAAAGATGATTTCACTTGGTTTATGCACAGTAAATGATTATTGTTTCGCGTTCATTCAAAGTCTAAGATGTAAAAATCACAAAAAATTGATTTAATGGGTTCATAGGACTTCTATCGACAATGTAGCAGCATTTTTTTTAAAAAAAATCAGTTAATATGATTAATTTTTGAGGATAAGATTTTACACAGTAGAATTTAGATTAGTATTTATTAAATAAAAATGATATTATACCAATTTGATTCATCAACTCTAAACTACTGTCTACCGTAATATTGCGTTCTTTAACACTACATATTATGTTGCTTCAACTACTCAAAAAATATTAACATATATTAAGTTCTGATAAATTGAGAATCAAGTCGTGATAATACTATATTATCATTTGAACGAGACACAAAAGTCCAGGTATTGTCCAACAACTGTAAGAAATTTTGATTAATGTTCTCTTGATCAATTTCGCCACTAATCCAACGAGGCAGTCGATGATAACTGTACATTGTCAAATTCTTTTCCTTTTAGGCCCAGTAGTTCAGCTGTATCGGTGAATCAAATATATCATACCGTGTCTTTATCTTGGGTCTGTATTCGAACTGGTTACACGGTGCTGGCTGCGGCTGAAGTAAATAAATGTTCAACACTGGCTTTACCATATTTGTATGAATGTTCTGCTCAGTATTATAACGTAGAGGTAGTTATTGCTTTAAGCGATTTTTCTATACTGTGTAAAAAAATCTTACTGGATGGGAAGGTAAATGTACATTACTCCGAGATAGTACCTTACCTAGGTGGTAGTAGAGGTGCCAATAGAGAATGGCTTTGTGCAAGCCATTCTCTATTGGCACCTCTACTATCACCACCACCCACACATCACGTATTCTACCCCAAACAGCAGAACTTATTATTGTTATGTTACGGTATGAATGGCAAGTGTCAGTGTAACTACGTCACAAGGAACATAACATCTTGTCTCAATTTTGATTCCCCACGGCAATGAAAAGAATGATTAATTAATATTTCTAACAATGCCAAATGTCCACGGGCCATTTTTAGGCTGCCTACTTTAAATTAAAAATAAATACGGGAGTTTGCGAATCAACTGTCAAATAAGAAAAATCATTTGATTGTGAAACAATACATCACTAACTAGAAATGAAATATGAACAACAACGTGACTACAAAATAAACCTAACGTTTCTAAAAGTTTTGTTAAGCTTCGAAACCGATCGCTCAATGTCGTACTGTGCGTCAGTCATATGTTGGTGAGTGAATGTAATGTAGCCGTTTTATTAAAGATTTCTTGATTTATAGGTATTTCTGTTACATTAAAATTTAAGCGCATAATAATAATAATAATATCCTGGGACATTTTTCACACACGGCCATCTGATCCCAAATTAAGCTTGTACAGAACTTGTGCTATGGAAACCAGATAACTGATATGCTACATATACTATTTTTGTTTTGTAAATACATACTTACATAGATAATTACACCCAGACTCAGGCCAAACAGACATGTTCATGCACACAAATATTTGTCCTGGGTGGGAATCGAACCCACAACCTTCGGCGTGAAAGGCAAACTTCCACAAACCACGCCAAACGGCTCGTCAAAATATTTAAATATATTTTAGATATCGTAATTGAATTGTTAAAAAATTAACTTTTCAACTTTAATTATCGTTTAAATACGAAAATAATAATTTTTGTAAACACTATTAAATAAAAAGTCATTTTTAATAACTCAACGTTCAAGACGCCTTTATCTCACGTGTACAGTACAGTGCATTTACCTAAAATGATTTTCAACTTTAAGTTATTCTTGTGCTATATGGAACATGTGTTTACAGTTAAGTTCGCCAAATTAAAATATACCGACCACAGTGGAGTAGTTTAGACGAATTAGACTTTGTACGTCCGTAATGTGGCTTTTGAGCAATATGAAGTTAATGGACTTTTATATCAAAGGTTATTAAACAAAACTTACGTCAGCTAGTGTCGATTGTACTTCGGTAAATGGATAGATTCTTTATATAAATAACTCTATAACTACGCGCTAACAAATAGTTTCACACCCTCCTTCCTCAAACATTAATTCATTGATTTTCGCTAACAACCGAAAACAATGTGACCTTGGATTAGTACGTTTTGTCAGTTACTCCATAACTCAAACCTCCTCCAATACATACACAAGCAAATACCTTTAAATTTAAATAAGAAATCATTTTAAAAATAAAATGTAATTATTTCAGATAGAAAGGCTACAGAAACAGCTAAGCAAGGATTACGTCGCGTTAACTGGGATGGGATTTTTCTATTTAAATAGAACTTTTGTACTGCAGGTAATATCAAAACGGAATAGTTTTAATAATATCCTTGGTTAAGAAAACATGAAGTAAGGATAAATATAAAAACATTCATCTAAAGATTAATTACAGCACGAGTTTGCAGCATCTATTTGCAGTTTTTTTTCTTTCAAGCAATCAAACCTCCACGGACGTTGTGTCCCTGCCTTTGGTATATATTTTCTATAGTTTAGATTTAAGTAGTTTTTGAAGCGCATGGTTGGATTTACGAGCTGCATCACAATCTCACTTTTATGCTGTTTACATCCTTGTTGCGACCTTTTGGGGCTGATACACGCGCAGTCCATCCGGTAGTGATAGCGTTGACAAAGTCACGTCAATGCTCGCGAGACGTTACATGTTTATTTGTGTAGATTTTTGTTCGGGATTTGTTACTATGTATTGTATTGCTTAACATATTTTTGATTGTACGATTATTTCAGTGATCAGATGAATAATGAGTGGTAAGAGGTAGCATTTTTAAAAGACAATCACCCGAAATAATTCTGCCACTTAAGCATACATACAATCCCAAACATACATATAATAGACATGATGTGGTAAAACCATAATTACCATTTTGTCTTTGCCAGAGTCAAATATTTAGTATTCAGAATTTCTTTGCTGACGCTCCTTCACTCAAGTACTGTCAATTGACTTTGACAAAGTTTTATCTCATTCTGATAGCTCGCGAACTTTTTTTAATTCATATACAGGCGAATGTGTATTGAACCATTTTCAGATGGCGGGTGCAGTGGTGACCTTTGTATTGGTGTTAATTCAATACGACGACTCGGAAACTGTTACTCCAACAAATTCAACGCTGATCGGATGAAATATGAACGTAAAAATTGAATTTATAAAAAAATACACGAATAAACAAAATTATTACTTTTAATTGGATGCTGTGTCCCTTGTAGGTACCATAACAGTGAGCATTGCTGCTTGGCGGTAGAATATATGATGAGTGGATTATATGAATTAAAGAAAATGAAATTATAATTTTAATTGGATTTGTTGATTTTTAATTGATTAAACCGTAGATTATAGTATCATTATTTTATTATAGTTATATCGTGTTAGTATGGTATATTCAAGAAATATTTTTTTTAATTAGAATTGTTTATATATATGTATAAACGTTATTCAAAAGTTTGATTCGACAAGCTTCTCTTTTTTATTTAATGTAGATAGGCAGACTAGTAAATAGACCACCTTTTTTCCTTCATAAAGTGGTAACCTTCATAAAGGTACCTAGGTCCCATGGGAGTGAAACCGGGCTATGTGGGATTCTTACCCACTAAAACAACTGCGATGGCCGTCCTCAGCACGGGTCGGAGCTGCGGGATCGTGTTGATATAACGCATCCGCTGCCTCTCTCGTGCTTTGCTCCGCTCGTGACTCGGTGGAGCTCTCCTCACGGGGCGAAGCTAATCTCACCCCCCCCGCGCTCCTCGCTCGTGCGTACGGTAGCGCGAAGCTATACCGGCTGCCGTCCTCCTCAGGGCCGTCTGAAATAGGACACATGAGGCCCCCACCTCACGAATCCACTACCCCAGGGTTACGCCCTATCTTTTAAGCTCCGGGCGTCTGAGCTGTGGAAGGGATGAAACGACGCCGTCGTCGTCTCCGCTGAGCAGGATCGGCCCTTCCTCGTTCCTACTCCACCGTCTCCTTCTGGATCATGACGGTTTCACAGCAGGAGAATACGGCCCTCCACGCCGATTCCCTGCGAAGCATCGCTGACACGATTGCTCGCAGTTACAGTTCTAGTCCGACTTCACGGACCAGGATCTCCCTCTCCGTACTCCACGCGGGGCACGCCTCCAACGTATGCTGAGCGGTATCCCGGTCCGACACAGTGGTGACACATCGCCGTCGATTCGCACCGTATTCTCCAAACAACCGTGACCGATCATAACCAGTCGGAAGGTGACTCGTCGCATTCGCCTCATCTAGGCTTCGAAGGCTGGCAAGATTACTCCGACGACGCGTTTGCGCGCGTACCGTTCTTCACAGATACGGTCGCGCTACGTCGCAAGAGCCCTCCGGTATTCCTACCGCTTCAACGCCTCGAGCGCACTCGAAGAGGGCGCGCTTTCCCTTTTTTGGCGGAGGATGCGGGTCTGTTGATAGATCCTCGCGTCCATATCATATCGGAAAGCGCGCTAGGAAGTAAATATATACCTTATCGTAAGTCAACATCACCCATAGATATTGAATTTTTTCAGGTGTTGTGTTAAAAAAGTAGCCTATGATCTTTCTTTGCTACATACCAAATTTCATCAAAATCAGCTTAATCATGGCTATCCCGTGAAAGTAATAACAAACAGACAGACGACTCTCTAAGGTTTTCTTTAAATTTTCAGTCTAGTTGTAGTTTCAAGCGGAACTTTGTGCGAACTTCTCGAGAACATGTTCGCTATGAAAATATTACGGAGTAAAAGCAATTTAAATTTAAGTTCTCAAGACTAGCGATAACATCTTTTATATTTTCGTGTTCATTTTGTTTTCGAATTAAAAACTTGAAAAAAATGGCCAAACGCCATTATTTAATTAATCCTTACTTTTTGTAAGGATAAAATATAATAATAGGAAAGTACACTATAGGCTTACCTTTCCACATAAAAAGGTCATATTTTGATTTTAAATTATTAAACAGATGTATATGCATTTTTTTTAAAATTATTATGCTATATTATTACTGTAATTAATAAGCCTTCGAATTTTAAATAAAATACAAGTACAACTTAATTACATTTTAATTGATATGTACGAGTGCCTAATTTGGTAAACTTTCTGAAGAAACTTTTTTTTTAAGTTGTGGTAGGTAGACAAACTGTCAATTTTCACTTGATAGTGTGTTGTCATTACTACCCAATGGCATCGCATTGTATTTGTGTTGTATTGGCATTGTAAGAAATAATACCAACCAACTGGGAACTAAGATGCTATGTCCCTTCTACCCCTACAGTAAGCATTGCTGCTTGGCGGTAGAATATATGATGAGTGGATGGTACCTACCTAGTTATAAGAATTAAAGAAAATGAAATAATAATTAAATTTTAATTATATATTGAGCTCTTAATACAGATACATTATTCATACAGTAAAACATAATTTTATTTTTTATCGACTTCGAATATAATATTAAATATATTTATATATAATAAAAGTATAAGAAAAAAACAGCGCATACAGCGCAACATCGCTTTTTTTTTTCTTTCTATATTTTATCAAACGCTGAAGTCGTCATTAAATATTTTTCGATTATTAGCCATTTAATAAGAAGAATACTTAGATATTTTTAAGATACAATAGTAACCTAAATAAATAAATACATTAAAGGCCGACTTAGGGTGCAATTTACGTTGTCACGGTAGTATGCGAAAGCGATCCCGTGGCGCTCCACGTTAAGGCGGAAAGGGTACCTCTGGTTTTTTAGTGGGTATTCCGAAGTTTGGGGCGCACTCGGCGCCTTGGACAACGGCGAACCCCATATACCCCCCATTGTTCCCGTGGGGGAAACGCGTAACGCATTTTTCCAGCGATAATAAAAAAAAGGGTGCAATGTACGTAATGTTTGAGTGAAACGATCCTGATGCAAAAAGTTTTTACTGCTGTACAAAGCTTTGACTTTATCTTTTAATTTTAATTTTTATAGGCAAGGTCATCTTGCAGTGGCGCGACAGTTGGTGTGATTCCAGTAAACTGAAGCAGGACAAGTTCGTAAGTGACAATGGTTCCGGCTATCTGAGAACAGAAAAATACGTTTTATGATAAAACCATTTTCCATGTTCACTTATTTCAGAACATTTCTTTGTATTTGAAAAAGAAAATTCAATAAAACACTTTAATTGACAGATCTGATTAATCACGAGTGTAATTTTTAAAAATATTAAAAAAAAACTATTCTATAAATTGCGATTTCTTACAGCTAAAACTATTCCACGTTTAACTTTGAAGAATTGTAGACCAGTCAGAGCGACTGTATCACCATGGACCTGCTCAATAAATCTTTGCACCTGAAATAAAGTAAATATATGCTTCGACTTACTTAATGACCTTTACACGCGGCTTAGAAGCTATAAAATAAGGAAATTCCTTAGGTCTTTCTCCAATAATCAAGGATTTTCATACAAACTTTCATCCACTTTATCATCTCACCTTAGTTTATGTATTGTTATGTAGTTTGTATGTATTTTAAAATAAAATTATTTGAACATTTAACATCGTAATTTGTAGTACTACGGTATAACGAACACCTAATGAATAGAAATAGTCGTTAGATATCTTGCATAGGATAGTTAAGCATGTAATCAAGTTCGACGTTTAAATATATTCTATCAATATAAATAATCATATAATGATTTTTATTTAATAATCGTTTCGAAGCATTTGAGTTTCGTTTTAAACTTAAAAAAAAATTATGATAATTAAATAATACTATTCTAAATATTCATATTACTTGTACTTGTGTTGTAAATATTTATATTACGTGGGTTACCTCAACACAATAAACTGCAGACGGCACTTCATACAGAGCATATGCTGGCTGGCGACTGGCTGTGTGGACTTGAGCCGCTACGAGAGAAACGGCCATTGACCTCATGACGAGAAAAACGAAGGAATACGTGAAGTACAATGTTTGCTCGTAACCTTGTAACGGTCTAAAAATGTCATCAAAACAGAAATGTATATTGCTTTTTTTTGACTCACATCTTAACTTGCTGTGCAGCTTAATAATAATGGCAGTAGCATTGCATGGAATTTAAGCGAAATATTCAATTGTTTACGTTTTATTGGCATTTTACTTTTAATTGTGCAAGTAAGCTTTATGCAACACTAATAAAAAATACTTTAAAATTAGGTGAAGGAGCATGATTATTATATTAAAATATCCTTATATATATTTATACATTTTATAATAAATAGATTCGTTACAATGTTTAATGAATAAGTATGATTAACCATTTTATTTTTTATTTTTCAAAACAATTATCATTTCGGTATGAAATATATTTCAGTTCTGATTAATTACTTTATTCATTATTTAAAAAAAATACGTTACCTTTTATCTGGATTGTGACAACTGGGGACAGCTTTTATGCCGTTCCTGAAGAAAAGATATTATATTAGCGTGATAGTATTAAGATTACTAATTTGAAATATTTTTTTATACATTATTGCAACTAGCCTCAGTACAAAATTAGTCTCGCTATTCAGTAGCGCGTAAAAAAAACATTTTATTGATTAATGACCATGATAATGATTGGCGGTATATAAATAATTTAAAAAAATATTTCAACGGTTTTTGTAGGCTAACCGCATAAAATAGTGATTAAATTTTTGTATACTTACGCAAACGTATGCAACAGTTGCATACAGATGAATACGAGGTTATTCGCGAACGCTATAAATATGATGCTTCCTATAACCTCGTCAACACGTCTTACGAGATCCGTTGCCCTGTTGTAATCCTCACGGACGCTTCGCCAGAAAGTCGTCGGGACATACTGAAATTGAAGTATTTTCTACACTGAAGTTCACATGCCAGTTCCCTCACGATTTTACCACAATTAAAAAAACAAAACTAAGATTCAGGCATTTCAAGTGGGCGTCCACTAGATAATTGCAGCTCTTTAGTTAATTACAGGCACAAGGGACATAACATCTTAGTTCCCAAGGTTGGTGGCGCATTGGTGATGTAAGCGATGGTTAACATTTCTTACAATGCCAATGTCTAAGGGCGTTTGGTGACCACTTACCATCAGGTGGTCCATATGCTCGTCCGCCTTCCTATTCTATATTAAAAAAAAAGTTTTATAATTTAAATGTAATTGTTTTCATAACTTTGTCTTAAACAAAAATTTTCTCCTACGTACCTTTCCTCTGACGGCGGCAATTTTTTTATTAACTTGCTCCAGCCTTGACGTCAAATAAAAACTGATAGTTATAATGAAAATATCCCCAAAATTCCAATTCAAGGTACATAGAATGTTTAGAATCTATAATATAAAAATAAATAAATTAAAAATTGGCGCCTGTTGAATACATCCATGAAAATGCGGAAGAACAAGTAACTATCCATTCTAATATGGACACATGTGACCCTGTCTGTCTGTTTGTTACCCCACTGTGCCTGTAATTACACTGGCTCACTCACCCTTCAAACCGGAACACAACTATACCAAGTACTGCTGTTTTGCGGTAGAATATCTGATGAGTGGGTGGTACCTACCCAGACGAGCTTGCACAAAGCTCTACCACCAGTAAAGCACGCTAACGATGACAGCATTCGTAATAAACATATTTTTTGATCTTTGAAATAGTAATATTTAATATATTAAAAATAATATATTTAATATATAAAAATTGACCTGTGTTATGAAGCCTAGTAAAAAAGTATATTCCACGTGTAGATTTATCCAAGGAAAACTATGTTCGATAAATGACTCGTAGACTTTACCGGGTTGACAGTCTGTGGCCATAACGAAACCAGCGAATTCTGCTAGTCCATGTTCAACTAAAATGAATATTTATTATTATTACAATAGCCTGCCCGTCCCTACTTAGTATGTGTAAAATTTATACAAAGTTACTCATTTACCCCCTTCAATTTGAAATTTCCAAAACCCTCCCATAATGGATGCCCAATTTATAAAATAAACCTATGTTCCAAAGTTTAGGCTTTTAGTCTCAGGTGATGTGCTATTTTAATACGTATATCGCAAATCACTCTCTTATATCTCACGATCGTGCTCTACGATGAATTTTGAATTTGTCAATTGTCCTACAGAACAGCTCTACTGTAACTCCTTAATTAGTCATCTAGTCCAATTCTTGCCATGTTATATAGCTTAAATAATATGTCTTTGAGTCAATTTTATATTGTTTTTGTAAAAAAAATTGAATCAGAAATATATTACGCATTAAAAAAAACTCACAAGCAGACATGATGAGAATCACGATACATGACACATTGCATTTCTTCACAAGCGTTGAATCACTGACAGGGTTCGCTGCTTCGATTCTCGATATGTACTGGCATAGTTTAGGCCACTTTTTCGCTACGCGTAAGAATAGAACTGTCATAATCGTATTGGAAGTATAAAAAACCAGAGTAGCTGAAAAAAAAAGTTTTTGACACAAAACATATTTAAACAATTCTATTAGAAATTTTAATTGCGACGGTAAATAATGTTAAGTGGTCACCAATATCTATAGGCATTGGCACTGAAAGAAATATTACCCATTCCTGAAATCACAAATGCGCCATCAACTTTGGGATCTAAGATGTTATATCCGTTCAGAAGTCAACGATACTAAATATTGCTATTAGGCGGTATATTATATGTCGAGTGAAAGATCTACTATTGAGTTAAGATAGTTCAGTTATGAATAAATCATGAAAAAATTCAAATACAATAAAGTGTTTCTAAGTTTCTTAGTGTGCTAATTTTTAAGAAATAATCTGAGAAATTATATTAAATTAAACACCCGCGTTGGAAACCGTGAGCAGTATTGATGAGAAAGCCAGGTGGACCGATAACCTTAAGAAGATGGCGGGTACCGACGGGATGCGGAAGGCGGAGGACCGGGAGCATTGGCGCACTTTTGGAGAGGCCTATGTTCAGCAGTGGACTACTTTTGTGGCTGTTGTTTGAAATAACCAAGACAATGAAATGCGGTAAATGGTAATTCCTTAGCTGTGCGAATAATCTATTGCTTAGTAATTGTTATGACGTCTAAAGGCGTTTACTTCTCCCAGAAAGTTTTACGGAGATTCGTATCATGTAACGAACAATACTTACTAACAAAACCCAATAATAAGTGTAAGGTGTTTTCGATATTTATTTTTTTCTGTATATAATGTGATGTGTGTGCAAATAATGTTTTTATCTATCAATTTATCTAACTATTATTTGCTTACAATTTGATGTCACTGAAGTTCCAGTCTCGTTAAAATATTTGATTAAAAAAAAACATTCCAAGAAAATCGTCTGTCCAGCGATTGCTATTAAGGTGTAAACACAGCGCCCGGAACAGTATGTAAACCTGAAATTAAAATATACAAAATGAATATTAATTTCAAATCATGTAATACGCCTCTTGTTTTGATTCCAAAATCATGTTCATAACGATTTAACTAGTTAAATATAGATAAGATCACTTATATAGTAAATCTGACCTCACTTACTGGGTTTTAAGCTCCCTTAAGGTCAGATACTTCCTAAGGACTTGCCGGTGAAATCTAGGTTAAGTAAATAAGACGATACTTATATTATGCGGAGATAACGCTTTGAAGAAAAGAAAATCAACTTTAATGAGCAAAATGTAGCTATTTAAATGTACAGTTAATTATTCTTTCATAAAGGGTTTTTAAGATGTATCACCTTTATAATGATTATTATGATAATAATCAAGATCTCGGGATTCCAAGCTGAGATGGTCCAGAGACTATAACACTTCACGTATTGACTGAAGATTACGGGTTCAAATCCGGGGAAGACCTACTGAATTTTAATGATGAATTATAAAGCTACTGAATTTTTTTAACCCTCTACGATGCTTATTTCATCTGCGGCTAATGAAAATATCGTGAGGAAACCTGCATGTGTTGAATAAAAATGTGCCAAAGATATATCCATATAAATCGCATCGCAAATAATACTTGCAAGTTTTTTAACTGTCTTTGTGCAAAGTTCAAATATTATTAAATATTTTAAATTCAACTGACCTTAATTTTGAACTATCAATATCACAAATTCCGAGTACTGGATTAAGGCCAAAGCATTGTCCAATGATGAGGGTCAGCCGCATAGCCCTTTGGAAAGTTGCTCGTTGTTCTTTATATTGTCCTTCTGATGGGAATGTATTCGCTGGTGTTTTTACGGTAACTGGTAACCATATAATTTTCAGATTGAAATTTATTTAAAAATATAATTACTATTACGTATAAACAGGTGATGGAAAACTGTAGAACACTAGAGTCTTAACAAAAATCGAAATAAACTAAAAAATTCAGTAAAAAGATATGGTTAAACAGTTACAAGTACCGACAAAAGTAAGCATATCATATTCGTTCTCATTACATGTCTATATTACTACAGCGAAAATAACTCATTTTTGAATAAAACAATGAATATATTAGGTTCTTATCTTAGAGATGAATTTGCAAGCGTTAGGAATTATTTAATTAAAGAAACTATTACTTACAAGAGATTTGTTTGTTTTTCCCAGATTTGTGAATATTTGGGAAATGCATTTTGTATCAAAATTTATGACGACATTTCAAGGTATTCGGAGAAACTTCTCAATATGAACACCATATTTTCATGTTTATTATTTTCGTATTGTGTTAGTAAAATGCTGTTATTGAACGTTGTTTGTGTTTCTAAGTATTAAAGCAATTATGATGTTGACACTAAAAAATAATAGATCAATTTAAAATTTAACAGCTTAGTCGTTAGTATTAAACTATAAATTAAGTTCTGTAGCCACGCTACTGACTTATCAACCTTGAACGAAATCGAGCAATGTTTGAAATTTATTTACGATGAATTATTAATGTCTGACGTAGAATCAGCAGCGTCTAGCTTTTAAGAACATTAATTTCTTTTTAAAAAATATGGAGCTCCACATATTTATAATGTTTCTATAACAATTTACTTTTTAATTTGAATTGAATTGAATTCATACTTAGTGGTAGGGTTTTGTGCTCTGGGAAAGTACCACCCACTTATCGCATATTTTGTAAAGAGCAATATTTAGTGTTACATTAAGTAATTACAGGGACAAGTGATATGATATCTTTATTATATATTTCGAATACCACATTATCTTAAGCAGTTAATTATAAAGGAATTATGTAATCAATTGTAATACCTACTATTTTTCTTTTCAATTTAAAGTAAAGATGCAAAACATTTCTATCATAGCTAATATGAAAATTAAGAGGTATTTATTTGAGATGTTATTTTATAAGCTTTTGACGTTATGTGTTAGTTTATGTGTCAAATCTTACAACTGATTTTTTTTTTATAGAATCGGAAGGCGGACGAGCATATGGGCCGCCTGATGGTATGTGGTCACCAAACGCCCTTAGACATTGGCATTGTAAGAAATGTCAACCATCGCTTACATAGCCAAGGCGCCACCAACCTCGGGAACTAAGATTTTATGTCCCTTGTGCCTGTAATTACACTGGCTCACTCACTCTTCAAACCGGAACACAACAATATCAAGTATTGCTGTTTTGCGGTAGAATATCTGATGAGTGGGTGGTACCTACTCAGGCGAGCTTGCTCAAAGCCCTACCACCAGTCAACAGTTAAATCTAGTTTCATTCAAACAATTAGCTGAAAAAATGTATTTATAAATAGGCTGCCAAATAAAGGTGAATGATTTCGTATGACCTGAATAGAGCTTCAACGGGTTGCGAACGGGACATATCACTGGATGCGTATGTGGTCGACGACTGACATTGCAGGGGTTTTAGTTGGTAAGAATCTTATATAACCCAGCTGGGTTGGTCATGGCAAATGAGTAGGCCATTTGTATCTCTTTGTTTTTTCTTTTGGGGGTTAAAAATATAATTTTTGTTCTCGTCTACATAAGTATTTATTGAATTAAAATAGGTTTCTTACAAATTCGTGTTTGTAGGTTTATTTTATTAACATCAATTCCAAATTTCGAATTTAGTCATTAACATTATTGGAAATTCTGGCAAATCATTTACTCGTTACATCTTTAGTACGTTAAGCCCTGTAATCTATGTTCCTTGTAATACATTTGTATTGACTAATAAAGGATTTTATGGTAATTAGCTTTCAAGGTGATGAATGAGTATGGATTAGAAAATCAATTGAATGATAATGCTTACGAAACAAAGTTGAATTTGAAAGATAAGTTTAATTCACAATAGCGCGATTTTAAAGCACTTCCTGACTTGACATAGAAACCATTAAGAAAAGAGCCTATTCATTCCTTAAAGGCAACGTATCTGCAAGCAATCTGGTGTTGCAGGTGTCCTTGGGCGGGAATTGACTATTTTCCATCAGTACATTAAAAAAAACTATGTTACGTATTACTCGATGAATCATTGATAAAAAGATAATGATTCATCGAATAATGCCATGATATTTAAATATAGCCTACCTATACTTATATAATCAGTTGTCCTATCAACTAAAAGCAGCCAGTAGTCTTGTATGAAAGAAAAATAAGTGTCACTCTTATATTACGTATTAAATAAGATATTCTTGAACACAACGATGTAAGATGAGTCATACGCAAAGAGGTCTTAAGGTATTAATTTTATTTAATTATCGTAACAGCCTGTGAATGTCCCACTGTTGGGCTAAGGCCCCCTCTCCCTTTTTGAGGAGAAGGTTTTGGAGCTTATTCCACCACGCTGCTCCAGTGCGGGTTGGTGGAATACACACGTGGTAGAATTTCAGTGAAATTAGACTCATGCAGGTTTCGTCACGATGTTTTCCTTCACCGTAAAGCACGAGATGAATTATAATTACAAATTAAGCACATGAAAATTCAGTGGTGCTTGCCCGGGTTAAACCTCAATTAAATTGAAAGAAATATATATTTTTAAATTTCGTTGATAAATGATGTTTTTACTACACATAGTATAATTTTTTCAGAACTGCTACTAAGGGTTCTTTTATTATGAGCGCTAATGGTTTTTAAATGTTCGACAGATATGATTACTTTTGTTTTTAAATGAACTCTTTAAATGAACTCGTGTGGGTTTCACATTTTTTACGAAACACGAAAATTGTCATGAAAATGTTTTTTGTAAGCAATGAACGAATGCATGAATAATATAATATATGTATATATATTTATAAGACCAATACCACTGACTAACTGACTCATCTCGAGATTTCCAAAATTATAGGTGCGATTAACGTTTCATAAGCTATCAGCCATGGGTTACATACCAGCCGGCTTCTACCAAATGTAGGAGGGCCGGAAGCGCCATGCCGGCTATTATACACTGGTGTCGTGCGGTCCATGGCTCTGTACGGTGCCCTCATGCCACACTCTTATAGAGTGTGTCGCTTGGGGGCCTCGGCACCTTTCCCTGGCGTTTTTAATCGGCGAAGACTTTTCGCTGCCGAGCGTGATGGTTGAAAATGTCATGTCGCAGAAGTAGGCCGCGGAGCCGGAGCGTGAGGAGAGTGCCTCCGCTAACCCGCTTTAATATTTGCTCTCATTTCTTATTTATTTTTTGTAACAGTACAGTAACAGTAACAGCCTGTTAAAATCCCACTGCTGGGCTAAGGCCTCCTCTCTTTTTTGAGGAGAAGGTTTGGAGCTTATTCCACCACGCTGCTCCAGTGCGAGTTGGTAGAATACACATGTGGCAGAATTTCAATGAAACGTCTTAATATATGAGCCAAATTTGACATGTTTATGTGAAATAGTTTTTGAGTTATGATGGGGTCAAAAGTGGTTCCAAATGGATCATGTAATATTACACACGGTGCTGCTGTTCTGTTAGCTTAAACTTGGCTGGACACGCTCTAGATGGTTTTAGTTTTTAATAATGTGCATTCCGAATCGGTACAGGATTTACATTCAATGAAATATCAAACGACTATCAAAAGTGTTTTTAAAGTACAATAAAACAAATAACATCCCGTACAAAACCACGTTAAAAATATCTAATAAATATTATATCAAATACATATTTTTACCTGCTTTATTTAGACGTCACGTTTAAACGCGGTGAATAATATTCTCAGACCTTACCATTTACGTCTTGTCGAGACAAACCCATTTATCTTCTCGCACAATTAAATTAAAATCCAACACCTGAGTATTACTAAGGGTAGTAAGGTGGTTTGAAAATATCACCTTGGAAATGGCATGTGAATGTTTTCTTTAAGTTCGAAAACTATGTTTTAAATAATAATAATATCCTGGGACATTTTTCACACACGGCCATCTGATCCCAAATTAAGCTTGTACAAAGCTTGTGCTATGGAAACCAGACAACTGATATACTACATATACTACTTTTATTATGTAAATAAATACTTATATAGATAATTACACCCAGACTCAGGACAAACAGACATGTTTATGCACACAAATGTCTGTCTTGAGTGGGAATCGAACCCACAACCTTCGGCGTGAAAAGGCAAGTATCTACCAACCACGTCAACCGGCTCGCCTGGCTAATTGTAGAATTAGTGATAACTATGTACTGATACATACGAATGCTAATTGGATTCTAATCTTGTATGATTTTGTTGGTAGCAGGCATAATATGTCTTCTAAAACAAGTAGTAACTACCGCTCATAGCCATTGGCGATGTAAGAAATATTTACCATTTCGTACAATTTTTTTATAGTATGTAGGCGTATTAGTAGGTAGGCGGACGAGCATATGGGCCACCTGATGGTAAGTGGTCATCAACGCCCAAAGACATTGGCATTGTAAGAAATGTTAACCATCGCTTACATCGCCACCAACCTTGGGCACAAAGATGTTATGTCCCTTGTGCCTGTAATTACACTGGCTTACTTGCCCTTCAAACCAGAACACAATAATACTAAGTACTGATATTTTACGGTAGAATATCTGATGAGTTGGTGGTACCTACCCAGAACCCTAACACCAGTAAACAATGCCAATGTGTTACCAATTTTTAGAACCAAGATGTTATGTATTTTCTATAATGAATACCTGATGAATGGATGGTACATATTAATTTAGTAATTCCAACAGATTCAGCCACATTCCACGCGCTTTTTATGAATCGATCTAATTATGGCTAATTATAGTAATAAAATTATTTCTAACATTCGTAAACAATTTGTCTATTTGGATATATTGTTTTTGGAAAACAGTACGATACTGCTAATTCTGAAAAAAGTACTAAATACATAGGGAAAAGTACATTATTCAGGCAAACTAGCAGACCAAAAACCACAACACGGCTGCAAGCATCCGAAATTCACTCCGCAACTGTTTGATGAGCAAACAAATAGACGCAACATTGAAAACACTATTTCATTGAGCTTAGAATAATATTTATTTTAACTTTTATATATTTTTTTACAATTCTAAATAATTTATTATTCTGAGGAAAGGAACTACCAACTTTTTACATCGTAGTTTAGTGATACTCCACTTTAAAAACGATTTAAACGCCACATTTTGACACGTAAATTTCGCCATTAACTCAAACTTGATGGTATATTAAAACCGATCAGTTTTGCTTGAACTATAATAGCAGTTGCACTTATTTAAAATGAGGGTAGACTAGTGAAATCATCGTGACATGTTTTCATTAAAGTTGTTTTGGCAAGTCAGACACATTTCGAATGAGTTGCAAGTTTTAGAACATATGCAATTAGGTCGTTGCGAAATTTTGTTGTATAGGTTTAAAGTTTAATTTGATAGTAGAAATAAAACTGATTGATCATTCTTTACTAAATATGGTTATTTTATGTAAAGATTGTCAAAAATACTTTCATTTATACTATAACTAAGTCGATTTCTGTCTCCGCTACGGTACAAATTAAGGTTTTTAGTGACATATTTTACATATAAATGGTTATACATAAGTAAATATTTATTATTCATCATTCATTGACAAATAATTTTGTAATTAAAAAAAATCTTAAAAAGAATCATTATCATAACTTATTTATAGTCAAAGTAAACAAAAAATTAAAAAAAAGAAAATACCAAGATTTGAAAAGAATCAGCAAACTGTCGAGTGTGTTTTTTTTTAAATTTCGGCGCTTATCCAAAACGGTAACTGAGAAAACAGCGCTAATGGCAAAGCATTCATGGTCTCGCCGTTAAGATAAGGACTATTCATATAGGGCAACTCGATGGACTTAAAGAATTTATTTATTGAACATACCAAGTATAGAGTGGTTTTCGGAGTCAGTGGTATTCTGTAAGGACTCATCTCATTCGTGAAATTTTAAAAACCGATTTTTTAAGAAATGTTAACCATCGCTTACATCGCCAATGCACCATCAGCCTCGGAAACGAAGATGTTATGTCCCTTGTGCCTGTAATTACACTGGCTCATACACTCTTCAAACCGGAACACAACAATACCAAGTAATGTTGTTTTGCGGTAGAATATCTGATGAGTGGGTGGTACCTATACAGACGAGCTTGCACAAAGCCCTGCCACCAGTAATACTGTCACACGTTATTTGATTTTAAACGTTTAATTACTATAGTCAATATCCAAATTCTGTTATTTTACTATCTTATTCCGGAGCGAGTTTCAAGTTTGTTCTTACCGAATTGGTCTACGGATAATAAAGATGTATGTAATAATACAGTATTTTCTGACTATCAACGCACAGTCATGACTACTGAGTATGAAAGCTTAAATTTAGAATATAGGTTTATCTTATAATGTAAGCTGGTGGAAATTTGATCTTTAAGGGAGGATAACTCTTATCCGTTAATCTATGTATGTAACCAGAATACCCAATATTTGTTATCACTCGGTATAAATCGGGGGCTATAACCTTATAATAATGTCCTCCTGACCGCTTTTTCAGTCGCATGACCAACGGCTTTACGTGCTTTCCGAGGCACGGGAGTGTACATACTTCCAACTTCCAGACTACGGGCTGCTACTGAGAATTTCCTCAGTGTAGTGCAGACGTCAGGAGCCGGTCAGGGTCTGCGGCCTTATATCTAGCCACTAGACCAACGAGGCAGTCAATAAACCTGACCTTATAATATATGATCATTATCCCTTAACGTCAGCTAATATGGAAAACTGTATGAATCATCGTATAAATAAATTTCTATGGTAGGTTAATAAATGAAAAATATTAACATTTTATCACTCATCAAAAATCTATTCAACTTGTCGTCTACTACGATTAATCAAAGTTGGTATTATAATTGCTTTCAAAAACGAAATGTTTTGTCCATTTTGATATTAATCAAAATATTTGTCGCCCCCTTACATTTAAATAATTAACGTTTTCTTAATAACGATAAGTAATCATAAAATTTGAAATCAAAATAAGCTTTATGTACATATAACTTTTGTTCAGGGAGTAATCAAAACAATGCTGTGCCTTTATCTTTCGAATATCAAATCCTTGATGTCAGAAAGAGGAGAGAGATCAGTGTTTAATTATAGTACTGCAAAGTAACGCTAACAATAATTGAGGCCGTATTTATTGTTGTCAGTTTTGCGACAGTCACTGCTATGACTAAGGGTTTTCATCTAATTTAATGTTTGATGTTTTCACGAAATTGATTGATAAATATTTTGATAATACGATTTATTGGTATGATTATAATAAAACCACAAGGTTGTCCATGCACGCGTCTTTTATGAGATAATAATTTGGTTATTTGTTGTACTTTTAACTGTTAAATATTTTATAAATATCTCTGCGTTTTATAATCTGTGTTTATTGTGTATTCAATGATTATATATGTAAGTTATATAAACCTAAGATTGTAAGCTATGTTATATTAGAATATTTCCAAAATAACAATAGACGCGTAATTACAAAACGGATACGAAAAAAAAACTTTTGACAGTGATCAACTGTTACTTTTGGTGTGGAGCGCGCCCATGCAATCAGAAACAGCCTGTGAATGTCCCACTGCTGGACTAAGGCCTCCTATCCCTTTTTGAGGAGAAGGTTCCGTGCAATCAATTCGACGTTATTGCTTAACTGCACCGATGGTGTTGTATTTTCATAAAATATTTAAGACGCCATTCATACGTGTGTGTTTGTTATATTTGATATACCGCAACAGTCTGTGAATGTCCCACTGCTGGGCTAAAGGCCTCCTCTCCTCTTTTTGAGGAGAAGGTTTGGAGCTTATTCCACCACGCTGCTCCAATGCGGGTTGTTATATTTAATATGCTATAATCAAATTTGAATCTTTTTGAACCCATTGTGTCAATTTCATAACGAAATTTAGATAAATATGGGTCCAGTAAACAGGAATTAAATAGTCGTGTAACGTCAATTAGCTACGCTGGCTAACTCGACCTTTAATCTGGGATATAACACCACCAAATATTAGATTTTGCCGCCAAATAAAAAATACTTCATTTCTTTTTTTTAAGTAATGAATAAAATAAACAAAGGGTTTACTTTATATAACTTGCTACATATTTTGTAGATTGGCTAACTACCAGCCAATACTTGGCGCAGAGGCATATTTGCAATATTTCGATGTTCATCACGTATTACTTGTTGGTAAAAGTTGGGTGTATGGTTAATGAAATAAAATAATAAGGTGTCAGAACTGGATTAAACCAATATATAAACCCTGAAAGATACCAAGTTAATATAACGAAGATAAATATTGGTTCACCGACATAAAAAAAATTTTTTTGAATTTTTCATATCTTCATTCTATTTATTCTAACGTAAATAATAAAAATCGAAACACTTCATAAATCAAGTCGGCCGTGATTTATGAAATCGAGTATATTGAAAGTGTTTACCGATTGTCTTGATAAATATTTTTTCACGAAATCAAATGACATGCCTATGAATAAAAAATGGTGTATGTAAAAAATTCGTTCATTGGAAAATAAGTTCTATTTCTTCGGACTAAAGTATCAAATGAATATCATAATTGTTTTAATCGTATAAATTACTTGCATTACATTTCTTTTCACGTTGGGAAATGGTTGTAAGCACTTGTGTTAGTTACCAAAGCGTCGATAACTACGTAAGTACAATTATAATGTAATTTATGACACAAATATAAAAAAAATATTGGTGATTTCAAAATACAGTTGTTATCATTAATTTTGCGTTATATTTTCCAAGAATTTATTTTCTAAATTTTGGCATTCTTGTTAAAGTAACTCATGTCTTTAAACGCTTCAATTACTTATAGGCCTGGAGATGGTGACACAAAATTCCAGGTCATTTGTATCAGTATGGCGACTCTTCAGGGGTCTAATAACGTAATGACGAGATGGAAAATAATGGACATAGCTCTGGTAGTGGTGGCTCAATCGTGTGGGCGTTAATCGAACGTATCGGATAAGATATGAGTGTCGAACGATTTGTCAAAAAATCTTGTATTATTGACCTGAAATTTTGTGTCACCTTCTCCCGGTCTATTATATAAGAATTACCAATTTAATAATATTTATATTAGTAATATAGGCAAGACCGTCCGCCGTGTTTTTTTTTCTTTTTTTTCGCCGTGGAGTACCGGCTTAGAATAGTACTCCCCCAATCTCATCCCGTGGGTGTCGTAAGAGGCGACTGAGGGACGGGGAAAAGGGGGGATGGGCAGCAGCGTCCAACACGCCTGCCCAGCGCGGCGAGTATGGGCAAACCCCTCCCTAAATGGCAGATGCGCCCAAAAAAAGGCCCCCAGTTACC
The DNA here is from genome assembly GCF_905147045.1 of Nymphalis io. Lineage (NCBI taxonomy): Eukaryota > Metazoa > Arthropoda > Insecta > Lepidoptera > Nymphalidae > Nymphalis > Nymphalis io. The sequence goes on from NC_065889.1 coordinate 11,144,901, forward strand.
GGCAAGCCCGCTAGGCCCGACCAAGGTAGCGGTCGCGGTATCGGCAGGGCAGGGGGTGCTAAGAATCACCGGTTCACGGCAGGCTACCGTATAAAACGACTGAAAATGGCAACGTATAATGGACGCTCGATGAGGCTGGACCATCACCTCGCCGAATTAGAAGTAGAGTTAAGTCATATAAACTGGCATATACTGGGGTTATCTGAAGTCCGAAGACAGGGGGAGGACACGATAACTCTAGAGTCCGGTAACTTACTCTACTTCCGCGAAGGTGATAACCTCTCCCAGGGTGGTGTCGGTTTTCTAGTCAAAAAGGATCTCATTAGCAGCATTGTGGAAATCAGTAGTGTGTCGAACCGGGTAGCGTACCTTGTCCTAAAACTTTCCGACAGGTACTCCCTGAAGGTTGTACAGGTATATGCGCCAACTTCGACATACTCTGATGATGTGGTCGAAGCGATGTACGAGGACATCGCAAAGGCCCTCAACGACACCTCGAGGGCCCACTACAATGTTGTTATGGGAGACTTTAATGCTAAAGTGGGAGTACAAGATAGCGGTGAATCGAAAGTCGGACCTTACGGCTTGGGCTGCAGAAATCACAGGGGGCAAATGCTGGTAAACTTTCTCGAAGCGCAGGGGCTTTTTTTGATGAATTCTTTCTTTCAAAAGAAGCCTCAGAGGAGGTGAACCTGGCGAAGCCCCGATAACGTGACAAGGAACGAGATAGACTTTATCATTTCGAATAAAAGGCACATATTTAGAGATGTTTCAGTGGTCAACAGGTTTAATACCGGAAGTGATCACCGCTTGGTTCGAGGCACTCTAAATATCAACTTAAAAGCCGAAAGATCGAGAATGATGAGGTCTACTCTCCGACCTACCATGCTCCAAGCTGCTCAAGGCTCCGAAAAGTTCCAAATGGAACTTCAAAATCAATTCACCGCGTTGGAAACCATAAGCAGCATTGATGAGAGAACCGACACGCTGGTCAAAATACTGCAAAACACATCCCGCAAGTGTTTTCCGCCACAGAGAAGAGACAACGCACCAAAACTCTCTGCTGAGACACTCGAGCTCATGAGAAAACGACGAGAACTACCATCGTTTTTGTCAGATAAGGCCTTAAACCGAACAATAAAAACGCTGACGCGACGCGATCTCCGACGCTCCAATACCCGTGCCATCAAGGCTGCGATTGAGCAAAATCGGGGATCGAAAGTGTTCGCTCGCAAGTTTGGGAGGCCGCGTCTGACAAAACTTAAAACTGAAAATGGTGGGGTCGTTACCTCTAGGCCTGAGATTATCGGAGAAGTAGAGAGGTTTTATGGGCAGTTGTTCTCTTCAAGATCGGATAAACCCATGGGAATCAGTATTGATGACCAGCGCGCCCCTCTTATGCGCCATTACTCCGAGGAGCTCCCGGTCGTTGACCAAGGAGAGATTAGGGCGGCTCTAGAACAGCTTAAAAACAACAAATCTCCGGGAGATAACGGAATCACAACAGAGTTGCTTAAGGCAGGCGGGACTCCGGTCCTGAAAGAGCTAGCAAGCCTCTTTAATTCCGTCATCCAACATGGCAAGACCCCGGAAACGTGGAGCGGGAGTGAGGTGGTACTGTTTTTCAAGAAAGGTGATAAAACCCTCTTGAAAAACTACAGACCAATCTCCCTCCTGAGTCACGTGTATAAGCTGTTCTCAAGAGTCGTCACGAACCGTCTCGCCAGACGACTTGACGAGTTCCAGCCCCCAGAGCAAGCCGGCTTTCGATCAGGCTACAGCACCGTGGACCACATCCATACTGTTCGGCAGATTGTGCAGAAGACCGAAGAGTACAATCAGCCGCTGTGTATGGCATTTGTGGACTACGAGAAAGCCTTCGACTCCATCGAAACCTGGGCAGTGCTCGACTCATTGCAGAGATGTCATATCGATTGGAGATATATCGAGGTACTGAGATGTCTGTACAACGCCGCTACAATGACTGTCCACATCCAGGACTGTAAGACGAAGGCGATCCAACTGCGCAGAGGGGTGAGACAGGGGGATGTAATATCCCCGAAACTGTTCACCAACGCGTTGGAAGACGTTTTCAAAACGCTGGATTGGACTAGGTATGGAGTCAATGTAAACGGCGAGTACATCTCACACCTTCGATTTGCCGACGATATCGTCATCATAGCAGAGTCGCTGGAACAACTCACCGAAATGCTGCGTAGCCTAGGCGAGTCTTCCCGGTGTGTCGGTCTCGGTATGAACTTGGACAAGACCAAGGTCATGTTCAATAGGCATGTCGTGCCGGGACCGATATACGTCGAGGGGAAACCTCTCGAAGTTGTTAGTGAATATACCTACCTAGGACAGATAATAAAAGTCGGTAGGAACAACTTCGAGAAGGAAGCCGATCGAAAAATTCGCTTGGGATGGGCAGCATTTGGCAACCTTCGTCAAGTCCTCAAGTCGTCTATACCGCAATGTTTGAAGACGAAAGTCTTCAACCAATGCGTCTTACCTGCCATGACATACGGTGCCGAAACGTGGACACTAACTGCGGGACTAGTCCACAAATTCAAAGTCGCTCAGCGTGCTATGGAGCGAGCTATGCTCGGAGTATCTTTGAAGGATAAGATCAGAAATGAGATTATCCGGAAAAGAACCGGAGTCACCGACATAGCTTGCAAAATTAGCAGGCTGAAGTGGCAGTGGGCTGGTCACGTATGTCGTAGGACCGATGGCCGTTGGAGCAGACGAGTCCTAGAGTGGAGACCGCGAATCGGCAAGCGCAGCGTAGGGCGCCCTCCAGCCAGGTGGACCGACGACCTTAAGAAGGTGGCGGGCACCAACTGGATGCGGAAGGCGGAGGACAGGGAGCTTTGGCGCACCTTGGGAGAGGCCTATGTTCAGCAGTGGACAACGACTGGCTGATGATTGATTGATTTGATAGGCAAGACAAATGAGGCTTCATATAAAAATAAAAATATTTGTATTATGTTTATTATGATTAACCGTCAAGAATAACGAAATTACTTATTCATTATTTTTTTATACGCGTCTCACTTATTTTGATTTATATTTTTAAGAATTATAAATTTTACTATGTTTGTGCAGTTCATCTAACTTTAAAAGTATTTACATTGTATCAGTAAGACCTTTAACAAAGCGACACATTCGAATAACGTTGGCTTTATTCCAGATAAGTGTAAATATTACAATGGAGACAACAGCAACAAACAAACGCTTGCACGTTTTTCTCCGGCATCCAATGCAACTCTGTCGTAGCGCCGGCCTTTTTCCTGTAGAGGGCTTAGATAAAGAATGCATTACTAAGCTAAGGTACATAATATAAATGCATACGAGCTAAGCTAGTGATCTCGAAATCATATACCATTGAATATGGAAATGGATCGTCTACAGATCCAAGGCTTATGGTTATGATATTATTATCAAGGCTTAACCAGAATTTAACAGATATTTTACTGGATCTTGGATTAATCAGATATATTATATTATGATGCCAAAATAAATAGTTTGTTAATTAATAATAATAACAATGTACTTCAGACCGATTTTGGCCACGGTGGCCAATCTCAAGAGAGATTAGCCAACTACGCAGAAGATATTATAGTGCACAAGTGTGTGCGCAAACACAGGTGCACTCTCTATTCCCTAACTCTCATAATCCGATGGGACGGCAATCAGAAACGACCACGGGACCACGGGAATGTACAAACTTCCAACGTCCCGACTCCGGGCTTCTAAATTTTCTGACAAAAAACCAAATAAATTTTTATTGGCCCATCCTGGGAATTGAACCCAGGACCTCCGGGTCTGTGGCCTTACATCAAGCTACTAGCCAAACGAGGCAGTCGAGTTTGATAATTAGAATCCATTCAATTAGAAAACATATGTGATTCCATTGTTGATCATTGGTTATTAAACGACAGCGGTTGTGTCAACCTACAAACCGGCAACCCAAAGAAATGCTTATATAAGACTGTTTTATTATGTTTAAACTTTCTTCGTCAATATCCTGTACTTATAAGATAATTGAATTTTGTTACCAACGCTGAACTTTCTCATTAAAAGAAAGATTATGTATCAAACAGCTCGCAACGTGCAAGTCTTGCTTGCTAGTACTAAAAGATCGTTTGGATGTACTTTGATAATCAATCAGTTTGTTTACATGGACTAGATTTTTTTGCTATCTGTGTCTTGTAGATTAATGTTTCTTCTCTGCTTGTCTTATTTTACTATATTTAATTAATTAACGTTTAAACATATCATTATGTATTTACTTACTTCAGTTTTATTTTATTTTTAATATGATTGTTTAATATTATTATTATTTGTATTTGACCTTAAATATTATATTGGTTATTTATTTATTAATTATAAAAGTTTGCTATTACAAAGGCTGTATGTGTAACTTCACTAGATAAATAAATTGAAGAAGGATAAAGCAAGCCTTTACTTAATTAAATAACATTATTGTTATTAATTGCAGATTCAACATAAGATCACTGTATGCTTTTTATCATGTAGTGACGCTGCTGTCTCAGATGGTATTAGCATCTTTAAGCATCTCCTATTTCTTCAAGAATGATCTTAAGCTTGATAATTTAAGTAAGTTGACGGTTTTCATATTTATAATTGTTTGACGAGCCGGTTGGCGTGGTTGGTAGATACTTGCCTTTTCATGCCGAAGTTTGTGGGTTCGATTCCCACCCAGGACAGACATTTGTGTGCATGAACATGTCTGTTTGTCCTGTGTCTGGGTGTAGTTTTCTATTTAATTATGTATTTACAAAATAAAGGTAGTATATGTAGTATATCAGTTGTCTGGTTCCCATAACACAAGCTTTGTACAAGCTTAATTTGGGATCAGATGGCCGTGTGTGAAAAATGTCCCAGGATATTATGTAAACCTACTTCAGACTTCTTATGTGGCTTCTACATAATTTATTTCCCAAACAGTCAGTCGGTCCACTATGCTATCAAAATGCATCTCTTCGTAATATATATATCATCAAATATCATATTTTTTCCAATTTTTTTTTTCAATTGTCACTTGATCACTTTACTGGTTTCAGCATTCTATTTGATTCATATCAAATAACATGCTACAAATATCCCACTGGGCTTAAGCCTTCTCTCATTTTTGAGGAAAAAGTTAAGATCTTTTTCCACTATGCTTTTATAAGGTGGGTGATACACATGTGACTGTATTTTATCCACCACATGCAAGTTTCCTCATGATCTTTTCTTTCACCATCGAACAAGAAATATTGAAACATAAATTAAGCACATGAAAACTGAGTTATGCTTATCTGGATCGGTTCAGCAATATTCGGTTATGATTCAGGTTTCCTAACAGATCTATTTCACCTTTCAAATTTTCTGTCACAAATCTTTATTTTTTTTTAGTAAGTATTCTATTTTACTTAACTGGTTTGATATCGGCATTACTTTTATTGAAACTGGCGAAAAATTGGCCACAACTCATAAGGCGAGCCAGTCACATTGAGGATCTTGTTGCTGATATACGAGACAACACAAGCAAGGCCTGGAGACAGGATAGAATTGCTTATGGCGTGATGCTCTTGGCATTGCGTAAGTTACAATAAATTAGTAATTCTCAAGCAAAAATAATAAAATTTTAAGAACAATTTAAAGAAAAAACGTAATTTAAATTACATATATTTATTTATATTTCTTTATAAAACAAAATTTGCTGCACTACTTTTTGTCTGGGTGGTATTTTTTTAATTGTCTATTTTTCAGTCTCAAGACAGATATTAATATAATAATAATTATTATAATATCAATCAATTATTACTATAAGTTTTGTACATATTTACATACAATACTTAAGAAAGATATAATGTTTGAAGGAGTACAACTTTATAAAAAAATACTACATACTATAAAAAATGTAAACTCAATTAACGAGTTCAAGTATCGGCTCTCACGCTACATATTGGAAAATTAAAACTGATGACATAAGAAACTTACTTTATATCTCGTTAGCTGAGTACCTACCTATATGGCGACCATTATTATATTAGGTTCTTACATATGAAATTAGCGTTTTTCGTACTGATTACAATTTGATCTGAAATATCTCCTCTTTGGTTAAGAATTCCAAATTAAAATTTATAAATTCATTCAGCTGGTACATTTGAGTTTTGAAAATAGTCATACATTTGTTTTTTCCTCATATTTTTTTTCTTTCGCGTCACTTTTTACCGCACAATAGAAAACATGAAATATCGGTATATTTACGAGTACGAGTTTTACCGTGGCACCTGTGCTGCAGAAACAGCTCGAAGGATTAATGATGTGTGCGGCGCAGCGTTTTTGGTTGGTTTCAAAGTTTTCGTTCTGGAAATTTCGACCTTCAGAACCAACCCCGTAGACCAAACGGCCGGAGACCAAAGTGGAAAATGAAGAATTAAAGGCTATTGTGGAAGCGGATTCATCACAAAGCACTTCAGAGAAGCAGGCTTCGGGGTAAGTGAAAAAACTGTATTAATCCATTTGAAGCAAATCGGGAAAGTAAAAAAAACTTGAACGTTGCGTACCTCATGAATTGAGTGAATCGAACTTGCAAACACGCGTCGACTGTTTTGTTACTTTGCTCAACCGACACAATAATGAAGGGATTTTAAATCGAATCATTACTTGTGATGAAAAGTGGATACTGTACTATGTGAAAGAGGATAATCGGAAGCGCTCGACGTAATGGCTGAACCCTAGAGACCCAGCCAAATCCTACCCTAAACGAAAATTGACTCCGAAAAAGTTACTTGTGAGTGTTTGGTGGACTAGCGCCAGTGTCGTTCACTACAGCTTTCTAAAATTTTCTGGCCAAGCGATTACGGCAGATATCTATTATCAGCAACTGCAAGCCATGAAGGAAGAACAAGCTGCTAAACATCCGAGATTGGTCAATGGCTCTAGGCCACTGCTGCTTCACGACAACGCAAGACCACACACTGCACAAGAAACAACCACTAAGTTAGATGAGCTACAATTGGAATGTCTGCGACATCCACTGTACTCCCCGGAACTTGCTCCAACAGATTACCATTTTTTCTGGAATTTGGACAACTTCTTACAAGGAAAAAAATTCAAATCCGATGTGGCAGTCCAAACCGCCTTCAAAGAGTTTATTGATTCTCGCCCCATGGTTTTTTTAGTAAAGGCATCAATGAACTACTTATGAGATGGCAAAAGTGCATGGATAGCAACGGTACATACTTTGACTAATTAAATATATTTTACAAAAAAAATGACTTTATAATCCTCCCGTACAAAACGCCAATTTCATATGTAAGGATCTAATATTTAACTTTATGTCATGTTGTTCTCATGTAAGTGACGTTCGTCTTTTTTGAAAATAAAGATTCTTTGAACTTAAGTTCTGATTTTGTCGTATAAATAAAATATAGACAAAATCTTCGAGTACAAAATATTAAATTTATAACTGATTATAATAAGCATCTTACACGATAAAATAATTTCAATTTATTACTTTTCAGTGGAACATATTTTATCAATCACATTTCAAATGAAACTTGTTATGAATTGCGATCAAAATTTTAATATTGATCTTGATTTAATAAAGAAATATTTTATAAGAACGACGCCTTTTGTTTTTGACTTTACAAAATATACAGAATGGAAAGCAGTTTTATATGAGGTAATAATGCGATGTTCCAAATTTATTTTATACTCAACCCGCCTCGCCTTCATTTTTACAATGGTCCTTAGTAATCACTTCAGCTCGAAGATCAACTATTTTCTTCAACTACTTCAACTACTTTCTCGATAAAACAAAATAAAAATGTTTCAATTTTATATTTTCCGTGCAATAAATAGCTTAAATATTTGAAAATATACTATATTATATTTTTCTCATCATTTAATAATATTTCTCCTTCTCTCATGCTTGGTATTTTTAATGGGAAATATAACTCCGTAAGCCAATGTGACCTAGGGATATTTTGATAATAATCGATCAAATTTCCCGTTTATAGTAATAATATTTGTTGTTTTAATAGATAGCGAATTTACAAGCTACGTTCCTTTGGAGTATAACCGACGCCGTCACAATGTGTACTAGCCTGTACCTCGCTTCATATTTTCAAGACTTAAACAAACTCATCGAACGTCAAGAAAAGCAGGTATTGCTTATTTATATAACCCAATAAATTACACATGGTGACTTTATATAAAATATAATCACTGTATATAAATAAATTTAAAATACTTCAATGTATCTTACACTAATTATTTATAACAATTTACCGCAAATATCAAGATATACAAAGTGCACAATAATTATAAAACCAATTAATTTGTGTGTAACGATTCGATTTGTGTCAATCCAAATTGCTGCAATCTGCATATTTTTCGATTTTAGAGCTATTCTACGGTTTTACAGCATTTGTCGCGTATTACGCAAAATTTAAAAAATAAAAACTTGAAAAGCCGTTTTATTTTTCAGAAGCTTGTCAACTGGAAAGAGATAAGGGTGTTTTATTCGTATTTGGTTGAACTTGTGAACGCTGTGGATGAAAACATGTGCTACCTTATACTGATGTCATTCTTCACTAATCTTTGTTTTATTTGCATCCAATTGTATTATTTGACGAAGTATGCATTGTTTTTGTATTTAAAAGCTTATCACGCAAAAAACATGCAAATTTTTATAAAATTGATCTAAAAGCACAAAAATATTAAAATCTCTTAGAAAATGATCATCACATATTTCGGTCCATCACATCATAGTTCGGTTTTGTTAATATGGAAACTTGTGAGAAATTCCTTATATAATAAGAAAATTGAACTAAACATTTCCGAAACTTGAGAATTTCTAAATAAAAAAATTTCAAAAACATATTACTTCAAATAAATTAACTTTCAGATATAAAGTGTACGAAAAGTAATTTTGTAATTTTTCTTTCTACCTTCTGGTCTAGTCTTAGCCTATTTAATCGTATGATCTCTATAATCCTTCGTTGACAAAAGCACATTAGATTAATCTCTCCACTTAAAGTTAACGATAATTATAACAATATATTTCTTATAACGTGATTGACATTTGCTAAGTTACTCAGTAAGAAACAAATTTTACGATCGTGAAATGATCAAAACTGACATACTGTGATTGGCCGTTTTGATACTTGCATATATATCAGTGTTTATTTTATTAATATACATTCTGGTACGACCGAATTGTGAGTTTGTTTTTACAGAACGAATCCAAAGAGCCTTGTCATTACAAGGTTAGGTGTCCAATGCTTTATATATCCCAATTGGTAACTGAATTTATGATCACCACTGATGAAATAAATACGCAGTGTGCTTATTAAATAACAAAAGATTTTTTTTTCAATTATTCTTTATTAAGTAAAAAATTTAAGTTAATCAATTTTTCTTCTTTATTCATAGTCAATATTTTTCGTAGCTATGATGATTCTCTTTTTACGGCCTGTGATTGTCTTGATCTCGATCGGGTCAAATTGTAAGTGTTTTTATTACATATATTATTATTTTAAAACTTTTAGATTATTATCAATATAAATAAATACCGTAACCGTAAAACCGTAACAGCCTGTGAATGACCCACTGCTGGGCTAAAGGCCTCCTCTCCTCTTTTTGAGGAGAAGGTTTGGAGCTTATTCCACCACGCATAAATAAATATTAAAGTTTTTTTTTAAAGAATGGCAAATGGTTTTGCATCGTAGCGTTTATACTATACGTATCACACTCAGAGACATTCGGCCTCTCTTATAAACGTTGCTTAGTCGGTGATTACTTAAACGATGCTGTGTCTTCTTCTTACGACTGTCAAATTAGTAATAACAGAAAGAGAGAAATCAGTGTTTAACCAAACACTCGCTAAGCTAAGTTTATAAGTAAGGCACTAATTGTTACTGTTACAGTAATGGGCACTATTTATTTTTAATGCACGTTACATATAGACATATAAAAATGCTCACACACGATTTGATATTATCTGTCAAAACACTCAATTAATGAACGTAGTAAATAATAGCCTCGTATGCATTCGCTTCAATAATAACAGCTACCAATAATTGCTAGATTATTAATGATCTGTATATATTTAATGGAGTCATTTGTCTTTTATTTAAATATAGTTTTATTATCTATAGGAAAATTAAATGTAAAAAAGTGAACGTCACGGGACGCCTGATAGATGTGAAACGTCGAAATTGTTGATGATCGAAAAACCTCCATTAAAATCGAATTAAAGAAAACTTATTGAATAAATATGGTATAAAATATTAAAAGCGTAGCTTCAATTATGAAATATATGTTTTTTATTATTACAATATAATAATAAAATGCATACGGGTGTACAGAGCGGCATCGGAGGGGGGCGTGACGTCATAAGATTATGCTGTCGTTAAATCAGATAGTTTTACCCCCAACACTCGCCAATTGGTTTATGTTATAGGGAGACGGGCAAATGGGCCATCTAATCTTAAATTGTCACCACCGCCCATAGACATTGCCGATGTAAGAAGTATTTACCATTCCATACATTGCCAATGCGACACCAACCTTGGTAACAAAGATGTTGTGTTCCCTGTGCTTTTAGTTATATTGGCTCACTCATCCTTTGAACCGGAACGCAACAATACTAAGTATTACTGTTTGCCGGTAGAATATCATCATCATCATCATCATCATATCAGCCCACTGCTGGACAAAGGCCTCCCCCAAGGATTTCCACGTTGGCCGATTTTGCGCTGCCCGCATCCAACGGCTTCCCGCGACTCGTTCTAAGTCGTCGGTCCACTTTGTAGGGGGCCTGCCCACGCTGCGTCCACTGCCACTTCAATTTAGCAATTCTTCGGGCTATGTCGGTTACTTTGGTTCGCCTGCGGATTTCATCATTTCTGATTCGATCTCGCAGAGAAACTCCGAGCATAGCCCTCTCCATTGCCCTTTGAGTGACCTTGAGCCTTCTTATGAGGCCCATTTTGAGCGACCACGTCTCTGATCCATAAGTCATCACTGGCAACACACACTGGTCGAAGACTTTCAACTTGAGACACTGCGGTATTTGGGATGAGAAGATATCGTGTAGCTTCCCGAACGCTGCCCAGCCGAGTTGAGTTCGACGATTAACCTCTTTCTCGAAGTTGGACCTACCTAGTTGGATGGTCTGACCTAGGTAGACATAGTTGTCTACAACTTCGAGTGCAGAATTTCCAACCTTGACTTGAGTGGGTGCAACATGGATGTTCGACATGATTTTTATTTTGTCCATGTTCATTTTTAGACCCACTTGTTGGGAAACCCTGCTGAGGTCATCGAGCATAGTGCCGAGGTCTTCCAAGGTCTCAGCCATAATTACAATATCATAGGCAAATCGAAGATGAGTGATGTACTCGCCGTTGATATTGATGCCAAGTCCGTTCCAGTCCAGAAGCTTGAAAACATCTTCCAATGCAGCGGTAAACAGTTTCGGAGATATCACGTCTCCCTGTCTTACACCTCTCTGCAGTTGGATAGGTTTTGAGTTCTGATCCTGGAGTCGGATCGACATGGTGGCGTTCTCGTACAAGCACTTTAACACCCTGATATACCGATAATCAATTTGGCACCTTTGAAGAGAATACAGCACGGCCCAGGTTTCGATCGAATCAAAGACTTTCTCATAGTCCACAAACGCTAAGCAAAGTGGCTGGTTATACTCCTCAGTCTTCTGTATAACTTGCCGCAGCGTATGTATGTGATCTATGGTGCTAAAGCCTTTCCGGAATCCGGCTTGTTCGGGTGGCTGGAAGTCGTCAAGCCTTTGCCCGAGACAATTCGTAATGACTCTCGAAAACAACTTGTAAACATGGCTCAGCAGTGAGATGGGCTTGTAATTCTTCAGAATGGTTTTATCACCCTTCTTAAAGAAAAGTACCACCACACTTCTGTGCTATGCCTTTGGCGTTTGACCTTTGGCTATGACGAAGTTAAAAAGCCTCTGAAGAGCCCTGAGGATCGGTGTACCACCCGCCTTCAGAAGCTCGACTGTAATACCTTCATCACCAGGTGCCTTGTTGTTTTTGAGTTGTCCGAGAGCCATTCTAATCTCGAAAAGACTGACGTCCTGAAAATCTTCAGTGTAGTGTCGGGTTAGTCTTGCTTTGGGATCTACAGCATGACTACTGACAGGTGATTGAGCTGTCGTGTACAGCTGACCGTAGAACTTCTCAATCTCTTCCAACAGCTCAGATCTTGACGTGACTATTCTGCCATCCTCAGTTTTCAGTCTTGTCAGTTGACTCTGACCAACAGACAGATCTCTGGCGAACACTTTAGAGCCTTTGTTCCGCTCGATGGCCTCTTTAATGCGCATTGTATTAAATTGGCGAGTGTCGCGAGTTAGATACTTTGAAATCTGTCTGTTGATCAGCCGATAGCTGGCAGCATCAGCTGGGGACGTCAGAATAATTTTCCGTCTTTCCTCCATAAGCCGTAGGGTAGAGGCAGAGATGTTTATGGTTCCTTTTGTACGGCTGGTCTTGAAGGTCTTAGACCCAGCCGTACGGACAGTTTCCACAAGCCTGTCGTTGTATGTGTCCACTTCCTCGCAGTCTGCTAGGCAATCGAATCGGTTTTGGAGTTCGAGCTGAAAGGCTTCGGGATTTCGGATTTGAAGAGGTAATGGTCGGAGCGTAGACTTCATCAGTCGGGACCTCTGGAGTTTAACATTGATATTTAATGAGCCTCTTACGAGTCTGTGATCGCTTCCAGTTTTGACTGCATTGATCACGGAGACGTCATTAAATATTTGTCTTCTTGAAGAAGGACCTGGCTTCTTGAAAAAGGAGTTCATCATAAAGAGTCCCTCCTTCTCCATAAAGTCGGCCAACATCTGGCCCCGAGGGTTGCGGTCTCCAATTCCATGTGGTCCCACCTTTAACTCTGAAAATCGTTGTTAACGAGGGACTTGTGGACTATGAACCACACCACCTTGAGACAGTTGATCGCCCTCTCGGAAATAGAGAAGGTTACCGGATTTCAGGATCATCGTATCCTCCCCCTGGCTTCGGACTTCGGATAATCCGACGATATCCCAGTGTAACCTGCTCAGTTCTTCCTCCAGTTCGATGATCTTCTCGTCGGTCCGCAGTGTACGCGTGTTATATGTTGAGGTCAGTCAGAGGTCGTCGGTGTTGGTAACACGAAATCTGCCGGGGATTCTTAGCACCCCCTGCCCCGCCGTTACCACAGCTGTTACCAAGGCTAGGAATAGCAGGGCTGCCGGGGACTAGGAGCCGTGGTTTCGTTGCGCGAATCATGAGGGGATATGCCATAATCGCCACGCTTGGCAGACGGGTTGGCGATCGCAGTAAGTTAGTCATAGTACTCAGAGAGACGCTGCTGCCCGTTCTCTGGTGTATATTCCCTCGGGTCGACTTCTACGCCCCCCACGGGATGAGATGGGGTGGTGATATTCGTCGCCCTCACCACACGGCATGAATATCTACTATAAATATTTTATATTGCCACTAATAATCACTCCCGGCTGGGAAAATACCTTTTTAAATATAGTTGTAAGTTTATAGCGGAATGTAGTAGACGTACGACAGACACAGGTTTCCGCATTATTTTGTTTACAGATCACGTAAGTAATTATAAATACAAACATAGCACAGTTAACTTTGTAGTTCTCCATTTGCACTGATCTTCAGCTAAGAAACCACGTCGTGGTTTGCTAGTTAAGGAGTATTATTAGATTGTTCGGATAATATAAGTTTCTCAGTGTGTTTGGCGGTGCGTGTTGCACGAATGTCGTTTATTTTTAGATGTTCACGCATTTGTTGATGTGATGAAGGGTGAAGTCTTATATATAACTCGTACAAATGACATTCTCTTCAGAAGCTTATGCATTAGACCTTATAAGTTATATACATGAGAACAATATGCTCTAATGTATATAAGGCAGATAATGAAGTTTTCTATTAGTGCTATTCTGTAAGAATTTACTTCATATTTCAACAGTAAAATGCTGGAAACCAACCAAAGTTTTTTATTTATTTTGATGCATACATCCAATAACACACTACAAATTGGAGTCAATGACACTTTTCACTTTTCGTCATTCAGAAATAAAAAAACTAACCCATGCTAAAAAATTACATAACATATACGGATTAAGGAATGGTGATGAGGGGTACCTCTTGAGCATTATTTCTTTTAGAATCGGATGTAAATGACATTAAAAAACCATAACCACTAATAAAATAAAATTTCTACCCCGTTCATCTAGTAGAATCTACACTGCGAATTAAATATAATTGGAAATCAAAATTTGAATAAACTACACATAACATTAACACTTTTGTATTTATGTCTTGCCTTATTTACTTTTCATTTTGTCCTTTTAATCTCATCAAACTTGTCCGTTCCTTTGGTTTATTTTTATATAATTCCATCGAGTTTGGTAGTACGATGTGCTTGTGTGATTTTAGGATTACAATTCTTAGTTTTTTTTTTCATTCATGTTTTTTCACTTATATAAATGATATTAATGATATTATGATTATTAAGCTGGTCTATTTTTGGACTTGTCTTTCCATGATGTGACTATCACTATTATGAGTTCAGAATCTCCTTGACGGTTGCGACTTGCAAGTGACTTATTCATCTCGAATTTTTCAGAGTATTCGACAGCTGGGAACATACAGTGTACTACGCATATTCCTTCCTTTTTTTATTTATAAGAGCAAGTGTGACATCTTTGTTGGCTGCGAATATTAATACTCTATCCCAACGGCCTATGATGGTGTTGCAAAACGTTTCGCCATTGGAATATACTGTGGACGTAAGTTAAACATACTCGACTCTTCGTTAAAAATAAATTAAATATAGCTGTTGTCTCTGAAATATTATAAGTATGGAAAATTGTTTATTGTTTTGTTTTTATTTTATGTAGTCATGGAGCAAAGTTTTCATGTATTTAATTTGCTTTTATAATTCATCTCGTGTTCAACAAAAACATCATGAGGTAATTTGAGTGTGTCAGATAAAAGTCTGCAACATGCAGTAGAGCCTCCTCCTGCAAAGGAGAGTAGTAGGATATTTATTTTATATACTGGCTTAAGAATTGAAGAGTAACACAGGCTATATAAAGAAGTTGTTAAAAACGAATAAAGATAAAAACTAAGTATTCTACTTAAATTTTAGGATAGACTATGTAAATATATCTTTTAAAACTGAAAAAAATCAATAAAAAATGATTAATTCACATACAAAATATTTAAAATGCAAATTAAGGCATGAACAATTCACTACAATGCAAAGAAGTAAAAACTTTTTCGTCGAAATTCATTTTACTCTAAAGTTCATATTTTAATCAAAAACGTTGGTCACAAATTTGACCTTCAAACTTTATCTTTAACGCAACCAAACAATTTAAATTTCATGATTAGGTAAACTTAAAAAGCAAAACCTTATTTTAATACAAAATTTTAGCCAAATCTTTACAGCCGCTTCTAAACACATGTATTTACAAGAATCGCTCATTTAATATTCTAATACATAATAATAATAAATATTTATTTACAGATAATAAATCAATAGTGTTATTTACAAAGTTTAAAAACTATATTAGTAGGTATATTAACTATTATTGTCTTTGTTTAGCATAAATAAGACCCCTTATTTATGAGACAACCCCTTATTTATAAGACAAAGAGTACATGGATGGGTACGAATGGGTTATCCATTTAAAACATCAATGTATTCAGGATACTGTTAGAACTTAAAAACAGCATCTTATTAATTATAGACGCTGCTCTCTTACGAATAATGACATAGAAGTCATCCACACGGTCTTCAGCGAGTATTAATGATGCACTATAGAAGCGCGGTAATCCCAACAATATGCTGAATGCATCGTTGCAATAATACATGATGAAAGAAACTGCGTTGCGATTGGCTGTCGCACGACAACACTTGTTATATTTTTTCTTTTAATTATTTTCAATGTACATTTAATAGGTACAGAGATTCATCCGTCAGATTCGTTACACAACGACGGCATTAAGTGGATTATACTTTTATATAACCAGGGGAATGATTATTACGGTATGTATTTATTTATATATCAGTTCATAATAGATATACAAAAAAAAAGTCACGTGGTAAGTGTTCGCTGTCATCACCGTTCATAAATATTGGCGATATAAGAAATATTAGCCACTCATTACATCGCCAATGCGCCATCAACCTTGGGAAAGAAGATGTTATGTCCCTTGTGCCTGTAGTTACACTGGCTCATTCATTCTTTAAGCCGGAACTTAGCATTGCTTTGTAGCGATAGAATATCTGATGATTGGGTGGGTGGTACCTACCCAGGCTTGCACAGCGCCCTACCACCTAGAGCTGGTACGAATACGAATGATGGTAAGAATTACGAATAAAATATTCACATTTAGGACATTTCAAACAAATATGCTATTAATATTATTTTGAAACAATTATAATAATGGAATCAGTGAAAAGATCACTCCGAGTTTCTTAATTTAACCTCCTAAAGTCTGAAGTATTTATTTTCGAGCTGGTCGATTTTTGACAATCAATTAGCAAGAGTAACGCTTCTAAATTCAATTCTTGGGTTAATGGTTTTTAATCGTGTCAACAAATTATGTAAGGCAATATTGAATTAAGATTTTGACTTTGACATTGACATTGATTTGACATTGAGACGTACGTTAAATATATTTTGACAAGAGTTGCCTTTTATAACCATTCATCTAATCAAGAATCAAAGTTCGAAAATTAACTGTCAAAATGCTTAATGACGTACATTCAATCTCAGAATAAATAATAGAATATTCTAATAAGTTAAAGACCATTCTTAGTGGTAGGGCTTTGTGCACCCGTCTGGATACCACGCTCATCAGATATTTTACAGCCAAACATCAATAATTAGTATTGTTGCATTCCGGTTTGAAGCGTGAGTTAGTAACTGTTACAAGGGACGTGATTAGTTCCTAAAATTGGTGTCACACAGGCGATGTAAATAATGGTTAATATATCTATAGGTGTTGGCGACCACTTACCATCAGAGCAGCAAATGGACCACCATTTGCCCGTTCGCTTACCTATTTTATAAAAAGAGCGTATCACCTTATGTCATTTTTGTACATTTTACGAGTGAGATACAAAGTGAGTTTTTAATCGTCAATACAGGTCACAGGCTTATGCTATATATTTTTTTGTTTTGTCTGTGTTTGCGCGAACTTTTGCACAATAAATGTTCCGCGCAATTGGCTACTCTCGCATGAGAATGGCAGCTGTGGCCAAAATCGGTTAGGGAAGATCAGCATCATCATTATAGCTAAGGCCCTCTGGCCTCTAATGAATTTAAAAGGATGTATTCGAAATAAAAAAAAAATTATGTATTTTTTTATTTCCAGGTTATTGGCACCGTGATCAAATATGAACTTGTGATGTTTCAATTCTCCTTAAATAAAGTTTGACTCATTACTTAAATTAAAAAAATAAAAATGTTTTTTCTATATTTGTTACGTTTTACATTATATCGATAAAAAAACGTAAGCTCTTAAAAGCACATTTGAATTTCAATTTAACAAGTCAGTTAAATGTTAAAAGCTACAATAGATTCGGAATTCAGTTATTCATCCACGATATAAGGTTAATTTTCACATCAATCCACCTATGGTTCACATTTTTTTTTATACTTTATATTATATAAAGTTCAAAGAAATATTTAAATACAATTTATTTTGTTTTTAAAAAGCGTCTAGCCAATCTAAAGATACAATCACGGGATTTCTCTATTACTCTAAAAATTATAGCTGCTGATAACTACTTGATACAAGTTTGAGGATATCAGCGACTTATAAGACACGAATGTGTCTGGAGATGTAATCAAACATATTCGTTGTTATTACCTTTTCACTTTTGAAACGTACTTTTAAGTTTAAAGAAACGATTGATCAATATATTGTAGATTGTGCGATGTACTCGTAAGCTATGTATAATTCTATACTAATATTAATTAATAATTAAATTATTTACAATTTAAAACCGTCCAAGCGAATATCGCACTCGCTCTTAACAGACAGCGTAGGCGTAGTTATTACAAGCCCTATTGGACTTCACTTGGGTACCAAAAAAAGAGCTTTCTTTATTTAAATTGAGCATTAAAATAAAAATAACGTAATCATTTTTTTTTTACTTTGAGCATGAGTGATGACAGTGACGATAATACTGAAACTCGGGAAACGTCCTGAGGGAACATCTCAACTCAGCGCTGGATAAAGAAAATTGATCGAACCCAGTCACATTCAATTCATTTATTCAGACTACTCTCTTGGAGTGTTAATGTATATGCGGTGTTATATGTAAAACTTAAAGCGAATATATCTTCAACTCAAATAAATTTTATATACGGAAGTAAAAGCTTGTAGCTGCTGAGATAAACCTATCTTTATTTTTTGGATTCCAAAGTTGACTTTTGTAGTGTATGACAGAATTAATAAACTACCTTACAAGTACACTAGTTTGTGTTCGTTACCATGGCAACGATAGTATATCAATACTAACCAGAGAAGTTAGTCGTTGTTGAAGCGTAGATGGAAGCATACATACATACATACAACTATTAGCACTACATATATACAATTTATTTAATTAACATTAATTCACTATTATTGTACAAATCAAGAGAGTAAACAAAGAGGAATGTCATAGTAATTGAGAAGATATAAAATTATAAAAAATACAAGCTCAAGAAATAATTTAATACAATAAAATTACTAATGACGTAATCTAGATTATGTGACACCATTACTCGTAGAATGTTCGAATTCGTCATGACTTGTAAAATTCCTAATTTTAAAAAGTAATAATTTTTATATATTAACGAAATATTCACCAAGTAGGTAAAGTATACATCAGTCAGTATCAGTAAATAAGTGTGAATGTTCCACAGCTTTGCCAAGGCCTCCTATTCCTTTTTGAGAAGAAGGTTTAGCGCTTATTTCACCACGCTGCTCCATTGCGGGTTGGTTGAAAACACACATGTGGCGGAATTTCAGTGAAATTAGACACATGCAGGTTTCCTCACGATGTTTTCCTTCATCGTCAAGCACGAGATGAATCACAAATTAAGCACATGAAAATTTGCCCAGATTTGAACCCACGATCATCGATTAAGATTCACGCGTTCTTACCACTGGGCCATCTCATAATGCCGAGAAAGTATACATTATTATAATTTTTTTATTATTTCTAGAAGAAGCCATAGCGTTTACGGTATGTCGCTGACTTTCTACTCAAATACTTAGATCTTTATTCCAGCTTAAAGTACCTTACAAGTAAATTAAATTTATCAAGCTCCATTGCACCTTATAATAATCTTGAACGCAAGCCTCTTATAAAGAGATAATCATGGTAGGATACCATAATCCCCAGGACTTAAGTGTTTTGCTATATATTGGTTGAAACATTAAATAACTTTATTTGGATAGGGCAACAAAACATCTTTACTACTAAATATACTTTCACGTCTTAACTATTCAACTGATTATTATGAAGTTTTGCTGACGCGTTTTTAGGGGAAAAAAACATATGGCCCTCTTATAATAAGGTAAAGTAAAGCTTAATTTATTTGAACAAGCAGCAGCGAACAAAAACATTCAGTTCGAAACACTTTTAAAGGCAAATACAGCGTTCTTATATTATTAATCTTCTATTCTCACGCTTATTTAGCCCAAAGGCTGAGTCTAGCGGTGCAGAGGCAATAGTGCCAGGCGTCTTGGGTGCAAAGCCACAGGACAATCTTTTAGACGGCGTGTTTTTTCTATAAATTTGTAATACGTATTTTATTTTATTTTTTTAATTTTAATATATATTTTTTTTTTATATATAGAATAGGAAGGTGGACGAGCATATGGGCCACCTGATGGTAAGTGGTCACCAAACCCCTTTAGACATTGTCATTGTAAGAAATGTCAACCATCGCTTATAGCCAATGCGCCACCAACCTTGGGAACTAAGATTTTATGTCCCTCGTGCCTGTAATTACACTGGCTCACTCACCCTTCAAACCGGAACACAACAATATCAAGTATTGCTGTTTTGCGGTAGAATATCTGATGAGTGGGTGGTACCCATCCAGACGAGCTTGCACAAAGCCCTACCACCAGTAGTATTAATTATATCAATGATATTATATCAATATATTAATTATATCAATGAAGATTACGACCCAAAAAAAACAATAGGTACAACTAATTGAATTTAGTTAACATCACTAACTTTAATAAAATAAGATTACATAATATATAATAAAATGGACAATAAGATTGTCCATTTTATTATATAAATGATTATTATATTGATAGTCCCAACATTATCCTCAAGATTATTGCGAATGATGTGAACGGTTATATGATGAGGTGGATGATCCAGAAGTCTGTGTAATACTCTGGTTTTCGTGCCTCATACGTGATCAATTTTATTTTACTTCATCATATATTTGTATTATTTTCTTTTTTATGTCATTAATTAGTTAACTATTAATTCTTATGTATTTTAATTATTATTTTTGTGATTGTGATTCTAATTCTAATTATTAATGTATGTTATGTTATATTTTGTGTAATAATCATGTACCAGTATGGAGCCTTGATGCCAGAAAAATAAATATGTTATTATTATTTTTATAATTATTATTGGGAATAGATTATTTTAGTTTTTCTAATATAAATAGAGATATACCATACATCTATATAAACATGAATAATATATTATGATTTGTTATTTTATATATAATATACGAAAAAACTTCGAAAGTGCATGTTATATTATAAAACTAGGAAGAAATCTTACTTCATAAAGTAAAAAGATAAAGATTGGAGCATATTTAATCTCTTATATCGTAGTGAAAGCCTGGGAAGATGCTGTAGGATTGCGGCTTTAAAGCTTCATAGAGATTGAAACTTATCATATAGAAAAGTATAAAAATGTATGTAATAAGTTTAAAAAATATATATTAGCTATATTTATTTGAACATTTATAGATTCTTTTTCTGAAATGGAACTATTTTTATGTATAATATGAATGAGTCGCCAAGATACAAAAGGCGGTCGCATTGCTTGAAGAGCAATCTCTCTTAGACTAATTTCGGATATTGGCCATCGGACATTTTTTTTATTTAGCGACGAAGAGATGTTCTGATTTCAAACAGTAAAAAAAATATTTTGTTGGTGTTGGTAAAAAGGCTAATTATAAATATAAATAATTTAATAGTCTAAATTAGTGTCAAAAAGTTTCATTAATTCCCTATATTTAAATATAGTCATATATAATTAGGCTTTTGTCCTCTGCTAGTTTCAAGTTTCATATAATTTAGTGTAAATATTAGATAAAAATTAATAAAAATCATGTACCTTCTGGTTCTACATTTGAGGTGTTTTTTTTGTTAACTATCCTTGAAACTGTTCAATTGTTGTAAGTATGAAATTCATTTATTTATAAGTTCCATAGTAATATGATTTTTTATTTTAGAATTTTCAAATAAACGTATATTTCCTAAATATTATTAAAATGTATGTATAATACAATAAAAATGTGAATTATATTTAAATGTGAAAATAAACATTATAAATATTTAACAGTTTTATTTGACTTAGTATGAGGTGTGGAAAAAATATCACGATAGCCTAGTGCATAACCGTGCTTATCTATATTGTATTTGTGTCCAGGCAAAATTTTCTATTATATTACTGTTAAAGAAAATTTTGCCTGGACTATCTCCGAACTATTCTTAAAAATATCCTTATGCACAGTATATTTATAAATGGAACAGTATTGTTTAAGTACATTAAAACATTTTTGAGAATTATACAAATAGAAGAATAAAATAGAATATTTGGTGGTTAGGCTTTGTGCAAGCCCGTCTGGGTAGGTATTACCCACTAATGATATCATGGGATAATAATAATATCCTGGGATATTATTCACACACGGGCCTCTGATCTAGAGGTAGAGCTTGTACTATGGAAACCAGACAATTGATTTACTACATATACTAATTTTCTTTTGTAAATACATACTTACATAGATAATTACACCTAGAATATGCACATAAATGTATGTCCTGGGTGGGAATCGAACCCACAACCTTCGGCGTGAAAGGCAAGTATTTACCAACCACGCCAACCGGCCCGTCAAGCCACTCATCGGATATTCTATCTCCAAACAGCAATGTTCAGTATTGTTGTGCTCTGGTTTGAAGATTGAGTTAGCCAGTATAACTACAAGGGACACAACGTCTTGAATGGTTGTTGGGTGTTTTTTTTTAAACTACTATTCTTATTAAGTTCACCCTACAAAAGCGGAAACTTTGCTTTGATTGTGTAAAACATATTTTGTTATCGAATGTTTATGTATTATATTAAGCTGTATTTTACCTAATGAATATAAATATACAAAAAATAAATAAATACAAACAAATATTTCTTACTTCGCCAATGTCTATGGGCAATGGTGACCACTTACCATCAGGTGATCCACTGGCCAGATCGCCTACATATTACATTTAAAAAAATCTGAACGAACGTATAAAGTTATAACCGTCATATTAAAATCTGAAAATGAATTAAAAACCAAATATATTCTGATTAAAACATAAAACTTACACAATTTTTTTGATATTTTGTTCAAAATTAAAATTTGGCGTTATAAAAGCAAATAAACCATCAAGGGGTAAAAGTGATTCTGAAAACATATCTTATCTCACGAAGTCGCTTGCGATAACTTCGTTTTATATAAAATACTCGAATTTACTTGAAGACTTGTAAATACTTAAAACAAATAGCTCTCAGTTCGAACGTCTACTTGGATCTAACTGGTTTGGAATTGAAGGTTTTTATTTCCAGCTTACTTTGAAACAGACAGTCAGCAGTTTCGTGTTAAAATGTTTTAACTCACGGAATTCGTATTTGACTTTATGTTTCCTTAACCTTTACTCATCCATTTTGATAAAAATATTTTTCTAAATTTATAATTATTATTATTATTATTTAATTTATTTATTTGGGAAACATACAGCATAATATAACACATAAACATTTGATACCAAAATAAGTCTCACATAAGCCAACAAAGTTTCCACTTTAACATTGAAACATGGAGTGAACCTAACCAGAACAAGTTATTTAGCAAGTATTAAAGTATATAAAATAAAGTATTAACTGCTAATTTAAAAAGCAGAACAACAAAAAAATACGATAATATATAATTAATATATAATATAATATTAATGACAATTTAAATCATCTGTCAAAGATGCAGAGGCCTATATATATTAATGACAATATAATACAGTTGTTTAAGGCTTCTAAGAACTTAAATAAATTTACGTTAAAGATATCTATATTAGTGTAATGTTTATTATAATTGTCAGTTGCTCTTACCAGATAACGATTTTTAGCATAGTTCGTTCTACACATAGGAACATTTTACACAAATGGCAATGGATTGTGGACACTTGATATTAATAATGTTAACTAAGTACATTGAATCGACAAAATTATTTACAATTTTGTAAAGAAAAACCTGATCTTTGCATTCCCTACGTTTCTCAAGCGACCATATATTAAGCTTATTAACAGAATTAGACCCAAACTTATGTGTTAATCTTCTAATAAATTTATTCTGTACGTTTTCGATAGCCACAATATACTTTGAGTGTTGTGGATTCCAAGCCGTTGAAGCGAATTCCAAATTAGATCTTACATACGAGTTATATAGGAAATTATATGTATTGATATTTTTAGTATCTTTCCTGGCGAAATATGAAACCCAACATACTGTAAGCTTTTGCAATAATTTTATTCACATGCCTGTCAAATATTAAATTAGAATCTAGGAGCACTCCTAGGTCCCTAGCCTCGGTTACCCTCTTAATTAAATGATTGGAAATTGTGTAATCAAATAAAATTGGAATTTTTTTTTCTAGAAAATGTTCTAATATAGCACTTATCAAAATTAAGATGTAGCCCGTTAGATGAACAATGTTCCACTAAAATATCTAAATCATTTTGCAAATTTGAGCAGTCATCACTTTTTTTATGATTTTAAATAGTTTAGTATCATCAGCATATAGAAGTATGTAAGGATTTTGAAAATTTCATTCATCATTAATGAAAATATTAAACAATAGGGGACCGAGGTGAGAGCCCTGAGGAACTTCAGATGTTATGGGGACAAAACTAGAGATGTGTCCTTTAACAGCAACTGCTTGAGTTCTGTCACGGAGATATGATGTTATCCATCTAAGCAAATCGCCGTGTATACCAATATATTCGAGTTTTTTTAAATAATAACGAGTTTGGAATTTTATCAAATGCTTTTGAGTAATCAGTATACACAGCATCAACCTGATGTCCTCTCTCCATAGCTAAAAGAACAACATCGAGAGACTCAACTGATCTTTTATTCACAAATCCATGTTGTTGGGTAATGAGCAGAGGTTATATTAAAGGAAACAGAGTATCGTAAATAATCTTCTCAAATAATTTAGGTATGATTGATAATATTGAGATTCCTCGATAATTTTTGACATTATGCTTATTTCCATTTTTAAAAATTGGAACATTAAGGGATTTTTTCCAAACAGGTGGTAATGTGCCTAAATATATGGATTTGTTAAAAAGTAAATGTAACGGAATTGATAAAGGCTTACTGCATCGTTTTAAAAATGTAAGATGCAATCCATCTGGGCCACTGCCTATAGATGAATCGAGTTTTGAGAGATATCTTTCAACGGTACGGTATGATATATAAATCGTATTAATTAAGAACTGACTACCAAGCTTGTTTAAAGTATCAACATCGGATGATTCATGACATCTACAGCAAAAATTTACTGGTAGTAGAGCTTTGTGCAAGCTCGTCTGGGTAGGTACCACCCACTCATCAGATATTCTACCGCAAAACAGCAGTACTTGTTTTTGTTGTGTTTCGGTTTGAAGGATGAGTGAGCCAGTGTAATTACAGGAACAAGGGACATAAAATCTTAGTTCCCAAGGTTGGTGGCGCATTGGCTATGTAAGCGATGGTTGACATTTCTTACAATGCCAATGTCTAAGGGCGTTTGGTGACCACTTACCATCAGGTGGCCCATATGCTCGTCCGCCTTCCTATTCTATAAAAAAAACAGATTTAAAGAAGCGACCAAATAGATTAGAGATGGAAGGGCCGTCGGAGGCAACAGTATTATCATAAAACATAATGTCAGGTATGTTATTGCTCTCTTTCTTTGATTTTATATATGACCAAAAATTCCAGGAACTGTGTTGAATAATATTATCTTCAGCCCTAGCAATAAAGACATAATAAGACTAATCTTCCATCCATTTAGTTCTGTGTCGAAGGTCAGTAAATTTGTCATAGTCACTGCTACGCCCATAAATTTGCCATGGTTTATGTATTTGTAATTTCTTTTTAATCAATTTAATTAAACCGTTATTAAACCATACAGGATATTTATTGATATCGTATACTGTTTTAGCTGGTACAAAGCGATCCACAACATAATTAACTATTAAAAAAAACTTATCTACTGCGATAATTATATCACATGTTCCGAATTGTTTCACCCAATCAATATTATTTAACTCATTGTTAATTGTGTGGTAGTCAGCAACATGAAAGCGACAAACAATTCGAGGTGCATAACATAAATTAGACTCATTCAATATAATAATATAAACACAGAAAAAGTTGGATGATGAGCGTCTTCAGGCAAAGATAATGGTGTAGCTCTTACGACCGAACCACTACAGTTAGACAGAACGAGATCCAAAAGTCTATTATTACCATTATAAATCCCATTATACTGACCCCAGCCAGAGAAGCACATAAAAGCAAATAGTTGCATAATTAAATCATTTTCGGATGGGTTTTGGATAGCTAGTGTATTTTTTTTGAGGGAAATAATAACAGAAAAGCCGTAGTTTATGTTTACTTGAACCATGTCCGACTACTATGTCAACAAAAGTTATATCAACACCTTGAAGATACAATGGTGTCTTCGAGCATTGCATGTCGACACAGATACCACGACGTACCTCTATAAGTGTTCCACCACCCTTACTTACCCCTAGAAGTGCATAGTCACGGTCATTCCGGTACACGTTATAGCGTGAATCGAAGAGTTCTTCATCAAATATATTAGGAATTAACCAGGTCTCACTTAGACAAATTATGTCATAATTGGAATTTAACAAATTAGAATAGAACTGTAAAGTTTTAGTGCGCAATCCTCTAACATTTTGATAATAAATATTTAAGTACATGTATATTTTAGATTATAATTATTGTGATTAATAATGTTAAACAGACCTAACTTTTCAATGCACTTAGATGCTAGATAAGAATTAAAACATACCTTTAAGTCCTTAAAACCATATCAGCCTAACTTTCTTAAAAACTATAATCAAAATATTAACGAGAACAAGTAAAAATATGAAACTACATAAAAACTTCTTAAAAAACTCAACAAAGTAACATACTTTAATATAATAAACCAACAAATTAATAACGCTTACAAAATTTTGTTTTAACACTCCTTGGAAGTAATGTAAATAACTGGTGAGTTGTTGGTCATACGAACCATAACAGTGCAATATCGAACCCAGCAGAATAAGTAACCTTTCTCTTTGCATTTATGTCGTGCTTCATTCAAAAGAGCCTTGTTGTAAGTGGACAGGTGGTCATTTATGTAAACAGGATTATTCTTGCCAGAAAAACCAATGTCACATGCCTTCAGATTCTTTAACTTCCTTAACGATGAAAGAAAATCATCCTTTTTGTAACGTGCTTGCATTTTTAAAATAATAGGACGCGATTTATTATCAGACGAATCATTCCTTACCCTATTACGCTACCCTTGTTACAAAATCAACATCGGTATTAAAATTTATGGGGTAACCACTTTTTTCAGCAAGGGTCTTGATAATGTGGACTAAGTTTTCACCTTTCTTTTGTGGAGTTCCATTAATTTGAATGTTAGAGTGACACACCCACTGTTCATTTCTGTTATTGTTTTCCGTTATTTCTTTAAACTTAAGTTTCAACTCTACGAGTTCTGTTGCTAAATTGTCTATTTTAGTAACTTCTATATATAGATCATTCATTCGGTCTACAACAGAATTAATGGAACACTCGATCGTATTAATTTTTGTAAACCAAAAAGTAAAAGATTCTGAGAGCTTTTTAAATTCGTCAGTAATGAAAGATTTGAATGACTCCATTGTGGAATGCAAACTATTGAAGCGGTCATCAAAATGTGCAATTAACGATTTTACATCTATGATTTGGGCTTGATTAGTGTTTATTTTATCAGAGATTGTATTTAATTTTGGGCTTATATTGTTGGTAAGTTTCTCAGATATTTTACAAACTGGACACTTCTATTTAGCTTTATTCATAGGCAGAATCTTTTTAAAATCGCTTTCGTCGCTTTGCCGTACATTTAATAATTTCTTTTGTTCTTACGATCTCCGAACAGTGTTTACAATCCATTTTGCTTATACATATTATGCATTGTATATTATTATCACAAAAAATGTAGTTAGAAAAAGCTAAGAGTAACTTTGCTTAACAGTCCGATATATATATTGCCTTTTGTTTTGAAGTTATGAAGAAGAATCTTCGCCATCTAGTACTCCAAGGTGGAATTACGATGTACTCATAAAGTACTTATACACTTATAGTATTATGAAGTGTGACTTATTTAAAAACAAAATTTGTGTATAGAGAAATAAGGTGCTAAGAAATATTTTTTTAGAGCTTGGAGGCTGAGGATTGATCATTATAGCCACAAATGTATATATACTATATCATAAAGTAATAAGGGTATATATGTATGTAAGGTCTTAGACAGCTAAACTTCAAGGCTTTGTTGGCAATTATCATTTTATCGCAACCTACTATTGTGGACATCATAATAAAGCGATCGTTAAACATAGAGGATTCACACAATATCTAATATATTTAGTATATCTTGATATATTTTGCATAGAATATAAAACTTATAATAACACAATATTATTATTAAAATGGCCTTGGCCCGGTGTTTCATAATTAATAAAATATTATATGTTTTATATAATATTTAAATATAAATTATTCTAAAAAATAAACATTTATTTTTAATTTCGATCAAACCAGTGTTCATCATTGAACGATCATTATCTTTTCATCAAATGAGGCTTCCAAGGTAACTTATAAGATCTTTCGTTAGCTGTTTCCATTTCTCTAGCAAGGCATCTTCGAGACGAGAATCTGAAATCTTAGCAATGTGTGTTTGCTATACAAATAATGATACTGATCTAATTTATAACATAATAAGCGAATAGAAAAAGTAACAGCTACTTTTGTTCTCATCAAATAATATTAAGCAACTTTTCTTAAAAGTATGTTACCTTTAGAAGCAGTTAAATATAATAAAAAAAGATATCGAAAGTTTTACCAGTGGATATAAAAGGTGTTGGAGGGTAAGGGTGGTGATTTGGAAATCGCTTTAGGCATTCAAAATGATATGAATTTTTTTTTTACTTAACTATATCCAAAAATTAAATTGTCATATAATTGATAATAGAAACAAAAATAACAGAAAGTATCAAACTCAAAATACTGCAAACCAAGAAATAATTTCATTTATTAAAAAATTTAAACGCGATACTCAAACGGCACCGCACAAGAATAGAAGAGTTCGCTTTAAATGTAGGTAAGAAATATCCAATTTTACAATTCACACAAACAAACGCACTTATATATTATGATGTATGACGACCAATATAAAATTACAAAGAAAAATACAAACTTCATAATCATAGTTGTAAGCTTCACTTCGTATTCTTTTTTTTATTTGTATATTATAATCCATTTGAAAAGTGTTCTCTTTGTTTATTTCATATAAAGGTATAATTTGTCTTCATTTCAAGCTATCAATAATAGAACCATAATACTCATATCCCTTATTGAGACCGATGAAAATATGAATAACGTATAAGACATATGTTTTATCGATAGTGGAAATAGCATTTCTAGCGATATTTAAAATTGAAATTTTATATTCTATTAAACTTTTACACCTTTAGCGATTTCTCGTATATACAACACAAGATAAAAATGGTTGCAGAAATCTTAAATTCAATTTAATATTAAAACTCATAAATTTTATATGTTAAATGTTGAAAATTTAACTAGTTCTATTTATGCCGTTGTTTTTAAAGTTCATTCATGTTATTTATATTAACAATTAATAAAAACAATAATAAAAGATTAAGCAATTTTGAATGTCTTAAGGCTGAATATTTTAATGATTTGAAATTGAATAGCTTATGTTAACTTATAAGGTCGTATTTCCTACGGGAAATACGACCTATAAGTAAGTATACGGGATATAATTAGCTAATGAAGTAGGAGTCTTATATCGAGTCCTAAAACTTTTCAATAACTGTGTACCGTCAAACCGAACGTCTCGTTGACACGGACAAAATTGTAAGTCTGCGGCGGGAAACGATACGACGCAAAGCATTTAACGCGAATATATTCTCTTTCTATCAAATACTCGTACCAGACTTTCACTAAACCGAAATTACTTTAATTTATCGTTCATCTTGACAACTGCAAATGACATTTGAAAAAATTCAAACATGATATTAGTTACATACAAAAAAATATATAACGAGTTTTGTCGTTAGAGAAATAAACATTTAAATTAAGTGTAATGTGTTAATAGCTAGTATAATAGCTTTGATAATTTAAAAGCGTAGGATGTTTACTAATAGTCAAAGTTAAATAAAATAGAAAAATAATAAAAATACATATAAAATAATCTATTGAAACATTACACACATCAAATAAAGATATCGTATGTATTTTGATGTCGTGTGTCTGTTTAGTCGATAATGAAGTCGGTTCATATGTTTAAAAAACAGTTCACTCTTTTTATCTAAGGCGTAGCTGCAAAAGATCGACAGAGATAAATGCTTAAGAACAAAGTACCACATGTCGTTTGTGTAATGGATCATTGACTCAATGTTGAGAACTAAACTAATTGACGATAAGAGTGATGGTTAAGTTACCGCATTGGGATTCATTATTTTCGGACTTATTCGAGCATTTTACTCCTTGGTCTTGACCGACATATCTCATAGATTTGTATGCATCACTTCACGTAGTTGGGAGGGGCTTACGACAGGAAAATGTCTCTCAGAATTCGAGTGAAGTCTACAACGCGGATAATACAAACTGTTTTATGAAACAAGGTTAACGTACAAATGAAAATGTACAGTGATTAATTACTACAGTAATATTACATAAACTTACGCAAAAGTGCTCACGAGAGTCCACTTGAATTAAGGATATTTATTATTTTGGTTACGTTTTTTTTTTTTTGATGAAATAAATATCCGAGTTAGCTTGGACGAAATAAGAATATAAACCTTAACCAAACTGTTTTGGGTTCAAATTCGAACACACACCAATTACTTTTATTACTGTTTATTATATGAGTCCTTTGTCTGACCTATGTCTGACCTTGAATAAAGTAAACTTGATGCTTATTTGATTATATTAAAATAAATAATCACTCCTAGTATATGTGTTCAATCAACTTGTATGTTTTTAAAAAAAATATTGTATTGTCGGTGGTTGATATTTATCAAGTCATTTGTGGTAAATTATTGACAATCACGCAAAGTTCACTTTTTCCGTATTCTGAATAGCGATTAAACGAATACCCCATAACATAGAACATAAGTTTAATGGAAGACATTCGTGTCTTATATGTATTTTTTTAATACTAGATATAAAAGTTAAATTATCATTCCAACCTTCCGTCTTAATAATGTTAATAGGACGTTTTGAGGACTAGGTTTGTGCATTTAATAAAATTCCGCAGTCTATACTACTATACTTCTATATTTGAGATGACGTAAAGGTTTGTACTCGATGTTACCCTGAAGAAGATTTACTATTTATTATATATGAATAGTAGATATAGTATGAAACATAGAAGTAAATTTAGTTTAGAAGTTAAGTCAAAACTATGGTACAATAACGCATAATTCTTAAGATATCGTTCATAACAATTTGTCTCTTCCAAAGCATTTTTATTTCTTAAAACAGGGCGATACATTGTCATCGTCAATGTTAACGTATAACAAAAACACATGTTCAGTGAGACTAATTTATGATTCTACGAATAATATATACATTGTTGATCCAACAGTTGATAATGATCATGTATGGAAGGCTGCCCACGCAGTTTAAATTGAAAAAATATTTATTTAAAAAGATAATAGTTACAAGCTCATCTATAAACCCCAAGTTAACTTCAAAACACCTTAATAGAATTATAATGAATAGAAAAAAACCGATTAAGGTCTCTTAAAATTATTGGTGGCTTTCCATTAAGATCAATTAGGATAAGGAGATAGTATCACCAATACATTTAAAGCACATCTTGTGGTCATTATATTGGGCAATTCGATTGCATTTTTGGATCACTGGTGCAGTTATTTGGCAGTAGTCTAAATGGTAAGTAGAATGTTTTTACCCATATCAGCAAAATTCAGTAAGTATTTGTCTTGCTATTGAAATTTAAAAAAATGTTGTTAAATTGCAATAGTTATCTATTTTATGTATTACAAGTGAACAAATATGATAGTGAATGGTGATAAATACATTTATCTCCTTCTATCACCAGCAATTTGACATGAAAATGAAAAATATAAAATATTGTGTAACCGTACAACCGCTAAATGACGGAAATTACTAAGCGGGATAGAAAGAATTATTACCTTCCATGCGGAAGCTACTATGATGGGTCGAATCTTAATAAGACCAAATTCTTAAGGCCTCTTCATTCCGCACGCATGCCGGGAATCAGTTGTGAAACATGAATATAGAATTCCATATTATTCGCGGCTCCGCGTGGCAATCGCACCTCGATTTTTGTCGGGATTTTGTTTCGCGACAAAGCCTCCTTGGAGCGAGAACTTGGCGTGAACACGACCTTTGTAAAAGTGAAACAGTGAACAGTTCTTGCGGCTATCCGCATTGTGAGGCCTTTAGAAACTTCCTGGTTTTGAGATCTCCTAAGATTAGAGTATAATTATTACATTTTCATTCAATTTGATTTAACAGTTAAATAAAATAAATAAATAAAAATATGTAAAGTAAAACAAAAAAATTGTAAACTTTTTTGTTTTATAAAATATATAAAATATGTTTATCTATATAAACATATTTTATTTACCGTTTCATTGTTATCATTAACCAAAATAATCATATATTCATATTTATATAATTGCACAGTTGAAACAATATGTAATTATTATTATCTTAATACTTGATACGTTTGCTGTTTCATGCAGAGGTGAATTTCATCCAACGATGCTTAAGCTAAGGAAGTTTGATTGAAGTCGCAGCCGTGAATTTGTTCAGCTAATCGTACACAGCGGCATCTTTGGTGCTTATTACAGCATATTATTATATAACAACATAATTGCTTACAGTTTAAAAATATTTGCATAGAAATATTTTTATAAAACATATTATTTACTATTTTTAACTGCCTCGTTGCGCTAGTCCTAGTGTACATAAGGCCGCAGATCACAAGATCCCGAGATTCAAATGTTCAAAAACCAGTATTCCAGTCGAAAATTCTGCCGATATGCGTTTGTACATCGAATCAAGAGAGTAAGAAGAGTGCACCTGTATTTACGTACACACTTTTGTGCTATAATAGGCCTAGCGCAGTTGGCTAATCTCCCTTGAGATTGGTCGCATTGGTCGAAATCTGTCAGGAGGATATCGTCATCATTTTTTATTCCTAATGCTTCTAGAAGCATCCATGACGGTGGCGAAGGAAACCATCAATGTCACTGTTATCCAAATCGATCCGAAACAAATAATGAAACCAAGGAATTACAAACGAAATATACCTTTCG
Source organism: Nymphalis io (assembly GCF_905147045.1). NCBI lineage: Eukaryota > Metazoa > Arthropoda > Insecta > Lepidoptera > Nymphalidae > Nymphalis > Nymphalis io. The sequence goes on from NC_065889.1 coordinate 11,177,946, forward strand.
TGATACCTGACAAAAGTAAGATTTTTTTTTTATATTTTTAGGCTTAATGGTTAATTAGATAGAAAATGTGAAATTCGGTTTGTGACGAAAATCCTTAAAAATCTGCCATTTTAACGTACATAATGTCTATTCGAATTATACATATAAAATATTTAAATTATAATATTATGTAGCAGCGGTTAAATGTTTGTTTTGGTTTTGATGACTCTCCAATAGTCATATTAAATTAAAAAGAGTCAATTTGAAATCACAGACACTTGAATTTTATTTATTCGTATAGTTTCACGTAAACACTAATCCCGATTGTCTTGGTTTAAATATAAGCTATATAGTATATAAGATATGTTGTTTAATTTTTTAAGTCGGCAAAAATGCTTAGTCTGGACAAGTTCAAAGCGAATGATGCCATAACTACATCACATATAATTTTTTTTTAAAATACCCACAAAAAGTCTAAGATAGCGCAACGTCGTATAACGCAACATTCTAAGATAGTCTTACTGGTGATAGGGCTTTGTGCAAGCTCGTCTGGGTAGGTACCACCCACTCATCAGATATTCTACCACAAATCAGCAGCACTTGGTATTGTTGTGTTCCAGTTTGAAGGGTGAGTGAGCCAGTATAGGCACAAAGGACATAACATCTAAGTTCCCAAGGCTGGTGGCGCATTGGCGATGTAAGCCATGGTTAACATTTCCTACAATGCTAATGTCTATGGGTGTCGGTGACCACTAATCATCAGGTAGCCCATATGCTCGTCCCATGCAATAAAAATTTTATACATACGCTACAGGAACCATTTCAACCAGAAACTACCGTTAATATTTTAATCGTAAACACATATTTTTTTAGACAACAAAGTTGGTGTATCAGAATTAAAACAAAATAAAACTCCTGCGACGTTCCAGAGGTCATTACGAGTCACATTGATAATCGGGCAAATCTTTTCGCTACTACCTGTAGAAGGAGTGTACAGCACATCGCCAATAAATGTAAGGTATGTGTTCCTCTAATAATCGTTTCGTGTTTTTATTGTAATAGTCACAACCTGAGATAGTAGCATGAAATAAATTCGCAGCAAAGAATAGCTGTCCCTGAACGATCCGTTTTTTCCTGATTGTATTATTAGAGCTCCAGTCTTAGTACTTTGTACCTTTATTTTAAAAGGTACACCTACGCTAGCTAGTACATATATTAAAGTAATGTAACAGCCTGTAAATATTCCACTGCTGGGCTAAGATGCGCTCTTTTTTGAGCAAAAGGTTTGGAGTTTATTTCACAACGCCTGCTCCAATGCCTGTTGACGTACACATGTGGCAGAATTACAGTAAAATTTGAAACTGGCGGGTAACCTCACGATGTTCCTCAACCGCCGAGCACGAGATTAATTATAAACACAAATTAAGCAAATGAAAATTTTATTATGTGTTAATTTTAATATCATTAATATAATATTAATAATAACTTATGATATATTTTAAATTTAATTATAACAAAATATCATATATTGTTAATTCAATGACAATCGTTCAGTTCTTCGTTTTTTATATCTGCGCGTATATAAAAAATATGTAATATGTAATGTAGATAAGTATTTCTAACATTCGGCCATTCTGACTATTAAGTTTGTCCTCAAACTTGCTCCTCCTCCATTATTGATAACTTGGCACCTCACCCCTCATCACATATTGTGACCGTATGAGAATTCCCAACCACGACATATTAGTCGTAAGGTTAGCACCTCACCCCTCATCACATATTGTCACCATGTGAGACTTCCCAACAAAACTCAGTTCTTATTTATCTTGTTGGCATTTCACCCCTCATCACCAGTGTGACCGTGTGAAACTTCGCAACAACAAATAATTCATCTTTACATCAATCATCTTACTTTTTTTTAATATTCATATTTTCTATATTCCTCTTTCTAACTAATTTAATTTTCTAAATTTCAAAAATATAATTTTAACATTTCAAATCCAATTATGTAATTTACAATCATTGTTATAATGCATATTTTCTCAAAGATGTTAAAATATAAATTAATATTTAAGAGTTAAATATTTTGTAACAAAGCAAACTCTTCAGTTATATAAAAACTGTTACAATTTGTTTACAATGTACACCATTTACAATTTATATCATTTCATATTTACTAGAATATATTTATGTTCCTTACAAACGTCTTTAAGAAATTTCAACAGGTCTTCAGGCTCTGCAAAACGCGCGACCGACGCACCAGCACTTATTGTACGATCATCTGTACCGTGTATAATGCAATCTACCGCCTTCTTACCAAAAATAGTACATGATTTTAATAAATTGTTTTTATCATAGAAATATTCATCTAAACAATCTCCTACCCTCATCCGTTTATTGAGCATTTCTGTTAAAATGACACCGAAATTTGTTTAGGATGAAAAAGCTTTAAGAAGTAGTGTTTACCACTCTGTACCAGCTGTATAAAATAGTTTTTTGACCATTTTTTATCATTACCCGACAATTTAGGTAAAGCTAAATGTACAATATGAGATTCACTCCACCCATATATTTTTGCACACTCATTTACTTTCGTTAGCCATAAATCGATACTTGATGATTCTTTCAGACGGGTCAAATTCCGGTAACAAATTGGTATTATGCGGTAAACTAGGCCTTATTAACGTTTGAATTGGGCTAAATCACTAAAGTTTACTATTGCACTTGAGGAATTAATATTATTTGACTCACCTAATGTGTTAAATGACATACGCTTTGTCACGGCCAATGACCCCAGAGAAAGATATGTATCAGGCACGTTGTTCATTGATTGTCCCAGAACTGGGCCAACCTCCAGTCTGGAACTCACCTTCCTTTGAACCCTTATCGTTATCTCGTCCGGTCGCAGAATAAACTCTTAAAACTGCAATATCTCGTTCGGTCGCAGTATGTAGCCTCGGAGTGACAAGATCTCGTCCGGTCGCAGAATAGTTCGCTCCCCTTTCAACGCCATCTTGTCTGATTGCAGCACTGTTTTCAGTCAAATTGATACAACCACGTCCGGTCGCTGAATCTTTTGTTCTTTCTTCGTTGCTATCACTTCTCTGTACTGGGCTTAGTGTAAAAGTTCTATTTCTTTCACAATGGGTAGACGAATATCGTGTTGAATGGTTTCTATTCTTTGATTTACTTTTCTTTTTTCTTGAGTGTCTTCTATTGTTATGAGTACTATTAATGTCTTCGTCAAATTGTCTTCTTCTTTTCTCAGAATGACTGCGTGATCGTGAGCATTATCGTTTAGAACGATGCATTGTGTAAAAGAAAATTATCCCACTTCTGATAATAAATACACCAGTAGAAATAATAAATTTTATTATGTGTTAATTTTAATATCTACAATATAATAACTTATGATATATTTAAATTTAATTAAAACAAAATATCATATATTGTTAATTCGATGACAATCGTTCAGTTCTTCGTTTTTTTATATCTGCGCGGGAAAAACTATTTTTTTTTAACTTTTTTTTTACCAATACCAATGACGTTCTGAAACCGATTATATTTTTATTAAATCAAATACAATATAGAAATATGTAATTATTAAATATATTGAATGAAGTACGTTAATAAGTATTTCTAACATATATATATTTATATATTCAGTAAACACCAACAATACAATTTTTTTTTGTCTAGATTTGTCCGATGGTCATGGAAGTGCACTTATTTTGTCTTGTCGCTGATTGGACAATTTTTTATTACATTTATGTGCTTGTACAAGGTACTCCATACTACCGCTTCCCTAAATGGTACAAGTAAGTATGGATGAACAATACATACAAAACTTTATTTGTTATACTTCTTTTACGGAATGGTTAATATTTCTAACATCGCCAATGTCTATCTGCGATAATGTACACTTACCGTAGGCGATCCGTTTGCCAGCCCTCCTACCAATTACATTAAACAAAATTGGCCATAGTTTTATTCTTGTATTTTATTATTGATTCAATAATTCAAATAATTGTTTTTAAATTCTTCAATCTGTTTATTTATAAGCTATAACGCAAGATTCTATTGTGACGAAGTTTTAGTCCCCTGAGCTTCGAGTTGTCTTATCTCGTTAATTAAATAGTTCTCAGCATTATGCAACTTCGATTCAGAAACAAGATTCAAACTTGGAATTTAATTAATCTATTAAGTGATTTGAATATATATAAAGTTTACACTTTGTTTATCTCTTTTTTTATAGAATAGGAAGGCGGACGAGCATATGGGCCACCTGATGGTAAGTGGTGACCAAACGCCCCTAGACATTGTCATTGTAAGAAATGTTAACCATCGCTTACATCACCAATGCGCCACCAACCTTGGGAACTAAGATGTTATGTCCCTTGTGCCTGTAATTACACCGGCTTACTCACCCTTCAAACCGGAACACAACAATACCAAGTACTGCTGTTTTGCGGTATAATATCTGATGAGTGGGTGGTACCTACCCAGACGAGCTTGCACAAAGCTCTACCACCAGTAGATATCTCTTTGCTTGCTAGAATAATTTTAATTCTAGTGCTAGCTTATCGTAGTGTTTAAGATTATATTACATTTTTTTTTACTTTAATTTGTTATTAATTTTTAATAGAAAGTTACTGTTATGAAAATTACTAATTCTTATAATTTGAGTGAGTAGGTATAGATAAATTATTTATACTCCTTGTGGAATCTTAACTTGGTTGTTGGGCTTTGTGCGAGATCGTGTGTATGTCCCACCTACTCATATATTCTACCGACAACTACTATTTGATATTGTCGCGTTTTGGTTTAAAAGGTCAGTGAGCAAGCGTAAATAAAAGCACAAGGGACTTGATATTTTATTTCCCAAGGTTGGTGGTATACTTACTACCTATTGTACGTAAGATAGGTATGCCTTTTTGGTAGCCTCGTTAGTTTAGTGGCTAGATATAAGACTGTAAATCCCGAGTTCTTGAGTTTAAATGCTATTTCGGGCCAATAAAAAATTATTGGGTTTTTCTGTTGAAAAATTCTCTATAGCAGCCCGGAGTCTCGAAATCGGAAGTGTGTACTCTCTCGTGCCCTGGAATACAGTCGGATTTGCCATCGGATAATGAGAGTGAGCTCTTATGCGCTATAATATGTCTTGCGCAGTTGACGCGTCTTCTTTGAGATTGGCCACCGTGACGTATCATCACGTATGCCTGAAAATATCACGTAGGTGCTAACAACAATTGCACAAAGTTTTAACTCGATCGGATGAACGCTATAGGAGCACAATATTATATGGAAAAAGTCATTGTTCTTATAACTCGATCAATAGGAACTAAGAAAGATTTTTTTAACAATATCCTAAGAGTCCCGCTTTGTTGTTGAAACAAGAGTTTGATATTGAGTACAGTGTTGCTAAAGAGGAAAGGTAAGGAAGTTCCTAACGCTATAGCCTCAACTTCCGGTGGCGTGTGCTATACTTTGTGCAAGATATTATAATTGTGATTTTTTTTTGTCAGTGGTGACGTTAAATAATAAATATCTATTCTGAGATTGATTTGTTCCATATGAAAATGTTGTGTGTCTGTTTTATTTTATTTTTAAGCCGTTTGAGTTATTGCCCTCATATGAAAATATATTTAAAAAAATAACTGCTCAATAGTTATTATTAAGCTTCGTGAATTCTAAAAATCGTTGTTATATAATATAAGTAGTGAAATTATTTATTTTAATAAATAAAGAAAGAATTATGATGACACTTGTGACGTATTATAATTGTCTTGATAACATAATTTTCTAAATATTTTTGGTTTAAAATAATTCATTTTAGTTTCCAAAAGATAAGATATTACGAACTAAAGCGAATAAGTTTTGTAAAATCAATGAAAGTTTTGATATGCGGGCAGGTAAAAGTTTAACGAAAAGACGACCACACAAATTGAATATTTTTACTCAAAAAAAACTCCTCTAAAAACTGATTTTAGAAATTCAAGACTTAAATTAACTTAACGATTTAAAATCAAATTCGCGTGAATCAAATAATATTACACACACAAGTAAAGAATCGATTTATACTTAATTATGTCAATATGATATAAAGAACATAGTTTAAAAAAAACGGTGAAAATACTTTCAAATAAAAACAGCCAAATATTAAAGCTGATAAACAAATAAATATAATTTATTGCAGTAGTCTCGATAAATTCAGAACGCATAATTTTTTAATCAAAATTTAATTCAAATTTCTAGTTGCTTTATAATATTTGATTTTGGAACGTTAAATTCTATTCATAAGTCAACAAAACACTACAAGTATCCACTGGGTTTTGGCAGTACATAATTATATCTATGAATAATTAAATTAATATATTCAGCATGTAAGCCGATGTATATTAATTTCACGCATTTATAATTTTGTACAGGTAATAAGGTTTTTTTTTTAATTCATGCTTGTTTATGTAAAAGTATATAAGCTTATTTTTGTTAATAATTGATTTACAATATACTTTTTTAAAAAGTGGACCTAACAAATGATTTTGATCAGATTCAAATGCGAACTGGGAGACGCACTTTGAAATTAATATTTTTGGTTACTGTTATTTTAGTTTTAAATTTTTATTATTATTTATTAACTGCATACATATACAAATTCCAGTTTTTGCTTTATATTGCTAAATTTATATTCATAGGTGCCTTCGCAGTCTCAAATGTCTCTCGACTTACACTATATTTGTTCTTCGTTTTTCGTATAAAGTCCTCCAGACCGATTTCGGCTACGGCGGCCAATCCCAAGAGAGATTAGCCAAATGCGCAAGACATATTATAGTGCACAAGTGTGTGTGCATACATAGGTGCACTCTCTATTGCCTAGCTCTCATAATCCGGTGGGACGGCAATCCGACACGACTGGAAAAAATTCAGGCGCAGGACTAACGGCTTTACGTGCTTTCCGGGCCACGGGAGCATACACACTTCCAACTTCCAGACCCCGGGCTGATATTGAGAATTTTCTGACGGAAAAATTCAATAATTTTTTATTGACCCGACCTGGGAATTGAACCCAGGACCTCTGACTAAGAGGCCTTATATCTAGCCACTAGACCAACGATGCCGAATTCCGTATATCTATGTAGGATACATAAGATCTTTTCTTTTAACAACCTTTCGCCCTCAAACTAAAATTAATTAATTTGAGGGCGAAACAGAGGTTAACTTGGTTATTGGGCGTTTTGCAAAATCTTCTGGATGGATAGTACCTATTCGTCACATATTTTACAGCCAAATGGCAATATTTAGTAATGTTATCTTCCAGTTTGAAGGGTGAGTGAACCATGATAACTGCAAGTACAAGGGACATAACGTAGTTCCCAAGATTGGAGATACATTGGCGATGTAAGAAATTGTTTATATTTTTATCGCGTAATGTCTATTACGGTGGTAATTTCCTACATCTACATTATATCCATCTATCTACATTATAAAAAAAGTTACCTTACTAAAAACTAATCATAAGTGTTTAATTATAATAATATATAATATATTGATAATGTGATAATAGAAATGAAATATGTTTTATTTTACAAATTCCAGCACCACTTATATTCTACGGAACAACTGGTTTAACATTGATAATATTTCTTCGTGTCGCCATGTGTTGGCCGGACCTGATTCGTCATATAGCCCACGTGGAAGACCTGGATCCATATTACGACAGAAATCTTACTTATAAATGTAACGCGACTTGTGGTTTTGTCTTGTTCTTAGCTTTAGGTAAGTCTTCATTAATGATCTACCTAAGTTGACTTTGCAATACACTTATTAATGGATTATATGTTTTTTTTTGTCATTTTAAATATTTTGAAACCAATCAAAATCCTACTACAACACCATCCGGTTTTGATAAATAGTAGTACAAAATCATTCGATTTTTAAAAAAATATTTTCAGGCAGAATCGAAACCGATTAATTAAATAAATAAAAACATTGTCTGAATTGCAAAAGCCATTAATGAGGCTGATGAGGATCAAGGGATAGCAAATAATCACTCGGAAAATGTACAAGACCTATTATGTCATAATTAATAAAAAAATAATATTCCTTTCAGTGGAACATGTCTTATCATTGTTATCAGCTTACACAGGAGCAATGGTATGTCAAAGCGAAGACATGACGCATGAAAGATTCGTGAAACATTTTTATCCGTGGGTCTTCAACTATTTACCTTACTCTTTTGGCTTGGGAATCTTGACACAGGTATTATAATTTTATTGATATTTTGTTGGCCTTGCAACTTCGTCTGGGCTTTTCTTATATCGAATATACGTCAAACGTTAGTGTGTTAATCGACTTTTTATTACAATATGGCAATTTGGTATTTTAAATTTCATGGTTAGAGAAATAATAAAAAAGTGCCCCATTTGCTCGAATTATTTAATAAATAGCGACTTGTTCTTGTATGTATTGAATTACATTATTTGTAGACATTAATATTTTTATTAATATAGTTAATATTATTGCCTTGCTTGAATCATTATCAAATGTTGTAAATATGATCTTTATTTGTATATTAATTCTATTCAATATATCATAACCCAGAGAGATGTTGATTTTCTTTAATAGCATCTGGCTACTTTTACTTTTATTATAATATTGGGTTTCGTATAAACCCATCCCAACCCATCTTTTGGAATGGTATTTTAGAACTGATTTCGTATCTCACTCTAGAAATATTGATCCAACTTACGATACTATTTTGATGTGTGTGTATCATATAATGTCATTACGATTAAGACATTTAACGATTGTGTTCTATAGTATTTCAAGTTTATTCTTAGCTCTACCTTTTGTGTATTATGACCTCACTAGAAACATAGATGATAGTAATTTTTTTTTTTTTTTTATATGCCCCGGTATGGCAAATGACTCTACTCCACCTGATGGTAAGTGGTAGTAGAGTCCAAACGCGACGACGGCCAGTACAGTCGGGAAGAATGTTCTGTACTAGCCGTCCCCGCCTTGCCGGCCCGCAAGATGCCTCTTCACGCCTCGTTTGAAGGAACCCGGGTTGTAAGAGGAGGGGACACGTGAGCTGGTAAGGAATTCCATTCTTTGGTAGTGCGACAAAGAAAGGAGTTGCCAAATTTCTTTGTGCGCGATGGAATTGATGTCACAGTTAGGCGGTGACATCGAGAACCAGCTCGCGTGGACTTAAGAAGGAAGGGGGAAGCAGGAATTAGAGAGAATAATTCCTCAGAGCACTCGCCGTGATACAGACGATAGAAAGCGCTCAGTGCTGCTATCTCGCGACGCAATTGTAAAGGTTCAAGGGTGTTTGTGACCTTTACGTCGCCAATAATGCGTACTGCACGTCGCTGCAACCGGTCCAAGGCCTCCATTAGGTACTTAGCGGAGCCATCCCGATGGTGCGAGCAATATTCAACGCAAGACCGTACCTGTGTTTTGTATAACAGGCACAGTTGTTGTGGCGTGAAAAAACGCCGCACCTTGTTCAGAACTCCGAGTTTTCGTGAAGCTGTTTTTATAATAGCCTCGATGTAATCCCTTGGACTAAGGTCGCAGCGAACGTCCATCCCCAGCATGGCGATTTTGCTTTGTATCTTCAGCGGTGTGCCACAGAGGGAGGGATGAGGGTAAAATGGTGACTTTTTCGCTGTGAGAGCGCACACCTTTGTTTTCTTGGCATTAAACTCAACAAGATTATCAGAGCCCCATTTGGCGATGAGCTCTAACGTCCTATCGAGTTCAATGACAAGATTCTTCCGCCTCTCCTCAATTTCCGCTCGCCCAGCCACTGCGCGTCCGTGGTATCCACCATGCACTGTACTATCATCTGCATAGCAATGTATGTTCCCAAGAGAGAGCATATCATTGATATGCAAAAGAAAGAGTGTGGGAGATAGCACAGATCCCTGGGGGACGCCAGCATTCACTACATAGAATTGTGAAGCGCAACCATCTACTAGAACACGAAGGCTACGCTTGTGTAGGAAGCTGGCAATCCAGGTGCATAGCTGAGCAGGCAGACCATATGCCGGTAGCTTGGAGAGAAGACTTCTGTGCCAGACCCTGTCGAAAGCCTTGGAGATATCGAGGCTGACAGCCAACGATTCTCCATGCTTGTCGATAGCTTCACCCCAGAGGTGCGTTACGTACGCTAGAAGATCACCTGTGGACCGTTTTGGTCGAAACCCGTACTGACGATCATTAATTAGACAGTGATCTTCTAGGTAATGGATCAGTTGGTTGTTTAAAATCCGTTCCATCACCTTACAAAGTACTGAGGTGATAGCTATTGGCCGATAATTTGCCGGGTCAGACCGATCCCCTTTTTTTTGGGAACCGCTTGCACATTAGCTCTTCTCCAAGCCTCCGGCACACATCCCGAAGAGAGAGAAAGTTGGAACAGGCGCGTTAACACAGGAGACAGCTCCGCCGTGCACTTCTTCAGCACAATGGCTGGTATTCCATCGGGACCGCTAGCTTTCCGTATATCGAGTGATTGCAGCTCCGCACGCACATCACGTTGCCTGATTTTGATGTCAGGCATCGTGTGGCCACATGAAGGTATTGTTGGTGGCTGCGCACTACAATCATCGATCACAGAGTTGTTATTAGTTATTAGTTAGAGTTGTTATTAATCTTACAAAGAACTCATATTTTACTCTGATGTAATTTTTATATTTTTTTCCATTTTGTTACAGTTTCTACATTTCCAATCAACGTTTATTTGGAACTTTTCTGATTTATTCGTGATATGTATTAGTTATTATTTAACATCAAGGCTTAACTATGTTAATAAACAGTTACTCAACGCTCAAGGCAAGGTATATCTATCATAATACTATTAATATTAAAACCGGATTAGTTCTCTTTGTACTTAAATAAAGAGAAAGTTAGTAAATAAAAAAAAACAATATTGACAACAATGTTAGATGTTTTTAAAAATACTTTTCAAACACTATTTTAATATGTCTTATTTATGGATCTCTACACGTGTTACTCACGTGATGTCGGCTACAATTTTTGCGATGAAATAGCTCTAACACATTCCAGTACTGAAAAGTGCCAGTAGACTTTTATCTACCGCCAATAATATATGGTGAAGTGTGATCCTGTTGTGAGAGGGGACGAGAGTGAGTGTAATCACATATTATATTTAAGTAAAAGTAAATAATGTAGCTCTTGTAATGTACAACAAATATAAATATTATGTTTAAAATGATCTATCATATATTAAGATAATAAAGAAGTTTTAAAATATAATATAAACAAATGTTTCAGTATCTACCCGAGTTATTCTGGCGGACAGTTCGCGAAGAGTATTGTCGTGCAGCTCAACTCATAAGAAGAGTGGACGATGTCATCAATGGAGTCATTTTCATTTCATTTGCAAATAATCTCTTCTTTATCTGTCTCCAACTTTTTAACTCTTTAGAGTAAGTTTCTCATCATCAGCTATATTATTTATTTCGAAACCAGCTAATGTTTATGCTAACTTAGTTTTACTTATTTTGTGTTGTGGATGTTGTATCTATGAGAGTAGAGCTTTGTTCGAGCCCATCTGAGTACGTTAGGTTAACATCAACTCCTCAGATATTCTACCGCCAAACAGCAATACTGAGTATTGTTGTATTCTGGTTTAAGAGTGAGTGAGCCAGTGTCACTACAGGTACAAGGGAAATAACAAAAATAACATCTTCGTTCCCAAGGTTGGCGGTGCTTTGAAGATATAACGAATGGTTAATATTTCTTAAGGCGCCAATACCTATGAATGCTAATTTCACACTCACCATCAGGTTTCTAATTCGCCCGTCCACCTATTCATATAACATCAAAAAGAAAAATTGTTCGCCTGCCTCTCACTTATTAATAAAAAATAATTAATCAAGCTAAGGAATAAGTAAATTTGTTTTTTTTTTTTTGGTGAAATTTAGAAAAGTATCGCTCTGAAATATCAAATATTCTTAATATTTTCTTTACAATCAAAATATTTTAATTTGTTTATTTTCTTATAGAGATGGTATCAAGGGAAATGGAGAATGCAGCAGTCGCGGTAAAGGGTAAGTGTTAAAAGAACAGGCAGCATAACTTGAAACAGTAATATTTATTTATTTAATTTTTACATCTATTGGCACTCTAAGTTATATTTCTATTCTTTTTTATTATATAGCTTTTCACATTAGTATCAAAAAGAAGCCTATGTCCTTCCTTGGGACTCAAACTTCATACAAAATTTCATCAAATTCGATTTAGTGATTTAGACGTGAAAGCGTGAAAACAGACTTTCGCATATTAGTGTAGATAACTCCGGTCACGAACTTGCCAATTGGTAATGTGATTGACGCGACTACTCAATGATTGCTAATTTTCCCTAAAACTTCTTTGTGCGATATTCGCTAAATAATCCCTAAATAAGTTTAAGAACGATCTTCGCTAAATAAGTTCATGTAAGTAAAACTTAAATATGTAATTCATATGAACACTTACGCGTTTGTTTCATTTAGTAAATACCTCGTTAGTCTAGTCACTGACTTAACTGGTGGTAGAACTTTGTACTAGTGGTAGGGCTTTGTGCAAGCTCGTCTTGGTATTCTATCGCAAACAGCAGTACTTGGTATTGTTGTGTTCCGGTTCGAAGGGTGAGTGAGCCAATGTTATTACAGGCACAATGCACATAACATCTTAGTTCCAAAGTTTGCTGGCGCATTCACGATGTAAGTGATGGTTAACATTTCTAACCTAACGTTCTAACTTCTTGCCTATGTCTATAGGCGTTGGTGACCATTTACCATCAGGTGGCCCATATGCTCGTTTGCCTACCTATATTATAAAAATAAAAAATAAAAATATAAGGCTGTACATTTTGATAACCTGAAACTTGAATCCATGATGGATTCAAGTTTCAGGTTACGTATACTGTTGGAACTAGTTGTGCATGATTTTTTTTTCATTCGGACTGGATTTTCCATCCCATCGAATTATATATATAATATCTCGTTATGCTCAACGGCGGTGAAGCTGTAACGCTTAACTTGGTTATTATAATATTCTGTTTATTCTAGGAAAACCAGCACCATCCTCGGAGGCTACGAAGCAGCTTCATATTTCTTCTTCTCCCTCGTCTATCTCATAGCTCGGTCTGTCACAGTGTGCCTTATCGCATCTCAAGTTAATTCAGCTTCAAACGTGCCAGCATCTGTCTTGTATGAAGTGCCCTCACCAGTATATTGTGTGGAGGTGAACGCTTTTCTATAAATTTGTTCTAGAGCTTTTCCATATACACCGTAACAGCCTGTGAATGTCCCACTGCTGGGCTAAAGACCTCCTCTCCTCTTTTTGAGGAGAAGGTTTGGAGCTTATTCCACCACGCTGCTCCAATGCGGGTTGGTGGAATACACATGTGGCAGAATTTCAGTGAAATTAGACACATGCAGGTTTCCTCACGATGTTTTCCTTCACCGTAAAGCACGAGATGAATTATAATCACAAATTAAGCACATGAAAATTCAGTGGTGCTTGCCCGGGTTTGAACCCACGATCATCGGTTAAGATTCACGCGTTCTTACCACTGGGCCATCTCGGCTCAATGTATATAGAAAACATGTATATAGAAAATCATCTATATAAAATAAAACTTTTTGTCAAAAATAATGAAAGAAAATTTGAAAAAAGAACTAATAGAATAATAAAGACAAAAAATATTCAATGTATAAAACTTATTAATTGTTCATATCAGCATTTGCTTATTTTATTTTTTCTTGATTTCATCTTTTTAGACAAACTTGTTAGATTTGACTCAAGTTGTACATGAATTTTTATTTCGTTCGTCATTTTGAATCTTACAAGTATGTATGTAATGTTCTTGTATTGTTTCTATGTGACGTTTAGAAAAATATTTTTTTAGAAGGCAGTTTACAAGAACCATTGAAACCAACCAACCAACTAAACTATTGCGGCTGATTACTGATGACTTTCTCAATTTTATTTCAGGTTCAAAGGTTTTTGGATCAAGTTAACGGAGATAACATTGCTCTGAGCGGCTTACAATTCTTCAGCGTAACACGTGGCTTATTATTGACAGTAGGTTATTAATACTTTAAACTTAAAACATAATTATAAATAACTTTAACTAACATAAATATCTATAAATATTATTTTTAATTAAAGTTTATTGTGGATTAGATACAAAACACTAAAATTGGTAATTATTTCTGTTGAAATGATCGCTTTCGCATGCTACCGTGACTGACAGAAAACTTACCTGGCGAGATCACATAAAAGCCAAAAAGGAGCAAACAAAAAGTTCAAAAATATGTATTGGCTATTAGGTAGGAAATCAACACTGAGTCTCGAAAATATACTTATTATATACAAATGTATAATAAAACTGGCATAGAACTCTGGAGATCGGCAAATCACTCAAATATAGAAATCCTCCAGCGCTACCAGAAAGTGCTAAAGGTCTTAAGTAATGCACCATGGTTCATACAGAACAAGGAAGTACATAAGTATCTGAAAATAACGACAGTCAAAGAAGAAATAGAAAAGTCTTCTTTGGCCTATAAGCAAAGACTCGAAGGACACATCAATCAATTGGCTATGAACCTTTTAAAAACAAATGCATATTTTGATTAAAGAGAATGCGACTGGCCTTGATCTGATCACTCTTTGAAGTGAGAAGAGTAAGAAATGACACATCATTGGATGTAGTAGTAAGTAGTAATGTAGTAACAGCCTGTAAATGTCCCACTGCTGGGCTAAGGCCTCCTCTCCCTTTTGAGGAGAAGGTTTGGAGCTTATTCCACCACGCTGCTCCAATGCGGGTTGGTGGAATACACATGTGGCAGAATTTCGATGAAATTAGACACATGCAGGTTTCCTCACGATGTTTTCTTTCACCGAAAAGCACGAGATGAATTATAAACAGAAATTAAGCACATGAAAATTCAGTGGTGCTTGCCCGGGTTTGAACCCACGTTCATCGGTTAAGATTCACGCGTTCTTACCACTGGGCCATCTCGACTTTTACTGGATCATTGGATGTGCACTCTCAAAATTGAGAAAAGCTTAATCAACAAATCTGATTAAAACCTAAAGGGTTGATTGCAGATGATACAAGAAGAGTATATATATATATATAAAAAAGTTTGATTTTGAAAATAGAAGAAGGTTGCGTTTAATGCTTAAATAGAATATTGAAAGTTTGAGTAAAATTATGATGCAACTAAATTATATTTCACATTGAACTTCATATTAAAATTGTAAAAAAAAACGGTTTTTATAATAACAAATTAAAAAAAAACCTTTCCCAGTAATAAAAATAAATCTAAAATATACTACTACATATGATATAAATTGTTTTTACTATTTTAAATAATTATTCATAAATTTCGCTCGAAAAGAATGATTTGTCACGATTTTAATTAAAATAAATTTTCTATGTGATTAATTTGAGGCAAGTATTTCGATTGTTGTTCCATAATAATTTATTCATAGTGGATTGATTACTAACTCGGGCCTTATAGTAAATTTCTACAGAAATAGTTACCAATTTTAGTAATTTGTATACTTTTATCATGTAGTACATAAGATGTTTATGGATAATGAGAGAAACACGTCCATTTTCTAGCTAGTTTATTCAAGAGAAGACAGTTTTCCTTTAAAAATACATTTATAAATAGAAATTGAAGAACTATATTTGTAGTAGAAGATTTTTATTAATATTTATACTGTTTGTAGGTTGCTGGAACCATTGTGACGTATGAGCTAGTGATGTTCCAGTTCAATACGCAGCCTCAATCATCGAATACGTCTCCTACAAATCCAACACTATCGTTTTATAATAACACAATCAT
This sequence comes from Nymphalis io, assembly GCF_905147045.1. Classification (NCBI taxonomy): domain Eukaryota; kingdom Metazoa; phylum Arthropoda; class Insecta; order Lepidoptera; family Nymphalidae; genus Nymphalis; species Nymphalis io. The sequence goes on from NC_065889.1 coordinate 11,193,806, forward strand.
ACCGTTATTTTAATATTTAAAAAAACAATAATTATTTGTATGTATATACAACAAATTATTATTATTATTATTAAATAACTTTATTGCACACTCACAACGAAAAAAGAAAAGACAAACACAATAAAAAAAAAGAAAAACAAAAGTTCAAGAGAAGCCATTCACAAATCTCGTATCTTAAAATGAAAATCAGCGTTACATTTTTTATTTAATTCCTTATGTAAGTAATTTAATGTTATTTCATACTCTTGTTTTGTTCTTCCACACATGGGCTTATAATAATATATTAAAAATTATAATCATAAAAACTGAGATGTGATCGTCAGCTTTGATACGAAATGTTTATTTGCTGATAAAATATTTAAATTATAGCAGTAGTAAGTAGTTAATAAGGAGGTAGCAGTGGTGTACTAAAAAATATACTGATTTATTTTTGGTAACACGAATGTGTTAGCTAGACACTTTTATTATTTAAACTTACTAACTTACAGCCTGTGAATGTCCCCCTGCTGGGCTAAGGCCTTCTTTCCCTTTTTGAGGAGAAGTGTGTGCGCGCAAACACTAATGCACTTTCTATTCCCTCACCCTCATAATAACAATAAATAAATATTCTTCTTTTCGATATCAAACTATTTAAAAGTTTACGTAGACTACTTATAAAAATAAGTACTTTAACAAGAGCATGAATTCATATGGGAATGTTCGGAAAAACCATTTCATCGAGTTATTCCCTAGACTGACTCAGGATTCGAGGAACAATTAAAGAGACGTGGACAATATATAAGAAAGCTTTTATATAAGAAAGCTTTTATTTTTATAAAACAATAATATTAAGACATATATTTAAATTTGATTGGTTAATTTGTTGTGCTTTAAAAATTTAAAAATAATATACAAATTAGTAAATACTTTTAATAACGCTAAATATATATTTAAAACGCATTCATTTAATAAAATATTTCTAAGAAAATGCTAGCTTAGTAGCAAATTTGACTTTCTAGGTATGAAAATTTACGATATAAAATACAATAGCCCTTTAGACACGATAACCTGTCCCTTATTTATTGGGAATATTGTAAAAATGTGTACCGATCTTGATAAAGTTAATACTATAATAAAGTTTATCCATCAGATAAATTGTTTGTCTTTTACGGCACTATCTATAAAAAGTTATAAATACTAATATGGTTTGTTTTACAAATATAAATATTATAAAGAAAATGGCTACTGCTGAAATGATAAACTACAAATTAACCCACATAAAATATATATAACATTCAAAGTAATGTATACCAATATTAAAGGAATTAAAGCTAAATCAGCTTGATGACGTTTTTACGATTGTAGTACTGCACCGTCAGCAGATAAATATATAAACAAATACTCATAAGTAAACGTCAATTTTAATTATGAATTTAATCAACGTCAGACATTTTTTGGTTTATCTTCATCCTTGCTTTCATCCGATAAATCATTTACCTTTATTATAATTCAATTCGATTTTATATCTAAAATCTCGCCCCTACCCTGAAACTTTTCTTTTTTAAAAGTATATCATTGACAATCATTTCTCTATTCCTCTACAGTTGTGCCTACTGTGTTAAGTAATTTTGTTCTCGCCAAACCTTACCGATTATATTATTCTTAGTTTTAGGAGAGTTAAAGACAAATTACCCTATATTTTATTTAATCTGGTGGTTGAGCTTTGTGCAGGCCCGTCTGGCTGGGTACCACCCACTGATCAGACATTCTGCACAGGCACAAGGGACATAAAATCTTAGTTCTCAAGGTCGGTGGTGCATTGGCGATGTCAGGAATGATTATTATTTCTAACATCGCCAATGTCTATGAACAGTGGTGGCCATTTACCACCAGGTGTCCCAGTTGCTCGTCCGCCTGACTATAACATAAAAAAAATCTATGAACGACCTAAGCATCAGCCAATCTATACATTACATATTGTATTAAATGTTTCGGCTAAATGTTATTTAGGTCACTAGTTGAACAACGCTTAATAAAACGACTAGGCTGTTAATTGAAAGGCTATTTAATCTAGCTGAATGCGACTCGTTATGTACTATGTATATAACTAAAGACCCATTTTAGGTATGACTCAAATCAATAAGATGATTTATCTGCTAGAGCGTTGCTCCTATTTCAACATAAATAAAATTTGATATTTTTTGATGGTACAACAGAAAACAATTGCAGTATTTTAATGTAATGTAATAAAATGAGAAATATTCTTTTATCATTGAAATTGAATATTTTAATCTCAGAACATTTTCAGGATATTTCAATAAATTAAAAATTACATCGACATCAGAGACTCACTATTTCTTGTTTAATATTTTTTATATATAAAACTTTGAAACACTGAAGACCATCGCAAATGATAACGTTGCTTTATGTTAAATTTCATTGAGTCAGTTCTAGCGTTTTAGTTTAATTTTTTTACGAATAAACTTATTCATACTTTTTAGGCTAATCTCCCAATAAAAGATCTTCTTTTTCATTGGAATATCACATTTTATCTAATGGCAGTAATCTAAATAATTTAATAAATTGTGCTGTATAGATAAGTTTTGACAAAAAATATATCCGATCGACAAATTGCTACAGATTAAAAAATATATTTTTAGCCATTCTTATTTCAACAACTATTTATTTTCTCTCCGAATGCTGCTATTGGGTTATATAATGAGTAGCGCCTATTATATTGACTATTTAATAATTAGATATTAAGAAAACTTCTGCTGTGTTTGATATGCCTGTTAAGTGGTGGTAGGGCTTTGTGCAAGCTCGTCTGGGTAGGTACCACCCACTCATCAGATATTCTACCGCAAAACAGTAATACTTGATATTGTTGTGTTCCGGTTTGAAGGGTGAGTGAGTCAGTGTAATTACAGGCACAAGGGACATAAAATCTTAGTTCCCAAGGTTGGTGGCGCATTGGCTATAAGCGATGGTTGACATTTCTTACAATGCCAATGTCTAAGGGCGTTTGGTGACCACTTACCATCAGGTGGCCCATATGCTCGTCCACCTTCCTATTCTATAAAAAAAAAAAAGCTTTTATGAATATTTTTCAATGTGGTATATTTCTTGACCTAGTGAAACACTATTTATTTATTTATTATGATATCAACACCAACGAGAGGTACACTAATAAACACAATTGACTCTTTAAACATAAGGTTATATAAATAAAGTGTCTCCTAAATTATAGGTGCTGCAAAATACATCAACATTTCAAGTTAACAAAAATAATAATTTAAAAAAATTAAAATATTTTTAACAAATAGAAAAAGATATTAAGAATTGAATTATCTATATTATAAAAACGTAGTTTCAACAAATAAATAAAGTCATTTCAACAACTAGACATTCTATCTTGCAGCTTTTATACATGTTATGCATAATGTATAGTTTTCTTAATTTAAACAGATATTTAAATTAAGAAAACTATGCATTACGTTAATTTATACGTAAATCTGAATTTATACGTTACGTTGCTTATAGATTCGTATTGCCTTTGATTCTTTATGATTAAACCTGCATTTGACACGGCATTTCATTCAAAAGCATTTTGTAAATGTAAATGTAAAAAAAAAATTAAGTCAATTTTATAATAAGTATTATGTTTCATTTTGTAGTGGTAGACTTTCACACATCACATACACACGCACACACACACACACACACATCTGCTTCGTTATGTACCATTAGATCAATGTAGTGGAATGAACTCTAAACCTTCTTCACAAGAGGAGACTAGACCTTTACCCAGCAGTGGGATATAAAAGCTGTACACATACTCATCACATACAAATCATTCTTCCGAAGTATGAAAATTAGCTAATCAGTCTTAATTATAATGTAAGATTACGATGTTATTAGAAACACATATTGAATTACTTCATTAATATACCTCACGGATATTAATTAACAATTTGGCAAATTGCTAGTACAGATATTGTTATCATGTATCGTGATTAAAGCTACGTATGGTAAGGCTTCTGTATAAATGTGAATTCGACACAAATTATAATTTGTGTTGAATTATTATAACCTCCTGAACTTCACACTTCAGTTGAATAATTTAATTTAATATCAATTTAAATCATAAATAATTTATTAGATATCTCCTATATTTTATCTGACTGTTCAACAATTGGGATTAAAGAGTATTTGAATATAGTGTTCTCGAATAAACACTTTAGTTTTTAATATTAATGAAATATTGTGGTTGATTTATATAGTAGCAATTTATAATTATTATTATCTATATAAGTATGTATTTACGAAAAAGTAGTATATGTAGTATATCAATTGTCTGGTTTCCGTAGCATAAGCTCGTCTTAATTTAAGATCAAATGGCCGTGTGTGAATAATGTCCCAGGATATTATTATTATTATTATGATCCATTACATAATATTCCCCCGCCTTATAGACATTCCCAGTAGACATACTGGTGATAGGAGGGTTGGTTCATTTTGGCCTAGAGAATCGGAATCACGATTCAAAGGGGAAATGCTGCTAGCTATCTGGCTACCATTTCAAGCGGTCACGATTTGTACAGTAACTATTTTTAATTTTTATTTATATATTTATTTATTTATTTAACACTTTTTGCACAACATATACATAAAATGAGAGAAGTAGGAAACAATCAAAGAAAAAGAAAATAAAAAATGGTGCGCAAAGGCGGTCTTATCGCTTATAGCGATCTCTAACAGACAACCTTTAGTGAAAGAATTTTGTAAGAGAACAGGTAAGTGCATTTACATATAAAAAGGAGATACTAAATATTTAATAGACTACACATATCTACATCCCACTAACCACATATACATACATACATACACACACATACACATATACATTCATACAAATATATATATATATATACATACACATATATAATTATTACTTAGCATATACATATTATATATAATTATAGAGTATAAAATTATATATAGATAAATTATAAACCACATACTATTTTATACATACATACCTTACTTGGAAATGGACAAATAATAGCTTTTCAAGCGGTATTTAAAAATACTCAATGAATTCGACTGCCGAATATCTGTAGGCAGTGCATTCCAAAGTTTGATGGTTTTTGCAGTAAAAGAGTTACTGTAAGTTTGTGTCCGGCTGCAGGGGGTAACTAGTTTATTATCATCCGAAGAACGCAGGTTGTGTGCGCTGTCGCAACCAAGAAATTTAAAGCGTTCTTTAAGGTAAGATGGTGTGTGATCGATATAAATAATAGAGTAGAGAAGAGATAAGGCGTGTAGATTTCTTCGTAGTCTGATTGGCAGCCACTTTAACTGAGACCGATACTCAGAGACATGATCAAACTTTCGCAGGCCAAAAATAAATCTTATGGCTATATTTTGCAGCCGTTCTAATTTATTTAGGAGGTCTTCAGTTAAATCCATGTAGCAGACATCAGCATAGTCCAGTATTGGTAACAGGAACGTATTAGCTAAACTGATCTTTGCCTTGATAGGCAATAGGTTTTTCCATCGCCTTAAGAAACCAATGATAGCGAAAATCTTACGACTCATTTCAGTGATTTGAGGTACCCAGGAAAAGGAAGCATCAAGAAGTAGTCCAAGATTTCTAACAGTCTCTTGCATGTGTAATATTTGGCCCTCAAATAAGATTGGAGGTAGATGTTTAACTTGGACCCTCGTCAGAAGCTTATGACTGCCAAATATAGCAACTTGCGACTTGCTCGGGTTCACTTTGAGACCGTAAGATTTACACCATTCGGATATATTTGCCAAATCATGATTCAAGGTTGCAGCTGCCTCATCGATACTGTCTAAAGGAGCGGTAACGTAAATTTGTAGATCATCAGCATATAGATGATAAGAGGAGGAAATAAGTGAAGAGAGAGTATTAATGAATATAGAAAAGAGAAGAGGAGAGAGCACACCACCTTGCGGGACACCGGAAGGAATATCTAGATAGGATGAATATTTATTATTAGCCATTATGCATTGCTGTCGGTTAAACAGATAAGAGTGGAACCATTCAATGACAGTAGAATCTATGCTTAGCGATCTTAGGATTGCCAAGCATATGTCATAGTCGATGTTATTAAAGGCATTTGAAAAGTCAAGGAGAGCTAGTACAGTCACGGATTTGTTATCAATACCCTGGCGAATGTCATCACATACCTTAACAAGAGCTGTAACTGTACTATGGCCTAATCTAAACCCAGATTGAAAAGGGCACAGGATTTTATTAATAGTGATAGATATATATATATAGATATATAATAGATATATATATTTAATGTATGGGTTTAATGTAAATAATTATGTAATTACTTTAACAATTGTCAAATGTATATAATTCTGTATATCTATTTAATCTTAATATGTATCAAATAGTAGAAATAGAGATAAGTTGAAAATGCAATGAAAGCATCACTAGAATGAGATTTCTACCAGCTAGCGAAAAAGCAAAAGAAATAAATAGGAAAATCCTATCGTCATAGTACGAATGTTTAAGTCAAATCGTACCTAACGAGCTTATATATAAAATAACGTTTATACGTTTCAACGGGTATTTAGTAAAACAGCATTTTTTATCTTTCTGTCGCAATTGATTTTTATTCGAAAGAACAAGACAGCGTTTTTTAAATGAACAATATTTTAAATAAATTAATCGTCAACTAACTTTAATGTGACAAAATTATTGATAGAATTAGTATAATATATTTTTTCAGTACCGTCACCATCGTGTATCATATAGAAAGATTTCTCCGGTGTCTTATTGGTGGTTGGGCTTTGTGCAAGCTCGTCAGGGTAGATACCACCCACTCATCAGGTATTCCGGTTAGAAGGGTGAGTGAGCCAGTGTAATTACAGGCACAAAGTAATCCAAGTAATAGAACCGGTTATGGGCAGCTTATAGCTGTCGGTTGCTGATTACATGTAATGTAGCAACGGAACCAAGGAAAAATCGTTTTACATCAATCTGGAATGTCGTGGTAATATTTTTTATCTTGTTTGTAACAAATAGCTTGACCTTTAAAATAGCGGGTAACGTAGAATGATCTAATAAACGTCTCTGCCGGAAATTATCCTTTGTGGTAAATGATGCGGTTGAAGCTATATTCGTTATTGTAAGCTTTAACATACGATTTCAAAGTTATATCATGCTTGCTAATATCCACGACTTCGTCTGCACTCAACGGCTGATTATTAAAGGAGAATGAGAAATGCTATTTTATTTAAACATAGCTCACCAGCTTTCAGATAGACTGACCAGAATTCAGACGGAAAGAAATTCAATAAGCATCTTACTGCTTACAATTAACATACAATTAAATTATTTATGATGTGAGCATAAGCATTGAGTTCATCAAACGTATTGCGTACATAATATCAGGATTATATTCATCAGTGCTGGTCCATTTATTCAGTAAAATGAATCATATAATTTCTATAGTTAAACAGCAATCTTATAAATCGCTATTTGAAATTTAATATATAATTAATTGCCAAACACTTTATGACTATAAATGTTCGCTACGTAAATTATTATAATATTAAGAACCAAAAATTAAATAAAACTTTAAACTTCTTAACTTCACAACACTATTAATTTCTCTCCACGTTTTATATTTCAATAAAAAATACTTTATTAAAAATATTATTCATGCCACCCGATCTTTGTTATAAAAGTAATAAAAAAAACAACGTGATGAGTAATTAAATCGCTTGCAAAGTGAACTACGAAGTAAAAGTCTTACTTACTTCGTTTAAATATTATTTAGTAAAAAAGGGTCTTCCTGAGAAGCTCAGTACGTGTGAAATATTGAAACTGATGGTAATTAAAATAATTTATTATTAAAGAAATTCAATAAAAAATTATGGAATATAAAAAAATACAACATTGAGTTTCGTTATAAAAAAAATGTGTATTTGTCAAGGTACTTACGAGAATTTATGTTTAAGCATGTGAGCTTAGTTAGGCCCTGCCATGCAACAAACTCAAGCACAGATTAACGCACTTACAACGATCTTACGCTGACGTCATCTGACTCTCGAAATATTACGCTTACTCGCCTGACGCCCAAAGTCTCAGTGGGGCTAGGCCGTGTACCGAACGCAAAGATGTTTATGTATCAATAAATATATCTTTTTTATTATTCTAATATACACCAAAGGTGTAGTATACGCGCCACGCCCTACAAAGGAATCAAAAATAGCAAGCGAGAGGGGTATGACGTTATGGGCGTTATGTCGTTTGCCGCCACGGCTTACGAGCCGGTTTTACACCCAAGGAATGCCAATAGATTTTTCCCGTCAAAAAGTATTTAAAACGTAAATAGCCAACTGCGAATGTAGTACGAGTATATATTGTGAAAATAAACAAAACCTCTCTAAGTATTGACTAAAATTAAACGCTTCAGCTTAATATAAGACCTTATTATATATCTCTTAATATAATATATATTTCTTAATATAAGATGTGCTTCGTTCCTGAAATAAAAATTGCTTAAGGCACAGTCCATACTTACAGCTTAGCCCAAATTACGGATTTTGGTGTTAAATATATATTTTTAGAGATTTTATTAGATATTTACAATCATAGAATGCTTCCAGTTAAAAAATAAATAATAATAATAATATTATCCTGGGACATTTTCACACACGGCCATCTGATCCCAAATTAAGCTTGTATAGAGCTTGTACTATGGAAACCAGACAACTCATATACTATTTTTCTTTTGTAAATACATACTTATATATGTAATTACACCCAGACTTAGGACAAACAGACATGCCCATGCATACAAATATCTGTCCTGGGTGGGAATCGAACCACAACCTTCAGTGTGAAAGGCAAGCATCCACCAACCACGCCAACCGGCTCGTCGAATAGCAGTTGGTTACTATAGCCAGCCTATTTTACCATAAAGATTAGCTTTGATGCAGTCTACGATCGATTATCTTATTTGCCTTGAAATACTAGAAATTTTGTTAGAAAATACAATTCTTTAAAAATATTTATTCAACTTATATTTAAAAAAAGTCATTTCGTCAATCTTTGAACATGAAAATAGAAATCACTTATATTAATTATTTTAATATTTCGATTCATAGGAGAAATGCTGCTAGAATTCTTGCCATCATTCCACGCGGTCACGATTGTAATTTTTATTTGTATATACGTAAATTATTATTGACAATTATTTAATATTATATATTTAAAAAGACAGACGAGTTAACGGGGAAGATAGAAATCAAATATGCAGAACCTCACACCACAGAAACTTTCGTACTTTTTCAACAGGAAAACCCAAAACCAAACTTCTATTTTATAAACTAGACACTAGACTATATTTATAGATATAAATTACTCATAATCCACAAATAAACGTTTCTATCTCTTTAGCTTGGCTTATTGCAATGGTGTGTTTGATCCTTAAGTCTGGTCCAATATCCTCAAGCTTAAACAGCAATTAGCCGTGACGTGACGTTTCGTTGATTACCCCTCGAGGGCTCACTCTATACGACAATTACTTTTACTGTATAAACTATATATAATGTGATTAAAAGCTATGGTGTTTATTATAGTAATGCTGCATTTTCAGCATTTTTTTTTTGCATCAATACTTAAGTTTTATTGTATTCCAGTTTGAAGAGTGAGTGAGGCTTTGTATCTACAGGTACAAGGGACATAACATCATATTTCCCAAGGTTGTTGAAGCATTGTCGATGTTTGCATCAAAGGATGTTTAATATTTATTACATCGCCACGTACCCGTTCGTTTACTTCTAACATAAAAAACCTTAGTAAATTTCAGTTAAAATATTTATTGGTCACTCAAAAGTTACCAAAAATAGACTTTGGCAATAAACGTGTTAGAAAACAGACTATTATTATTACCACGTTTAAACCAATAGCTACTATTTCAGCTAACTTATAGAAATTATTTATTTTATTAATTATTGTATGACGTATCCATTATTTTTGCCGCCATGTGTATCAATTATAATGATTAATCATAGCGTACGCATCGTCAGCGTTCGAATGTAAATGCTCATTAGACTTCTAACATATTTTAATGTGTCTTATTACAAAGGTCGCATTTGAATAAGTCAATGGCAAAGTTATATTGTTTGGCGGAATTAAATTGTAAACTTGTTCGAATATGTAAATACAATAGAACCCATTCATTTTCAGTTCATCGAGTTGGCTTGCTGGGAAATATTACTCCTGAAAAGCGAACACGTCATGAGTATCATGAAGATATTTGCCGAAATTTTTTTAGCTGAACAAAAGACGTACTCATTATAAACACAAAATATAACTTAAATAATAAGTGTATTTTATATGTGAGCTGTAGATAGATTTTATAACACACTTGCATGTGTCATGTTTAATTTTGGTTATCGGCCATACATTCCAGGGAGTTTGGAAAACCTAAGAATTGAATTGACCAACATTTTAAGTTTCGTTTAAATCTCCGTCTCATTTTACAATTTTATGAACTTATTATATTATGTGATATTTGATCTTTTTTTAAGCAAATAACGTCTATCAACTGCCTCATTGATCTAGTGGCTTGATGTTAGGCCGCAGAACCGGAGGTCCTTGGTTTAATTGCCAGCTTTGGCCAATAAGTAGTAGCAGCCCGGAGTCTGGAAGTTGGAAGTGTGTACACTCCTGTGCCTCGGAAAGCACGTAAAGCCGTTGGTCCTGCGCCTGAACTCTTTTCGGTCGTGTCGGACTGCCATCCCATCGGATTATGAGAGTTAGGGAATAGAGAGTGGTCTGGAGGACTTTTACTTTTAACGTCTATCATTCTGCGTTCTCTTTCTGAACTAGTTTTACTACATATATTTTAATAAATTTCTCTTTGTACTTGAATGAAAGGATGTCATGCCCATCTCCTACCTACCTTGCTGCACCCTTGGTCTAAGGAAACCTTGAAGTTAACTCATGATTTGGAAGTGATCTCTTTTCTTTATCGTCATTCTTATCTTTTACATGACCAGTTAAATTGCTATCCTATGCTCCGATATTGTTAAAACCTACTTATTCACAACATCCAGCTAGCAAAAATCGTTTTCAATAACGTAGTGTAATATAAATAACAGCCTGTTAATGTCCCACTGCTGGGCTAAGGCCTCCTCTCCCTTTTTGTGGAGAAGGTTTGGAGCTTATTCCACGACTCTGCTCCAATGCGGGTTGGTAGAATACACATGTGGCAGAATTTCAATGAAATTAGACACATGCAGGTTTCCTCACGATGTTTTTCTTCACCGTCAAGCATGAGATGAATTATAAGAACAAATTAAGCACATGAAAATTCAGTGGAGCTTGCCCAGGTTTGACCATCAGTTAAGATTCACGCGTTCTTACCACTAGGCCATCTTGGCTTTTTTTAATGGTGTAATATAATTATACCTATTTAATAACATGAACGGTTTTATATTCATATATAGCACCTTTTTCCATTATCACCTGGTAAATCACACTTCAGTTAGCACTACACGGTAATCCAATAATTCAATTGATCCAGTTAATTGCATGGTCGCGACATTCGAGTAACGATTGTCCTTATTACGCTTATTGGGAACTAGAAATTTCGAAATCGCTGATTTTGCTTTGAGTTTATCCGTCTTTGCTTTATTATTTAAAAGAGATTTTCAATCCAGTTATTATCGTTTCCATATTTAAATTTGTTATTCAAATGTTATGATGGAAATTTCGGACTAGAATTTTATGAACAGAAAGAATATTACATAACATTATAAGAGATTTTTACAGTTCAAAGAAACATTGAAATGTAGAAATAAATATTAATTTTTTATTAGATATAAAGTAAATGTACATATAAAAGATTTCATCTTATAAAGTAATATAGTGCATCAATATAATATTAATGGCTGTATTTAACATACACTTATGTCAAACTAGCTACCTAGTTAATATAATTAATAACTTTTTAAAAACTATTACTGAATATTATAAGAAAAGTATTTTAATAGAAAACTTGGTTCTTTTATATCATGTTAATATACAAGGTCTACTCCGATGTTTAGTTTACTCCGGCATTTAGTTTTACTATTTATTATATTTGAATAGGAGCAGTTGAGATGGACCATTAGATGTTTCTTCCCGGTTTTAACTTCAAATTGAATGAAATGTAGCAAATAGTTCATTCCTTAAACAATCTTGAGCGAGGTTCTACATTATTTGGAAAGAATTAAACCCTATTTGTACAAAAATGTTTGAAATCAGAAAAGATACTCAAATAATCAAAATACAAAAGATATTTCTCTATAAAGATCATTGTTCAATAAAATGATCCCTTTTCGGTAGTCGTTTGCATTGAGACCTGTATTCATAGATTGCTCAGGCCTCGATAGTCACATTTACTAAATTGCGTCGCTTTACGATAAACGTGCCCTATTCTTTACTAGACCGTTCGCTGAATATCGATTCGATTTTTATAAAGAAAATGTATTAAGTTCTTACTTATGAAATTGCCGATTTTTAATACTGGCTAGTATCACATAGTCAAGATATAATATAATAGTCAGGATCAAAATCTTTCATTTGCTTTTGTTTTTTTTTTTCAGCCTTTTGCCGTCCACTGCTGGACAAAAGCCTCCCCCATAGAACGCCAACCATCCCGATCTTGGGCAGTCCGCATCCATCCCGAACCTGCCACCTTTTTTTTTTTAAATCGTCGGTCCATCTTGTCACAGGGCGTCCTACACTACGTTTGTCTAAGAGTGGTCTACACTCCACGTGTCGGCTCCATCGACCATCAATGCGCCTGGAGACATGACCAGCCCATTTCCACTTCAGTACTTCTATTCATTTTGCTTAGAATTCCAAATTCAAATTATTTTATAATATAAATATGACTAAAGATTTCTATCAAACTTAATTAATATCGGGCATGAAAAGTTTTCGTAATATATTATCCTATACGATTTGCACTAATTGTAAAATATAATCTTTGTTCAAATGTACCTGTTACAATTAAAATGTGTTGCAACACAGTCTAGAAAATCGATACATATTATATATACCAACTTTTTTGGTAATCAATAACATTTTCAAGGTTTAGTTATTTCAAACAGATATAAGTACGTATATTATTTATCATATAGATTCATAAAATATTTTATGACCATTCAAATGATGTAATATTTACATAAAAATGTGAATAAAAAAAGCCATCGGTTATTGTCGTGCAAATTTTTATATTTTATTACTGTAATACAAAAACTTTACTTCATGAATATTTTATTTAAAAAATATTATTTGAATATAAAAAAAGTATGTGAGTAAAAAATAATAATAATCATAGTAGGTGAAGTTGAGTTGAATATTAGATTTGTTTTTTTTATAAGAAAATGTTTATTAATTGCCATTATTGTGACGTCATGTACCAAGGAATTGCATTTATTGCACTTATTTTTATTATTTGTAAGTTATTATATTTATTCTTTAAAATAATATGGTATATAAAAATTATTTGCAATTATATCGTAAGTATAACTAAATGGATATTAAAAGTAGCTACTGTGCAAATCATGACAGTGTGGAATGAAGGCAAGAATGGTAGCGCCATTACCACCTTGAATTGCAATTTCAATTCTCTGGGCGAAAAATGAACCAGCTACCATCACCATTACATAACCATCTATCACCATCTATCAGAAGTAGGACGGGTGTTAATTATATATCAGTAATAATATTATAAATGCGAAAAGTAACTCTGTCTATCTATTACGCTTTCACGACTACGCCACTGAACCGATTTTGATGAAATTCTTTGAAGCCGAACGCGGGCGGAACTGCGGGCAAGCACTAGGTTTTAATAAAGCTACAGATTTATAAAATCACTTGTCCTGACTGACGAACCGAAAAACGATATACGAGACAATTACGATAAGAAAGGGTTTTTGGATATTTCAACTGTAAGGGGGCATTAAGGGGGTAACTTTGTATAAAGTGTACCTGTACGAAGTCGGGATGGGAGTTTTTAGTATGTTTCTGCTTAGTCTTTATTTAATGTGCTTGATGCTACAATTGAAGGAGCACTTGAAGGAGTACTCGTAAGTGTATCCTTTGTCGTAGATCTTTAATTACATTCCTACATTAAAGTAGAATATTAAATACAATGTTTTCACTCTTATGTTAGCAATACAGACATCGCTAACTCGATCATCGTATGATTCCAACAATGATCCGTGTGATATAGTTTGCCAAGATCTTACCGAAAATGACAAGCACCCAGTGTGCATGATGTTTAGTAGATACAAAAGAGGGTATCAGTTCTTTGTTAATTTGTGTCACGCGAGACGTGTCATTTGCAGAGATAATTTAGGTAAGTTTAATATTGTATTGTTTTTTTAAGACATTACACGAACTAGATTTAGTATTGTTTTTTGAACCTTATTTATTAATAATTAATAATTTTAAACACACTTTCGTCTGTTCCTATGGAAGGCAAACTTCGTTTAAAATCTTCAATTAAATTTTAACAAATTATGGTCGATTTTCGACCAGTGGGCGATTACTTGTATACTTAAATACATAATACACCCACTCTCACCCTTAATTAAACCTGCAACTTCGGAGTGCCATTTTCTACAGCGCCAACGGGCCAGTTAATAGAAGTACTAAAGTTTTTTTATGTTACAATTTTATATAAAAATTCCTTAAAATAATTATTCTCTTATTAATCTATTTAGTAGCAGTAAATCTCCGTATGTGTTACGCTACTAAGCTACTTCTCTGTAATAATACCACCACTTAAGGGAGAATATTAGACAACTGCTTTTCCACATGATTCGTTTCCTTATCTCCCTTCGCCACTCAGCACGAGAAGAATTATAAAAACAAACGTATTTACATGAAAATGAGTAGTGTTTTTTCAATTATAAACGCGCATTTTTGGTTGAGATCGACGTGTCCTATTCGGTAATCTTGGCTCGTTCCATCTGAATTTTACTAAACAACTAGCGAGTTTTTTATTGTTATATCTGTCTAATCTTTTACATACATTTTGTAAATAAAGGCAATGTTTGTCAAATTTTAAATGTTTATATACAATTTAACGATAAACAATATAATATTATAACGATAAATAATAATTAACTAATGATTCTAATTACTTGTTTCAGTGTTACAAATGGTACATCCAATGAGATGCATAAAGAGCGGACAGTCTTTTATGTCGATTGATTAATTCGTAATATTATCTAAACTAATATTATAAATTCCAAAGTAACTCTGTATATCTGCTACGCTTTCACGGCTAAATCGCTGAGGTTTTTTTTTTTTAAATACATAAGCTATGGCTTGACCGTTATCACACCTGATGGAAAGTGAAGATACAGTCTAAGTTGGAGCGCGCTTGCCTAGAAGATGCCTATTTACTCTTAACTTGTAGGTACCAATATTGTAGGTGGTGGGTACCACGGAGGTCGGGAGGGTATTCCAGACCTTAGCGGTGCGTATCAGAAACGAGGAAGCAAATCGTTCCGTACGTGTCTTAGATACGTCAA